>NC_060033.1:10796730-11115961 GCF_905333055.1 Maniola jurtina
CTTAGCTAGGTTAGTTCGTCAATACGCGGCGAGGGTGCCTCAGTGGATTGATCAGTTGCATACTAACTCTAGACTCTTTTTATTTTGGCTTATGTTGTGTTAGGTTGGTTTGCCATTTCACGGCGTTGATGCTTAGTGTCTTGGTCAGTAGTATACCAATCCTAATCACACACTCTTTAGAAAGTTTTCTTCCCTTCTTCGCTAGTTTGGTTTGCCATTTCACAGCGTTGATGCTAGTGTCTTGGACAGTAGTATACCAATACCTACTATGCAAATCTAGTTTAGGAATTTTGTTTTAATGGATTGCTTCTCAATCTGTATTTATTAATGATTATTTGGTTGTTTTGGCTTACATAAATTTAGATATTTAACTTTCCTTTTGTTTGGTAGTTCCCTTTGTTTTGTCTTATAGAATTGTTTAGGGTAAAGAAAAAAAAAAGGTTTTTTTTTTCTTTTCTCTAGAAAGGGGAAATTGTAACGTGTACCTTAGCGGTCCCGTTACATCCCTTATTTAGATCGCATATTTTTATTAACATAACCTGAAATCTGTTTGTAGACCTTTTATACGTCATATGTCAGTGTCCCAAACTTCACCATGACGTTTCTAAGGCGTGACGTTTGGGAATGTAATTCAACGATCTGTCAAACCTTCTTTCATATTGGAAAAAAAAACTAGTAACATTTTTGACAGCTCGTTTACCGAATGAAGTTGGCATCTTTCGGTGGCCATTTTGAAGCTTCACTTTTTCTTCCTACATAGACGCGCAAACATTTGCTCGTACAATTATTTTTTTAAAAATGTGAAAGTTAAACTAAATAAGTATTATAATGGGCCAGAGGGCTATAGAGTAGCAAGACACGGCGCTTTTAGCGGTAAGTGTTCATTTTTCTGCCCAATCTCGCCATTAGAACATTGAATTTTCCAACAAGAAAATGGATGAAAATTTTAACCTAACATTTTCCTTGTTACAGCCGTTGATCCTAGATCTTCGTCCCTATATCGTTGATCCTAGATTGTTATCATTTAACGCCTCATTTGATCATTTATCATGGGAATTTTCCCGTAAATTTCATTTTGGATCGTACATGTTACGTTTTATATCGGATTCCATCCCGGAATTGGTGTGATGGAATGCAGTTTTCGGCCTGTGGAATTAGTTAGATATTCGACATGTGCCTAGCTTATTCTCTATTTTAACAAATTTTGTGATAATTTGGACTTTATTTTTTTATAACCTAGTGTGTGGCCATGTGGCCCAGGTACTATAAGTTTGTTTATTTTTGATAATAATATATAAGACATATAAAATTAAGACAAGAACAAAGGGGCGATACCTATTATAAATTGTCATATTTTTTTTTTCCTCTTTAATAAATAAAATTTGTATAAAACTTTAGAAATTTAATAAATTAATTTTTAATAATAAATTTTAAATTCTTTGATTTTTATTCACCAATATTTATTTCTTGAGGACATTAGGCGTCCCGGAATAGAGAGCACGGCTAGGTGGACCGAATCTCTGACTTGCGATTAAAAGTCCAGGCCTCGGCAAGTCTATCTGTGGAGATTTCTATCCAGCTGGCTGGCGCCCGAAGGTTTTCCCTATATCCATTTTATATATATATATTTTGTCAGCTGGAAGTAAAAGTAAGGAATTAATTCTATTGTTTTGTTTTTTTTAAATAAATTTTATTTTAAATTTTTCACCTATTGGGTGGTGAAAAATTTTCTTTGTTACATAGTACTAGTTTTCTTATCCTATACAAATAATGTTTGTTGTATATCTGTCTGTTACCTGCATTTGCTTATCATTCATCTAATTGAGTTTAAACTTTGTACAGTAGTTGTTGACATCTGCATTAACTTTCCTTATTATTAACATAAGTGAGTTGCATTATAATACATCAATTGCATCCCAATGATGCGTATAGGCTACAATGTATCCCCAAAAATCAAAGAGTTCCCACAGGATTTTTAAAAATGTGTACACAAATCCACAGGGCAGACACGGGCAACATCTAGTGGTCCATAGTGAATAGATTTTAAATTGTACTGAGATATTTGACTCCAACATGGCCAATCTGATGTCTGTAGAGGTTTTGTTTTCAGATAAGTCACAAATCTTTCTCTCTATTCTCTGTTAATTAATTAGTAACTACTTATTAGTTTTAATATTGCATAGCTATTTGAATATGGACTTGAAGAAAAACACTTATGAACACAAAATAACTGATGTACAAAAAAACTCTCGATTTGATTTAATCAAGCTTGTGTATTGGCGTGGTTACAAACATAAGCATTAACATGATTGACTATGCGTTAGTAATAATTTAATAAAAGATCACGTAAAAAATCTGTAAACACACGGACTACCTATTTGTTTTAGACTAGGTATAAGCTTGCATTCGTGGTTGCTTTCAAGTTTACCACATTATCGTAGGAACGAACTCATAACTTATGGCCAGTGAGCGATTTTATATCCAAACAAACACCAAATTTCGAGGTTAATCAATCATCAGTTATTCCCAAATCATAAACATCAAGTCATTTTGATGCTAAATGTTCACAAAATACAGTAATGCGAACCTGTAATGGCTAAAATACGTACAAGAAATCATAGACGTGGGGCCTGCGTTCCCGATGTTTACAAATTTCTCCACAGCAGCTGAACCCAAACAGAGTAATCACGGTAACAACATATTAATATTATAAAATCATCACTAGAAAACAAATCCTTTGCTTAAAGAAATGTCCTATTGATCTAATTACATAGAAAATCCGTAACAAAATTCTTTTATCATTCGGTGGACGCCAAACTGCGGGAAAAACTACGGCGAAGTTAGCAACATGTCGATTCGCAATTCAAGGTTAGTCTATAATTTATGAAATCCGTTTAGAAATTTAATTTGAAACTAAACGCATGTTGTACATGCCGTAAAAACGGGTAACTTTGATATAATAGCAACGGTTAAAAAGATCCAATTTAAATAGTTTTGTCTAAATAAGGGTATATTTTGTAGAATTACATATTTCTAGAGATTGACAAAGATTTCACACAGTTACATCTTAGAGTAACTTTCTGAATCGTGAATGGAACATTTTATATATTCTTTGAAGCTTTTAACTAAGCAGAGACTATCCATCGATTCGATCTAAATCTAAATCGCAGTGCATACCAACAGCTAATCGGATTATAAATCTCGAAAAGATTCAATCAGTTTTGACCCACTAGCACCCAAACCCATATACATTTTACTCTTTAAGCACCCGTCAGCCAACCACACTCGACAGCACAGCGCTATGCGCTCAAATGCAAATGCGTGCGTGGAAATAGTCTTATCACTTTCGATTGCATGCAGCTAAATAAATTGTCAATAATAAGATTTGCGAGACATGCCGCGATACGAGCTACGACCCGCGTATATACGAGTTACGAGTGTAGGTACATCGGCTATATCCGTGTTCTATGAGAGGGTATTTTCTAAGGTTGAAATGAATTGACTATCAACCTGAAAAAAGTGCATCGAAACCTAACAACTTTGACGGCGTCCCGCGGGAAGTGTCTTTTTCCGTGGATTTTTCAAATAATTTCTTTTATATAAACCTTGTCCTGACAATACAAACAACAAAAAAGAAATATCTAATTTGATAAAGTCGTTCTTAAGTTATGGTGTAACCAAGGAAAATAGGGATTCATTTTTATATTAAAAAATTATAATTTTGTAATGAGTACTTAGTACATACTAAAGTATTTAAAAAATTATATTTTTAATCCTAACTAGCTCTAACCTGGATCAAATTTCAGCTAGGTTGTTACCGTACGAAAGGTGGACGGTATTAGTATTATCTATGATGGCCTGGTTTCCTTATTCGCACTCGAACTATAGAAGTAGGTAGCTACTTATATAATATGATCGAAGTAATCGATCATCGAAATGATCGAGTTATCCCGATACCAATGATCGATTAACAGAGCTTTAGTCGCTGTGATATACAACTAGCTTATGCCGTGACGTCGTCCATATAGACTACACTTTAAAACCCCTACTGTACTCCCTTAAGGGTTGAAATTCAAAAATCTTTTGCCAATTTTCAGACCGATCCATATTGTTGTCTGAGCTGTGCCTTGATATATCAGTCAGTCAGTCAGTGACCTTTCCCTTTTAATACCTGAGAAGATAAAGTTCCTATATTTTATGCAAGTGTTAGATAAAAATAAAACCAATACTTTCCTTTCTCGTCCTTTTATTTTTAAAAGAATATGCTTATTTAATTCTAAAGTGCCTATTCCACAAAAAAGTATCTAGTCTAACACTATGTAGGTAGAAAATTAACAAGAAACAGAACATAAGAAGATGTTATATAAAATTTAAGCAGCAGTCAGGTTGTCATGTCGTTATTATTTTCACCTATAGTAGACTTGCTAATAAAAATGCTCTAAGAAATCAATGTAATTAACTTTTACATTGATATCATTAGTTTAAGAATGGTAACGTGACTCCACCGACGGCTGCCACTTATATTACTAATTTCTATACAAAGTTACAAAATAGATAAGGCACTATTCACAAAATAGGTATAAGAATATTATTAGCTTTATTTATACTTACACAAATGTATCACCAATTACATACATTATATTTCCAACATTACATAGTTAATCATGAGATCGAATAAATGAAAACGTCGGCAACACATAACAGCTACGAGAACTATTGATATAGTTACTACAATAATAAACATAATACAATATATTTTGAAAGTCAAGTACTTTAATATTTAGATTTTAGGCGATGAATAATCGTACCAGTTGTTATTGGTTTAAATATAGATGAGTATTAAAATTACACGCTCTTTATTTTAATTAAACTACAGCTAACTACCTAATCTAATCCAGTTCCAATTTTCTGAATGATCCAGCAGTTGAGTGTATATCTTGAGTTAAATCATTTTTTTCCAGGGCATACAAATCTACGCACATATCGTCTAAAGACAATAAATCCTCTCTATGTTTCAAAAGTTTTCGTTTTAATTCTTCGATCATATCCCTCAAAGGAACTGTGCCACCATACTCTTTCGGCAAAATAGCAGAATCAACATACTTCATTAAGTCTTCAGAAGTTCGATGGAACTGCAAATAAATAAATTAAAAAGCTTCTTGAAAAATAAACTACCCCAAACTTATGAGCTCATAATTTAAAGAAAATAATACTTTATTACAAAATGAAGGTACTTATGCTTCTAATGGACGTAATAGAGTCCTACACAGACTGTTATGGACGTGGCCAAAATAGTAACCAGAGTTTAGCAATAAATCGGGTCTATCATTTATGGTATCTATTTTCGGATTAAATATTCCATTTTTAAAATGGCGGGCAGCGGGAATTTTAAATTACATGCTTCTATACTATAATATTAAAAAGAGGTAAAGTTTGTACATTTGTTTGTGGGAAGTAATCTCTGGTACTGAACCGATTTTGAAAATTCTTTCACCAGTAAAAAGCTTTATTATTATTAAATTATATATTATTATTGTTTTAATTACAGATCCCTACGAAAATTGTAATGACTCTAATGAGCTACCCGTGCTATACCGGGCTGGGTCGCTAGTAAGTAATTTGTAAACTTGTACATTGAAAAATTTATACGATTCAAATAATTGTCTCCTCTTTTATTATTTGCATAAGTACTGAGATGTTATGGGTTTTTATGTAGATAAATATAAAATATTTTTACCAAAACACGATCCTTCAGTTTATCGCTGAGCAATGAAACTGCGAACTCGAAGAATTTGACGCCATAGTGCGGTATGTTCACAAAGTGAGTGCGCTTGTGACGCATTGGGGTGGAATTCTGAGGACAGATAATAATAGCCACAGTTAAAAAACAATTATTGAATACGCTAGGTAACTATTATAATATCATCGTTCCTTAATCTAAGGTTATGTCACTATCGATTTTCTTTATCGATTGCAATCTAAATGACGATATCTGCAATGTCCATGTCTAGAAAAGTTATAAAATAACATATAAATATGGGACTGTAGGTAGGTATCTTCTTAGGCCTCGTCACATCCAATCCATCCAAGAAAAAAATGCTAAAGAAATCATTTTTCTTTCCATCGAGCCACACAAGAGCAACGGTGTGACTCGTTGGGAATTCAAATGGATAAAAAGTTTGCAAATTAGTAACAGTGTCACTCGATGGGAGAAAAATTCGATGAATTCACAACGAATCACACTGTGACTCGTTGAGTGTGACTCGTTGGGCACCCATCATTGACAACGTGCGTATATAGCGTGGCACGTTCAACCATAGCTAAACGATCATCGTATCTTACCTGTATACAGTTCAGCATTATTCGAACATCGGTCAGCGACCAGAGGCTGACGTGCGGCATCTGCATGCCGGCCTCGTCGTTGACGTGCGTGTAGCCGAGCAGCTGCGAGCGTGGCTCGTCCAACAGAAGCTCCACGATCATCGAGTGCACGCGCGCCATTACACTGCTATCATACACGTGCGGGTCGAAGCGACCTGAAATGCGGTATCAATGCATTTACAAAGCATTTTCTATCTATCAACGGCTATTTATCTTTTTCTTAAAATTCCGTAACTTTTAGTAATACTAAATCTTATAAAACATCCTATATTTACGTAAAACTTTTAAAATGGCATCCTATTCAGCCTCTGGCTATGATATCAATCTTACCCGTCTCTACTGTGCGAGAAACTAAAACGATAAGTTTTTTTTTAATTTTTAAAAGTATTTAAAAGAATCCATCCCCTAGTTAGTATAATAGTGACCTGTGATTCGTCTTTCCCCCCCGACTAAGCATAAAGCTTATACTAGGAGTAGGTAAGTACGAGTGTGCAACGGGTGGGGTTTGAACCGCCAACCTTTAGGATACAATGCACTCTACTCCATTGAGCTTTCTAAGGCTCTGTGTGCGAGTAGGTAGGAATAACAACTACAATATACCCATGCAGTTTACCCATGCATGATAAGACGACTCTCCGTCCTTCCGAGTCTCGTTTCGGCAGAGGAACCAAATACCCGGCGTCAATAACCGCTGCTATCTTCGGATCTAGGGGGTCAAGCTTCTGGAACCAATGCGGGTACATTTGCCGGATGGTGAGGTAACGCTCCAACATGGAACAGGCTTGTGGGATGGAGTACTTCTTTGTGCGTAGGAATCGAAGCAAGAAGGGTGCATCTGTGAAAAAATGTACCGTATTATTAATAAAAAAATTCGTAAGCTCTTGCTATACTACTGACTTGGCGCGTGTTTACATCGTCAACTTGCTGACATGCCTTATTTAAAGATTCCTTCAATTAGTCCAATAAATGTGGTTGAAATAATAGTTAGGTAGTAAGGGGTATGTATCTACCTAATACCTAACTACTATTTCAACAGATAAAGTATGTTAATAACTATCTATTTCTATTAATTTATCAGTAGGTCTCCTGGCAATTGTTGCAATATTCAAGCGGAAATTACGAAATATAGGGTGTGTGGACAGGTGCCTGGACCAGCCCTGCCTTACTGCATAATTTGCAATTTCAAAATTTAATAATAAACATACCAGTTCTACATTTCTTGATTGCAGGATGTTTCTCAATAAAATGCCTCATTTGCGAAAGGGCCTGTTCTCTGAGCGCCGCATCCTCTCTTATATCTATTCTGGCTCTTTCCCTTAATTCTGGTGGAAGTTCTCCAGTTTCCCGTTCGTTGTTTTCCAAAATAGCAAGTCTTTCGTCATCGGTCAGTCTTGGAGCGTCTGGTTTGGGTTTGTGCTCCCTTCGACATTCTTCGGGCTGGAGGACGGAAGTCGCCATATTGGTACCTGTAAAAAAAATTGATGTTCTTTTTGAGAATAAACTTCTTTAAACCGACGTAATCCGAAAAATTATGATTTTAACATGTTTTATATTCCTAAACTAGCTTTTCCTTGCAACGTCTTCGTCCGCGTGGATTTAACGGAAACGTTCCAGCCTAGAAAAAAGAAAGAAAGAAAGAAGAGCCCGTTAAAATTTCTTGAAATCATTTCTTGGTGCGTGTCTAGAAGTTGTATAGTATACTTCTATACTTACCTACCTATAATGTAGAAGAACATGCAAAACTCAAGTAATGTGATAATGATAAATAAGTAGGTATAATGAAATGTGAATTCTTCTGTTTATTCTTTTATAGATAGGTAGGTAAGCATACCTGCTTACGCACTTAGATATAAAATTACGGATACTTTTCTAAAATGTGCACTATCTCATCCTCCAACCCGCCCATCATCATTATCAAGTCAGGAGTCCAGACTCCAGGCCAAGCTCAGACTTGAATATTTTAAGCTAACCGATGACGCCTGCGACAATTTAATATGCATACCTAACTAATAAATGTTTTGTTGGCTCTATCTAATTTTATCATTATTATGCAAATAAAACAAGTTCAACCGGAATCAATTGCAATTTTTTATGGCTGCGACTAGATTGTTTGTCTAATTCTAGTTTCTACATAATACAATATGTATATTACATAGTAAGTATATTTTAAAGGAAAATAAAAATATAATTTCCGCTGTGCAGTTAATTTAATGTAAAGTGTTTTTCATTTGTGTCTACTGTCTGAAATTGATAGGGCGCACACACACAAGTCACTGTGCAAAATTTTTGTTTGGGCCTATACATGGCCTACATCATTATGGTGGGCTTTCGACATTACAAACAGGTGCGACTTCTCTAGAATTTACATGGCACAAGAAGACAAAATTCTAGACTCTAGATTGTAGTCTAGAACTTCTATAAGATACTGTAAGCAAAAAGTGTGAGCGCGCCCTATGATTTAAATAATGTTATTTTGTCTTTTACTTGTAGATACATAGTATAGCCTAGTGGTTAGAACGTCTACCTCCTAATAGGAGGTCGGAGGTTCGATCCCGGGCACGCATCAGTAGATAACTTTTCGGAGTTAAGTGCGTTGTAAGTAATTAAATATCACGTCTTGCTTTAAAGGTGAAGGAAAACATCGTGCGAAAACCTGCATGCCTGAGAGTTCTCCATAATGTTCTCAAAGGTGTGTGAAGTCTACCAATCCGCATTTGGCCAGCAGTGTGGTAAACTATGTCCAAAACCCTTCTCACTCTGAGAGGAGACCTATGCTTAGTGAGCCGGTAATAGATTGAACATGATGACATAGTATTAAGTACATTATTCAGTGCTTTTACGGTTAGTTTACACAGATATTAAGTAAATGTTATATAAAGTAAGTAGGTAAACCCGCTAGGTATACTACCTAATAATAATATGTTACCTATGTTATATCTACTATGACATCCTTTGCGTAAGCACTACATAAAGACAGCCATGTTTCTCGTTGCATAAGAATGATGGGTGACTTGTGAAGTGGGTCAATAGATTATGGTCTGAGAGTTTCAATGTTGAAACCCAAGCAGCCGGGTGATTCCAGTTTTCGAATCGGTCGCGCTGGCCGACTTTCGCAAAGTTGTGGTTTTGAGCTACTTTATTTAAGATGTACGCGACATTACTGAGAGTGTAGACTCTACAGTTCTACACAATAGATGCACAGTTTAAAAATCATCCATAGCATAATATAATATTAGTAACTGGCTGATGCCCGCGACTTCGTACGCGTGGGTATAGGTTTTTAAAAATCCCGGGGGAACTCATTGATTTTTTCCCACCCAACTCTGCCAAGTAGTTTTTCGTGAAAAAGTAACAAACACACACACATACACACAAACTTTTGCCTTTATAATATTAGTGTGACAGTGTGATGTGAAGTGTGAAATTATAAATGCGAAAGTTAAAAAGAAGGGGATACCGTCTTTTTAACCGATTTCGACAGTATAAAAAAAGTTTGCATCCCGGAGATGGATACAGGCTACTTTTCATCCCGCAAAGTTAAAGAGTTCCCACGGGATTTTAAAATAACTTAGGGCATCAGCTAGGGAAAATAATAACGAATGGTCAATTTTTTTTTGTTAATTTACGGGGTGGCAAACCTTATTAGCCAAGTGCCTCAGAATACATAATACTCGTAGCAATAGTGTACACCCCCAGACTATGCCTAGTGCCATAAAGCAGGATAGGACCGTGCTTGGAGTTTGGACATAAGCATAGATATTATAAAAGACTGTATGCTATAGGGTAGAGGCTATGCCTTAGTTATAGTATTATTTGGATTTCTGTGTACATAAGTAATAGAAAGGTACAGGTACATATCATTTGTTTTCTAGAAGTCAATTTAAATTTTCTTTGGGACCTACCTACCTAGATTAAAAATGTTTTTTTATCGTTTTTAACTTTTTTTTTCAAGTAGACCGTAACTAATACCTATGCTGATAATTTTACTTGTGACCTTGGCGAAAGGACAAAAATATGTCAACAGGTTTGGCTAATTCAATACGTTCGAGAATATTTCCATTCGCTACCTACCAGTTATACTTATCTACATATAGATAAGTAGGTATAGCTTATAGGTTTCGGATTTGTATCACAGAGAACAGGATTTAAAAGATATTTTTTAGAATTTAAAATTTAAAAAAAAAGCAATGTAAATAGGAAAGCATAAGAACCCGGGAAGCGCGGGTGACGTGCGGGTGTGCGGGGCGGTCCCCCTGCCGCATACCCCGATTGCCATCTCGACCTGTCGCGTATTGCTTGCTTATTACGTATTCGAACAATCACTGATCGTGAATTGTGATGTAGCGTAGAGTTGTACCCGTATCTTTATTAGGTAAGTACCGCAATAATTGTTCACGGATCGCGAAATGAAAGCGAAATGCTCATTTTATATTGCCATTGTCAAAAACACTTTTACTGTGACGTGAAAGGCGAGTGAAAGTGTACGAACGTGTGAGCCGACTTGAAGGTCAAAAGTTTAGCTTAAACTCGGAGCAACATTCTTACATAAGGATGTAAATTGATCAAAGGCAAATAGGTGACCGCCCATGGTGATCGCATATTTTATTATCAAGAGACTACCCGTAAAAACAACAGGAGAGCGCATTGTAGCATTGCAATGAAAACGCATGTGACAGCAGTTCGATTGCGGTAGAGTGACAGCTACAATGTCACGATCGCAATCACCTCTGATTGGTTGATGCTCACTCACTATTGGCTCACTATTGCAACAACAATATCATTTTAGCCAATAACAACAATTGCGATTGTAATAATGATTGAGGCAGGTTTTACGGAATCGAGCTACTGATTCGGTCGTACCGATAGCATTGAATAATTAATTCTGATCAGGGATCACTAAGTTAAGCTGATTCCTAGTTCCATGATCGGGAATCGGCATGACTAGGCCAGTGGAACCCATATGACCTCGGCTGACGTCAGTAACGCCTCTATATACCTATCGTGTAAATGTCGGGTAGAATAAACGTGGCTCTCTTCTAAAATCAATGCTTGATCTTCTCCGGCAGCCGAGTGCATTATGTAATCTGTATTTTTATTTATTTATTTGCATAGGTACAAATTTTGAAAATTCTTTCACCAATAGAAAGCTACATTATTCCTGAGTGACAGTATATTATAGTATATAGAGTTTATTTTATATTCAAAAATTATACTTTAATTTCAAAAAATTTGAAATCCTTGCGAAAATTGTAATAAACGTACACGCCCCGCACGTACACGGGTACGTGCGGGGCGGCTCGCTAGTTGCACATTAATTAATTATTAAGTAGGTGCCTAAATGTTTTGCTCTATTTTGCAAATTTTCGTAAGATGACCCACTAGGTATCAGAAATCAGATTCTATTTATGTGTCGCTCAACATTCTTTGTTCGTGACATTACAGCTAAATACAATAGCAATATCAATAAATCCATTTAAAGTCCACTTGCGTAGGTACCACTTACGTGTTCACTGGTCAACTTTATTTTCAAACGCATCTAAGCTAAACTCATTCTTAAGTAAACCAAATTAAGTTTAAAATGAACTGCAAGTAAGGAGGTAAGTTCAGGAACCTACTTTGCCTTCATCAGAAAAATGTGAAATTAGAATTTGTAGTTTCATCTAACGTAAACTGTACCTGTACCTAACTATTACAGATAATGCGATTTCACTTTTTCTTCTAAGAAAAAGTAAATTCTAATGAAGTTCAAACTATTCAAGAGTTCTACAACTGGCATGGACTGGCGGGCAATGTAAGCAGCTATAGATCTATCTATTATTTACCGATGACTGGTTTGATATCTTGAGCTGATGAGAGATGATAATATAATATGATATGTACTAAAATAAAACCTACGGAGTACATAATATATGGATGGATCAGGGACGGACGAAGGTTGTTCCAGCAATCGAGTAGGGAAAATTTTAAATTCAACTGTCATAACTAGGTTGCTACCATAGACATACTAGTTTTCGCTACGCTCAAAGACTGACAAAGCGAGGGAGCGAAAGGTAGTTAGATAAGACCATAGACGTACAATTTTCGCTTATGGTTGCTACATACCTAACTCATAAAGTCATAATTTATCATTGTTAAAATCAGTTTCCTTCGGTCGAACTTCCTTATTTATTTATTAGTTAGTTACCTACATAAGGTACCGGAAATATGTAAGTACATAATGTTAATGTAAGTAATAGTCGTACTACATACCTAGTTTTACTATAAGTATTATTTTAAGACTAGATGATGCCCGCAGCTTCGCCCGCGTGGATTGATCAGATCCCCTGCAGCATCACGGTTGAGGGGTTGGAATCCAAATTTTTTTTGGAACAATGCCGCAAAGTTCAAATCGGTTCAGAAATCTCGGAGATATCAGTGTACATATATGTGGAAAAACACAACTCCTCCATTTTTTTAAGTCGGTAAAAAAAGTAGCCTTTGTTACTCCTTGGTTAATCTTCTACTTGTCTGTGAAAATTCCGTCAAAATAGGTTCAGCATTCCGAAGATTAGCCCGTTCAAACAGACAGACATTTCAATTTTATTTATTAGTATATATATAGATATAGATTAAGTTCCCTTTTTTCACAAGCTGACTGCTGAAAATGTATTCGTCAAATCTGTGTAAGTATTATGTTGTAATAAAATTAAGTCGGTGAATAAATAAACTGGACTTACGAAATTACATTTCGGCTGCAAAATTCGGTATCCCTCGCGCACGTCACGTAATAAACCTACGCCGAGTGGGACTGCGCGGTCGATGCACCGGCCCACCGTTAGCTCCCGAAATATAGGGCCCGGTGGATAGCCTGCATTACATAGGTACTTAGGTACTATGTATGTGCATCAAAAGTATAATGAGTTCTAAAGAAACTCTTTTGTACACTAACGATGTACATGGCTGGTGGTCTGTGACATGGCTCTACCAGGTACCTACCTACTTAAGGTAAAGTCTACCTTATCATATCACATTAAGGAATAATTTTTATCTGAGGAGTAAATATGACGTATTGGCAGATTTCCTATATATAAAACCTGTCAAACCTTCCAGATAAAAGTTATTTGACGATTGAAAAATCGGCCCCCCTCGAATATAGGTACTACTACGCGACTTAGCTTGTAGTAGCATAGCGCAATAGTTATACGCGACAGGAATAGATGGCAATTGGGGTGGGTACACCCCGCACACCCGCACAGCCACGGTTAGCGCCCCGCGCTGACTCGTACGGGATGACGCGAGTGACGTGCGAAAAACAATACCTATTGATGCAAAATAAAAGTGTACCACTTATCCACTCATAAAGGCTAGTTTAGTCATGATAGAATCCGCGCGGATGCGTATTGAGTACCTTCCGCTAACCGCGTGAAACTTTTTAACCGACTTCAAAAAGGAGGAGGTTCTCAATTCGTCGGAACCTTTTTTTTGGTTGATCTATTCTTGTAAAAAGCATATCCTACAACTGAAAAAGACGCTGAATAATTTATCAACATTTCTTTTTTTTTTACTAATTAAACCATTCAAAATAATAAACCATTACATAATTATGTTTTTAATGGTTGTTGTTTTGTAACTTTAGATTAGTCAATAGATACATAGGTATACTGCATAGGTAGGTATACCAACTTAATGTATCCGTAGCTGTTGATGAAGATACTGTCCATTTCATACATCATCTATCAACAGTAAATATCTACAGTATCTTCATACATATCTTCATCTTTATGTGTATACGTACGTATATCAAATATACGTACGTATACATAAAATACATAAAAGCAACTGAAAACAAAGGTAGTTAATGGAAAAAAAATTGGAGTTCGTTTGAGGTCGTTGCCCGGACCGTTACTCCCGAATCGCAACCGTCCCGTGGGACAGCTTGTTTAGAGATCTGCTGGGAAATACGAAACATTTAAACTTCATTTATCGCCGTGAAAAGACTTAGGTGCAAGGTTTTTAGAAGTTGATGACAAAGATTAGTGTAGGTAATCGACTAAACTGGTACCTAGAGCGACGCTTCACGACTAGAACTTTAATCCGATTCGTGCAAATTCTACACAACCGCTAAAATAGCCACTGATAGAAGAAAATAGCTAAACGGCTGATCTTTTTAGACTAGGTTGATGACAAACAGTAGTCTAATCGACTAAACTGATATCTGGGGCGAGGCTTCATGACTGGTACCTTAATCCAATTCGTGCAAATTCTTCATAATCGCTCAAATAGCCACCGATAGAAGAAAATAGAAACTGATCCACTCAAGATGTAAGAGTCAACTGGAGAGAGAGAGGAAGAGAGAGAGAGAGAGATACGTTATTTTTTGAAATAAAATTATCCTCTTTTTGTGCAGAACCTGTAGTTGGATAAAAAGTTTCACTTCAAACCTACACAGATTTTCTTCCGCATGCACAACAGTGCACTGTGCACATGGCGTTGACACGAATTTAAACTAGCTTCATATCTGATGCATTTTTAATATTTTACGCGTAAACTTGCCCCCTTTTTGACTTTAAATTGCCTTTTCTTGCCTAAATATCAATTAAAATAACCATAAAGAGTCGTGATTAGACTCACGCACAAGAGGCCGATTTAAGATAGGTAAAATAAGTATAAATAAATAATGTTATATTTGGTCCAATGTTATTACATATACGATATATTATGATGTTTGTGTATACATACATAATACATGGCCCTACGCCGAAGTATTTTAACAAGTCGAAGATCACACTCATAATAATCTCTTAGGTATAACATAAATAGGTATGACGTGCCATCAACACTAAATAAAGATAATTGCAAATAATTAAATTAGCCCATTTAAAATATCCTCACGACAACCTGTGGGTAATTCATTGACATCCATATATGGTCCAATTATAGTGAACACAATATATACTTATGCACCAGGAAAACAGAAATGTAAAGAAGATTTATTGGCAATGTAAGGCAAGGATGGCTGCAATTTTTGCTTATGGAACCTATAGTGAAATCGTTGACCTCAATTTACCTACACGATCTTTATAAAAAACAATCGAATGATAAAGAGCTTCTCTTAAATTATCTGCAGTTTGGACATACTTATGAAGTACTACAGGATGCCCGCGCATTCGCCCGCGTGGATTCCGGTTTTTTTAAATCCCGTAAGAACTCTTTTATTTTCCGGGATAAAAAGTAGTCTATGTCCTTCCCCGGGAATTATCCCAAGTCTGTACTCATTAAAATCGGTTCAGCGGTTAGGCCGTGAAAACGTAGCAGACAGACAGACAAGATGCGAAAAACACAGTAGTAACGATTGCCGCAGCTGCATATCGCAATACTGTTTAATTCAGATGTTTTAACAGAAAACCGATATATTTCGCCATATTTATGTTTCAAGTCATTTTGTAATTTTCTTATTCAAATAAGCGTGAAAGTTCAAGGTAAGGCAATTTAGAATACTATATACATACAACTTTTAAGAAACAGTCGACGCAACCGCAATTTCAAACGGTCATCGCGGCCACGGTATTTTCTATGATGCGTAGATAATTTAGAAATTCTCATTTATGTCCAATGAATTGAGATATTAGTATCGTAATTGGTAACCTATAACAATCTGATCCAGAATCTAGATTCCAAAACCTGAAACTGGACAGTTACCACCATCGATACCACATACGAAGTCAATATTGAACTTTGTACATTAAAAGCCTACAAAGACGTTTAAAAATAAGGCACAGGTTACCTATTTAGCTTTCATAGCTTTATCTCATGAAGTCATGGGAATTCGCTAGCAAGTCTACAGAAACACATTATATTGCAATATGAGTTTAATTTTTATTCACATAAAAGTGTTTCAAGTTTGAGCATAGCGTAATGCAGGGAAAGTCCGGACTAGCGAAGCAGAATGGGAACGGACCGTGAGTCATGCCGTTATAACGTGTAATGCACTTAGCTCAGTTTTCCTGAACAAAGCAATACAGCTTTGTATTACTATGGCTCAAATACTGGATAAGCTTATTATTAAAGCTACGAATATGTTTTATTTACTATTCGTTACGAGATATCTTTGATGAAAAAAATGCCAGTCAGTTAGGGCTGCCGACATTTAAAAAACTTAAAACTGAAATAACAGTGGCTTTATTTGGATTTTCAAATTAATTGTAGTATCAAAAACTAAAATCTCATAATCTGTAAATTAAAACTATTTCTTAACTTAGTTTACTTACTTAAATTGGTTTAATTTTTGCATCTATCATGAAATTTTTACCCATCCCAAAATCGCCCAACACGCCTTAGCAATTTGTGCTCACTTCAAAATTGTGAGAAAACTTTTATCTCAGCCGAATCCATTATAGGAATCACACATTATTA
Source organism: Maniola jurtina (assembly GCF_905333055.1). Taxonomy (NCBI): domain Eukaryota; kingdom Metazoa; phylum Arthropoda; class Insecta; order Lepidoptera; family Nymphalidae; genus Maniola; species Maniola jurtina. Next base: position 10,813,504 of record NC_060033.1, read on the forward strand.
TAATGCGAGTAGGTAGTTTGATTCAGATTAATTTATTTAACATTCAAGTCATGGCGCGCAGGCATGAGGCACATATTTTTAACCCCCGACCTAAAAAGAGGGGTGTTATAAGCTTGACGTATGTATCTGTGTATCTATCTGTGGCATTGTAGCTCCTAAACTAATGAACCGATTTTAATTAAGTTTTTTTTTGTTTGAAAGGTGACTTGATCGAGAGTGTTCTTAGTACAATCCAAGAAAATCGGTTCAGCCGTTTGAAAGCTATCAGTTCTTTTCTAATTACTGTAACCTTTACTTGTCGGGGGTGTTATAAATTTTTAATTTACACTTGTGAAAGATGTGCTTGCTCCATAAAAACTGCTATTTCTCAGCAGTAATTATTCAAAGATTTGAATTGTTCAGTAATTATAATAAGACGCGAACAATCATTATCTAGCAGAAAGTCGCCATTCTATTTTGCGCATATGCATGCAGAAGTGCCCAATTAGTGTTAACATGTGTATAAAATTTCACGGCTGCATTTCAGATGACAGCCTGCGTTACGTTCTAGTTCACATACACCGTTCATTATAATTTGTTTATCCGCGCTTCGCAGATTTTTGGGGTGGATTAGTAAATGCTTCTGTTTTATGCACAGAATTACGAATAATATAAAGACACGTTATGTGTACAATTTGCAGTTATCTAGAGCGAGTGTGGTGTGATCGCGTTTTTAAAAGATGCAATTTAGTAAAGCAACCTTTCCCATTAATAAACTATCGTACAGCTATATTATGTAACTAGCTGATGCCCGCAGCTTCGCCCGCGTGGATTGGTCAGATCCCCTGCAGCATCAGGATTGAGGAGTTGGACTCCAAATTTTTTATGAAACAATGTCGCCAAGTTCCTCTATCGATTAAAAAAAAATTACAGAAATCGGTTCAGAAATCTCGGAGATTTCGCTGTACATAGGTTGAAAAACACAACTCCCTTTTTGAAAGTCGGTTAAAAAAGTAGCCTATGTTACTCCCTGGTCAATCCTCTACTTGTCTGTGAAAACCCCGTCAAAATCGGTTCAGCCGTTCCGAAGATTAGCCTTTTCAAACAGACAGACAGACAGACAGACAGACAGACAGACAGACAAAAATTTTAAAAACGTTGGTATCGTTCAAATAACCATATGAGCTTAATATGAGGTAGTTATTTCGAAATTACAGACAGACACTCCAATTTTATAATAGTATAGATTACTTAAATGGGCCGTTTGTGTAGTTCCATGCTGACACTTTAACGAGACACAACTTCGAAGTTGACTAATATCGACAAGCAAGTTGAGCTAAAACTAGAAACAAGCAACGAGAAGCGAGTGTCATAGTTGAAATAGTTTTGTCGCTGGGCTAATAAGCCAGAGTGTGCCTGTGCGACGCGCGGCGAGTTTGATCGTCAAGAGAGCGTCGCTGAGCGATTTTTTCATTGCTAGCAGCTAGCACTAAGTCACTTTGACAAATTAGTGATAAGAAAACTCTCGCTGGCAGATCGACGATTAATATATTTATCTCTTTTATTGATACGGAATCACACATGAATTATACGTTTCTTGAGCGAGAAAATAGTCGATGACCGCCACAAGTGCCTAAAATGTGAATATTTAGCTCCCTTCAAGTAGATATTTCTCTGGTATTGGCTAGGTGTAAATAAAGTCAAGCCTTAAAGGAAATCTGTGTTGTCGTCATAACTAATCAACACCATAACGCTAAACGCGCCTTGTGTAATCGAATAGAGCTATAAAACATGAATTATGCGTGCCAATATAATCTTTACTACACATGTAATAGGTACCATAATGGCATCATTGTATCACCGATCCATAGATCATAATCACTGACTTCTACAGTAGTGCAAAAGCCTTGCCAATGGTAAAATCGCTCATGGCAATTTAATTTTTATGCTGTAAGCAGCACGTGCTTTAATAGCTTGTGTTGATTAGTATAATCGAAGGTTATGGTTTTAAGTAATATGGAAATCCACTATTTGTCTCGAAGCCCAAATTGGGAGACAATGAGGCAAATAGGTCATTGTTTTAGCGACATAACTGGAAATAGCTCATTAACTATATTAACATTTTTTCTGTAAGTACCTACTTATTAACATTAAGAATTCATGAAATAATTTATGTAAGTAATTTAAATATTTGCTATAAGCAAATTAAATCAAGACTGAAATAGATAATAAATTGATATCGTAAGCACGAATTTTATCCGCGCGGTCAAATCTCGATGTATGTGCATGCCTTATGGCTTGTAGGTTTTAACTTTCAAGCGCAGGCGACGTTTAATTATTATGTGGTTTTATTTTCCGTGACTAATTCCTACTTTCAGTTCGTCAGCAAAAAATGCTTTTATGAGTTAACTTGGCCAAGATAAGTAGGTACGCTGTACGGCCAAAGAAAAGAGGTAGGTACTGGTAGAGGTATATGCACTTGCATAAAATTATAAATGACACGACAAACTGATACCTATACTTTACGAGCTATAAAAATAATAATACCATTTGAGGAAATTATTATTCTGGTAGCTATTTAAATAAAAAGAATAAAGACCTTCAATAAGCCTTCGATATACGAGTAGTAGGTATCCTGTCCGGCCACTTTTTCGCGCAAGTAGGTAGGTACCTACTATCTGCATAAACCTTGATATAAGATAGGTATCTTAAAGTTAAAGGGAAAATTACTTTCAAAAACATGCTACTGTAATGGACTAAGAGCCAGCGCTTGCCAGACCTTGGTTATTTTATAAAGCTGGCAGTTTCTCTGCGTATTATTCCCAACACGGGAGGAGCGATCAGCGACTATGAAGTTTGGATCATGGTGGATTTAAGAGATATCAGGTAATAAAGGTGTAAAAAATCTTACGTCAAAGTATAAAGTCTATTTTTTTTTAGTTATTTCTTCGGAACAGATGCATTGCCAGACACAGACTTAAGTGTCAGGACACAGAAGCCCTTAAAGTTTAAAAGTTTTACTATTTTAAACACCACTAGCTTTTCGGAGATTAGCATTAAAGGTGACGGAAAACAGTATGGGGGAACCTGGCATGCCTGAGGACTGAGAGTTCTCCATAATGTTCTCAAAAATATGTGAAGTCTGCCAATCCGTACTTGACCAGCATCAACAGCGTCACAAACCCTTCTCTTTTTATCCGACTACGGCAAAGCCAAAAGGAAGGGTTATGATTTTAGCAGTCTATGTATGTATGTATGAGTGTATGTATGTTTGTACCCAGATTCTGTGTGTTCCACCTAGCGCCTAAACTACTGGGCCGATTTTGATGAATGAGGTGTCAATCGATTCGTCGTAAAGGTCCGGGTGACATAGGCTACATTTTATACGAAAAAAATTGACCTAACGGATGTTAGGTACATGAAAAAAAAATTTGCTATTGTATCGAGTGAAGTGTCAAATGAAAGAAGAGAAAATTCTGAGTTCATAAATATAAATGTACTTCAACATTAAATTCTACCAAGCGACAGAAAAATAATTTTACTACTTATATAATATTTCAGCGTTTAACGATCGCAATCGGGTTTTAGTTTTCAACTTTATCTTGTATATGAGAAGACCCGTGCTCATTAGTGAGCCGGCGATGGGTTGATGATAAATATTATGTACAGCTACAGCATCGATAGAGAACTTTCTTTATCGAAGATATTGTAGGTACAGGCTCCAATAGTTCAACGGTGAAGAATGGTCAAATCTCACTCGTTGGTCCATGTATTTTGGGTGCATCCTCCTAAAAGTAGTTATTTTATTTAGATTTTGGATACAACTACTTATGTACCTGAAGGTACCTATTTATTTACTTTTGTCTGACCGTTTTTCATAGGAGTTTCATTGACCATCCCGTAGGCCGTCGTAGCATCAGTTGGAAATCATTTCAACTTATTATAGAAATGAAATAAAATCGTAAATTCCATTTCTTTTACAGAAAGTAAAGAATCAATCCATACCTGTACCTACCTATCCTATAGAGTCGCTAAAATATCTAGTTTATAAAAATGTATGTGTCTGTTTATTCGTTAGGTACGATCGAAACTAAATATGGAATACTTATGCAATAGAACCTTAATAATAGAACCTTGCTCGAGTTTTCAAACACATTCCTAGCTAGCTCTAATATAAAATATTATGTAACTATAAGGGAAACGCGATAGTTCAGCGGTGTAAGGGCGGACTGAAATCAAATCGGTAATAAGTTCCTACTAAGTTTAAACTTTCGTCCCCATCGTTGGAATATTAACTAAGTATCTAATTTAATTCTAAGCACATTAGACACGGTATTTAATAAGCCATTTCTTAAGTACACTTTAAAAAAAATCTTACCAAAAAAAATTATTGGGGTCCACCAAAAATCCGATTTGGCAAATTCGATAAATAAATCCAAACGATGCTTTGCACTTCTTTTAAATTCACTATTTTATTCTACTGTATAATTTATTAATTTGAGTATATTAATATGTATTAATACTATTTATGTTTACAAATAAAATTACGATGGTAATAGTACCCACCGCAGCGAGTGTCGGTTTCACACTGGCGTGCCATAGAAATAGTAGGTCGCTCACACGACAATCTCATTATAGCCACTTTGGACTTTCTAAGGCCTGAAAAAATCTCTGAACACTCGTATTAAGCATCTGTGTAGTGGGTAAAATAAAAAAACAACATTGCATTTTCAAAAAAGTTAACCTAAGTATTCCCTGGCGCCTTTTCGATTCTCCACTTTTCGACCGGTTCTTGCGCATAGGCATCATCTCTCCGCCTCCGTTTTTCTAACTTTCTTTGACCTCAATATTAAGCGATCGGACGATTGGTACATTTTTTCGTAAGCGTTTTGTAGTGTAATGTTTTAGGTAGTTAAGGCGTTATCATTTTCTGATCGGTGCCGAAATTATAATTTGGCGCAAAAAGTGAAATTTAATGTTGGTATGGGGGAACCTCTAGCTACATCAATGGCTATGCCTAAGTAGTTTTGCGCTCAAAGATCCCATTACCTAAGGAAATATAATGGAGCTTGTAATATACTTAGTAGATAACCTAGGGATAATTTGATGGGTTAAAACAAGCTACCTAATATAAGTTCTCACTCTAGAGTGATTAAAGTATTTTAGCTTTTAACTCGTTAAGCTACTTATACCTACTTAGGTATTTACCCCTTAGTATTTGAACTACCTAGGTAAGTTGGTACTTTCTTCTTAATATTATTTTCCTGATTAGAACCCACAAAATGCGAGTTTATTATTAAATATCGTAGGTATATTTATCTACCTACGTATCTTCGCTTCCTGCTGAAACGGCTGAACAAATTTAGATAAAGATTTGATAAAAATATAGGTCATGTGCGGGCATGCGACGGGCCTGCCCGCGAAATTCAATGTCCAGTCTTTGTCCAGTTTAAGAAATTAGCTGTAGTATCGACTAATTTGTGAGAATAGTCGATACTAGAGCTAATTTCTTAAACTGGACCCTTTCAAGTAAAGATTTTTATATAAACCTGTAAGGATGATACTGCCACTGTCGCAATTAAAATACCATAAGTCTACGTTGTCGTATTAGTTTACAAATTGCGAAAAACCAAATAGGCGGGCAGGCCCTTCTTTGTTACGTGTAGAATTGCGTTTAGAAGTGTTTTGATAATAAGGTAGTTAGGTAGGTACCTACTTACAACGGGTACCTGATTTATTATTTACCTACTAATTTTAATTAACTATTAGGTAACTAGTTACTCTTATAGTAAAATCATTACTCGCTTCTTCGACCTTGTAACCAATGTAAGCTAAAGACTTTATATTACCGTGCTTAGGTAATGGAAGGCATTTGTCAGTAGGTAATAATAATTGCTTTATTATTAGCATCTTCGCTAACAACTAGTCAAATAATATTATAAAACTTATAAGTAGGTAGCATGCAATGTTTCACGTGCAATTTTATGCAAGAAACAATTACTTTTAGCAAGGCCAATTTAAAATAATCACATTTTTTAAGTAATAGCTACCTACGGTGACTTTTTAAATGGGTAGGTACCTAAATGTACCTAATTACCTAAGACTTACCTATCCTACATAATGTTAATTGCTATACTTACTTACTTCTAATAGTCTATAATTTTTCATTTTTTTACTGTAAGGATCAGGCTTCATATCTATCTCTTTTGGGTTCCGTACCTCAAAAGGAAAAACGGAACCCTTATAGGATCACTTTATTGCCTGTGTGTCTGACTGTCGTGACTGTCAAAAAACCTTTAGGGTACTTCCCGTTGACCTTCTTCTTCTCTCGTCTGGCTTTACAAAGATTAGCCAATGTCAAGTTTGTAGTTATTTGTAACATTGACCTAGAATCATGAAATTTGGTGGGTAGGTAGGTCTTATAGCACAAGTACAGGAATAAATCTGAATTGGTGGTTACATCATTAAAAAAAAAAAATGTGTTTCAATTTTCAAAGTAAGCTATACCAAATTGGGTATTATATGAAAGGGCTTTACCTGTAGGTACATTCTAAAACTGATTTTTATTTATTTTTACCCGAGTACGGAACTCTCAGTGTGTTGGCGTTTGCTTGTGCTGCGTGTGGTGTCTTCTATGAGTGTTTTTTTGTTAAAAGAGGCCGGTTTTTGTGTTTTACTGGTGTTTTTTTGGTGCCGGAACCATGCTGGAACTGACTGGAAAGCGCTCTAGGGGACGCCGCGCGTATGTCGGCGAGCGCCGGCACAGACGAAGTCCATACTTATCTATAACGCATCACTCAGAGCGGGGCATCGCGCGGGGAAGTGGGAGGAGGGATTGTGTTCGAGCCAGGTGCCATGTTAATGCGCACGGGTAATATCTCTTTGATCCCTAACTTGTAAATAACTACAAACTTGACATTGGCTAATCTTTGTAAAGCCAGACGAGAGAAAAAAAGTATTTCATCGAGCTTTTAAAACATCTTTGGGTTTCAACTAACTAACTATATAAGATTAATATGTAACATACATAAAAAGAAGGTAACACACAATTTTCTAGTCACGCTTGTCTCCCTATGTTCTCCCTTGTCTCCGATTCCACATCTATACTATAGAAGCATAAAATTCAAAAACCGGTAAACTGAGAAAACCGTAAAATCTGTTTTCCGTAATCTGTGCTCATCATGGTGCTCATAGAGTATGAAAAGAAGTGTCAAAGTCAAATCAAATATCATGACGTTACTCAGTGTTTCCATTTTTAGGGATTTCGCTCCATTTTAGGGTGAAATGACTAATATTAGAGACTAGATGATGCCCGCGACTTCATTTAGTTTTTAAAAATCCCTCGGAAGGTCTATGATTATCCTGCATATAAAGTAGCCTATGTCACTCTCCAGGTCTTTAACTATACCCATGCAAAAAATCATGTCGATCCGTTGCTCCGTGATTGAAGGACAAATCAACAAACCGCAAAAGTGCGGTAGTGCGCAATTGTGTTTGTTTGTTACAAACACACTTTCGCATTTATATTATGGGTAGTAATGAAAATATGGGCAGTGATGGCTTAGGGCGTTTTCTTTATGTTGATAAAATGGAAAATGGAAGAAAATAATGACCAAACATGTTTTTCATCATAAGACTCAAGATTAAAATGAAATAGAAGTAGTAGTTCTAGTATGCATACTAACTAATAATATAAACGCGAAAATAAAAATTATTCGGCAGAGTACTTGAAAATATTTATGGCAATTTAGGGCGAATTCCTACGAAAAGTAAGGTAAAACCTAAATCGTAAGTGGAAACACTGACATTACCTTACCTGTCAATTATTTGTTATGTTATATGTTTAATGTTATACAAATAATAGTGTACACAGACCACGAATCCGGAGATAGACGACGAAGTTCCATAGATCTGTTTATGATTAGTAGCGAGTACTATACATACCGATAATATCGGGTTATATATATAGAAAAAATCAATATCTATCTATAATAAACTTTCTTTGTATCATGGTCTTTCTATTTCACCCTCTTATGGCAATTTAACACTATACATTACACGTCTCTTTCCCACAATATAATATAGATGTAAACGGTTGCGGCAAAACGTCACGATGACGTCATGACAGACTAGTAATTTTAGGGATGAGCCTCGAAAATCGTAATGAATCGTAAATTAAATATAGTGTCGCACTTTATCGTAAAAATATCGGTTTTTCGGTTTTCATTTACCGATTTTCGGCAAATAACCGATTTATTCAACTTTTTTTGGTCAACAAAAATAAAACAAAATAATTTAAATAATTTATTAACGATTTCAAAATCTTATTAACTATTTTTGGTTCAATGACGTGATGGTGATAAATATTAGCACGCTTAAAAATTAAGGTGGATGCGACGGGTCTGCCCGCGAAATTCAAATTTAATTTGGTTTTTCGCAATTTGTAAACTAATACGACAACGTAGGCTTATGGCATTCTATTTGCGACAATAACAGTATCATCCCCACCTATTTATTTAAAAATCTTCACTTGAAAGGGTCCAGTTTAAGAAATTAGCTCTAGTATCCACTATAACTCACAAATTAGTCGACGATACTAGAGCTAATTTCTTAAACTGAACCCTTTCAAGTAAAGGTTTTTATGTAAACCTGTGAGGATGCTACTGCCATTGGAGCAATTAAAATGCCATAAGCCTAGGTTGTTGTATTAGTTTACAAATTGCGAAAAATCAAATTAAATTTGAATTTCGCGGGCAGACCCGTCTCATGCCCTTAAGGGCCGGCGCACACATGGCGGAGTGCGGCGGAGTTCAGCGCAGAGCATGCCCGCGAAGTTTTCTATTCGCGTGACACATTACGCGAATTTCTACCATAGAATGCGCGAGCACGCGCGGGACTGCGCAAGTATCCGCACGGATGCACAATTAAAAGATATTATTTCAATGAGGACAAAGTCGATAATACTTTGACTGTGAAAAATGCTCTGCGCTGCGCTCCGCCATATGTGCGCCGGCCCTTAAAGTACCTAAACTAAACCTTCGTAGGGTTCCAATGCACCACAACAAACTCAGCTGGGTATTTTTTGTTATTACCATCTCACAATCACACTTAAAACTAGTCAGAGCAATTTATTCATACTATTTTTTTATCATTATCTTTTAGAAAATAAAAACTAAAATTAAATATCATAAAATGAATTGCTATAAGTGTAATAATTGTAGTTTTCTGACCAGCGTTTTATGTTTAACACAATCGAACGTCTTGGACGAATTATACAAGACGCAAATGCCAAATTATTCTAGTAGTCTTTATAAAGATATTATTCATTTAAAGTTACTGAGGTCAAGTATCAACCGATTTAAGTAATAAAATTTACATTGTCAGGAAATACAATACAAAACCAGATAATGCAACAAGAATTTTGCATAACAACATGACTTATCTCATACTTATGACATACTTTTGTGTCTTATGACATACTTTTGTGTCTTATGACACAAAAGTATGTCATTATTATTCAGTTACTAGCTGATGCCCGCAGCTTCGCCCGCGTGGATTGGTCAGATCCCTTGCAGCATCAGGATTGGAGTTGGAATCCAAATTTTTTATGAAATAATGTTGCAAAGTTCCTCTATCGATTAAAAAAGAAATGACGCAAATCGGTTCAGAAATCTCGGAGATTTTGGTGTACATAGGTAACAAACACAACTCTCTTCTTGAAAGTAGCCTATGTTACACCCTGGTCAATTCTCTACTTGTATGTGAAAATCCCGTTAAAATCGGTTCAGCCGTTCCGAAGATTAGCCTTTTCAAACAGACAGACAGACAGACAGACAGAAAAATTTTTAAAAACGTGTGATTCAGTTATGGTATCGTTCAAATAACCATATGACCTTAATATGTGGTAGTTATTTCGAAATTACAGACAGACACTCCAATTTTATTTATTAGTATAGATAGTATAGATGTAGTCATGTTTTCAACAATAATAATTGTACTTGATTCTAAAAATACCATTCAAGTGAGAGTCGGATTCGCACAGAAGGGTTCCGCACGATCGTACAAGAAATCTCAAACCAGTGTAATAAAAATGTGCAAATTAATGACGAATGTGATTTAGTTAAACTAATTATTTGATTGGGAACACAAATCTTTAATTTTTTTGTGATGTAACCATAAGTTCACGGTTTTCAAATTTTTTCGTTCAATTGTGCTATAAGACATTGCCACCAGCCAAATGTCATGATTCCTATTTTGATTCCCCCAAAATGGCAGACACGGGGGGCAGACAGACAGACAACGAAGTGATCCTTTATAGGTTCCTGTTTTCCTTTTGAGGTATGAAACCCTCGACAAATGTAAATCTTTTCCATTAAACTACATTAACCAAAATATATTCTAGTAAAATGTATGAAAAAAAAATTTTCAAAATCTATTTATGTGGATTTAGAAAATCATGATCAGTTTACAAATTCACAAAAAAATTAAGTTTACTAAATCAGATATAGATGGCGCTGTTGCCATTAACTTGCATTGTGGCAACTGTGCCACAATGCACACTGGTTAAAATATCTTGTATAATGATATGGAAACCTTCGTGGGTGAGTCCGACTCGCACTTGACCGGATTCTTTATACCTAAAGCCTGACTAACTAAATTCGTCATCATTCCAAAACGCTAAATGGTTGCAATTTTCCGGACAATGCGTTCTTAAAACCACTTTTAGAATGACCACAACCGTTTAAGCTATCGAATAAATTATTTATAAATAAAATTATCTCTGTAATGAAAATGCCATCATCGATGTTTACAGGTATCGTACAATAATCGTCAATTGTTAAAATGTCCATGTATGTCTTCATCCGCATTGACACAGTGAGGGCCACCTCTCTGCTAAAGACTCTTACAGCAAGCTTGACCTGAAAGGTAAAATGAATTATCAATGAATTACACAAATTCGAGCAAATTGTTAGTTATAAAATTATGAGACATAAATCACAACATTTCATGATAATCTTTGACTTTGATTAGATATGTGATGTAACCACAAATTCATGATTTCGGATTTTTCCCTTTATTAATTATTGTGCTATTAGGACATTGCTAGCTACCAAATGTCATGGATTATATACGGGAAGTATCTCAAGAGCTTTGATTCCCTTGTCTTGATAGAGACACAGATAGACAGACAGAAAACGAAGTATAAGGATTCCTTTTTTCTTTGAAGATATGGAACCCTAAAAATAGAGGACCTAAATGAATTAAAATAAATGCATCCTTTACTTTATTCTTATATCAAGGACATAATTCAAGAAATTTTTGGGCTGGGTCTTAAAAATAGTGCCACTGGTGCCGCTATTTTATGCACCAATTGGTCAAACCAATAATTAGTGGGACAAATTGAACTTTAAAATGTTATACAATCTACTTTGTCCTACTTGGAGGGGCAATGTGTAATAAGCCAAAATAAAAATCGGTCAAGTGTGAGTTGGACTCGCACATAAAAGGTTCCATACCATCGCACAAGATATAACACTATTTAGCACGCTGAAAAACAGACATACAGACAAACGGACGGACAGGTGGACGGACAGCGGAGGCTTAGTAATAGAGTCTCATTGGCACCCTTCACGTACGGAACCCTAAAAATTGATACGAGTCGTTGCAATGCTAAATACTTTTGGGTGCTCCACCTGTTTCTTCATAAAATGTTTGTAAAACTTCAGTTTGGTATGGTAAGATGTCTTTACTTGCCTTCATATTATCGACAGAATTTGGTTTCAAATGTCTATCTGTTAGTCGAGTATTCCTTACAGTGCCACCAATCCCACCTACCGCATATATTTTTTCAATGATCTGACACGCAAATAGCACGGCGATTAGCGATGATTAGGTCCTTTTTCTGAAATTGTTTAAATGACATTTTAGTAGATGTGGAACATCACACATATTATGATATACTTTTTTGCCATTCATAATATAATAATAAACATTCAACCCATCATTGTCACTGCGAAGGAGACTGGTAAACTTTTTTTTAGAAAAAGTGCTATTACGAGGGCGGCACTGAAAATTTCGGGAATCAAGGAAGTGACACAACATTACTATTTAAAACATGTATTTATTGCTTTTCGAAGTATTCTCCGCGAAATTTGACACATTTTTCCATATCATGGAACCAATCATTGAAGCAACCATTCCATTCGGAAGTTGGGGTCTCCAAAATGGCCGTTTTGTAGGCGTCCACAGCTTCTTCAGGTGATGAAAATCTCTGACCACGCAATGTATTCTTTATTTTAGGGAAAGTACAGAAATCATTAGGGCTTAGGTCGGGGCTGTATGGCGGATGGTCTAATAATTCTATGTTTTCTTGCTCTAAAAACTCTTTTGTTCTGTGCGCGGTGTGAGAACTCGCATTGTCGTGATGGAGGATGATGCGGCGGTTGCAGTTCTCTTTACGGAGTTCAGAAACGACCTGTGGCAAACAAATGCTAGCATACCATTCTGCATTAACCGTTCTTTGTCCCTCAAGAGGAATAGTCGCAACATGGCCGGTTTTGGAGACAAACGAAGCCACCATTTTTTTTGTAACACTTCGTGAACGAACGATTTTTGTTGGCTTTAACTCATTTTCGAACACCCAAACTCGTGACTGGTTTTTTGTTTCGGGTTCGTACGCGTATATCCAGGATTCGTCACCTGATACGATGTTGTACACAGCATCCTGCGTGGAATCTTTCGAGAGTTCTGACGCACCAAGTAACGCGAGCCGCTTTTTGCTCTTCACAGAGCAAATGCGGTATCCATCGGGAAAACAACTTTTTTACACCTAACTGTTCATGCAAGATTATTTGTATTTGACTCATGCCAATGTCTAAAGTTGCCTGAATCTCGCGGTATGTCACATGTCGATCTTCCTCAATCAGCTTACGCACAGCATCAACGTTTTCTTGGGTGACTGCAGATTTTTGGACGACCTTAACGGGGATCATCACTGAGCTTGACACGTCCACGTTGACATTCAGCAAACCAGCGATAAATTGTGGTTTTAGATGGGGCTTCATCACCAAATGCAGAAATCATCCGGTCAACACACTGTTTTTGTGTTAAACCACTTCGAAAGTCGTAATAAATCATCGCTCTAGAATTTTCTCGAGTCAATTCCATTTTCTCAACGACTAAACAAGTTTGAAAAGACCTTGTGACAACACCGAGAATTTTTTTTTAAATAAATAAATGGTATTCGATTTTTAAAACCAAGGAGTTTTCAATTAAAAAGATTTTAATATGACAGGGACGGTGGAAATATTCCATTCCCGATACTTTTAGTGCAGCCTATGTATGCCATAAATGATCTTCTTAACGACTTAAATATAATATAAATAAAAATATGGGTCTCCCTGCTAGGGCCCGCTGCATAGACCAAATTGCAACACCCAAAACTGGGTATCTATAATACTACCATGTACAATCATAGTATTTTGTTCCAAACTAGAGGATGCCCGCGACTTCGTCCGCGTGGATTTAGGTTTTTAAAGATCCCGTGGGAACTGGTTGATTTTCCGGGATAAAAAGTTGCCTATGTCAATTACAGGGACGCAAGCTACCTTAGTACCAAATTTCATACAAATCGTACAGCGGATAGGTTTTTAAGAATCCCGTGGGAACTCTTTGATTTTCCGGGATAAAAAGTAGCCTGTGTCCGTCCCCGGGATATAATCTAACCCTATACCAAATTTCATCAGAATCGGTTAAACTGTTGGGCCGTGAAAAAGAAGCAGACAGACAGACAGACAGACAGACAGACAGACAGACAGACAGACAGACAGACAGATAGACAGACAGACAGACACACTTTCGCAATTATAATATTAGTATGGATGTTAGATTTAAGGAAAGTATTTATGGAATTGCTATAAAAAACAAATAAACAAGTGTAAATTAAAAATTTATAACACCTCCGACGATCCAAAGTATCAGTTTTCCAAAACATCATTTTCAAATAAATAATTATGTATCAAGGCAACGTCCATCTTGACAGCTTGACATTTGTCAATTGACATAATATTATGAACCTAACGGTTATGTAACCTTCTTTTCTACAAGAAAACTAGAAAAGAGCTGATAACTCTTAAACGGCTGAACCAATTTTTTTAGATTATAGCTAAGAACACCCTCGATCAAGCCACCTTTCAAACAAAAAAAACTAAATTAAAATCGGTTCATTCGTTTAGGCGCTACGATGCCACAGACAGATACACAGATACACAGATACACACGTCAAACTTATAACACCCCTCTTTTTGGGTCGGGGGTTAATAAAAAAGATCTTCATGTGCATCTGACATCTGAAACTGCTGAACCGATTTTTTAAATTCTTAGACCAGTAGAAAGCTGAGCAATTCATGAGTGACATAGGCTATATTTTATTTTCAAAAAGTTAGAGATCTTTACTAAAATTGTAATTAGCTACCTGTGCATGTCACTTTTTCATAGCTTAACAATAAAACCAATTTAGATGTTTACCAGAAAGATAGCTTGCATCCTGAAGATGGATACCATACTATATACATATACTGGAAAATTAAATAAAGTCTAAATAAAGCCATTATTGTTTTTCTACAGACAAAATGACGGGTGTAAGCTTGTATAGTGAATGTAAAATAAGTAGTACAGATTCTTAATATGAGGTGTATGAATATAGTCTGCACATTGTATAAAAACAGAAATCAGCCAAGTTTGTGTATTTAATCCTTAGTCTATGACATTCAATTCCATCAGCCTGTATGCGTTCACTGCTGGGCATAGGCCTTTCCAAGAGTGGGCCACCAAACACGGTTCTCCACCTTCCGTGTGGACTATACAAATTTCAAACCCCTTATGGGTTGAATTTTCAAAAATCCCTTCTTAGCTACGTCTACCATAATGACTATTTGCATACCAAAATTCAGCCCCATCCGTCAAGTAGTTTGAGCTGTGCATTGGTAAGTCAGTCAGTCAGTGATTTTTATATGTATAGATATATGGTATGATATTTAATAAACCACTGTTTTACTTGCCTCAATTTGTTCAGGAATGCCTGGTATAGTTCCAACATGTTTCTTTTTCAGTTTTGTAGCTTCTCACACAGCACCTCAGGTGCAGGATTTCACTGTGTTCCCAGTGTAAACACCAATTCAGATGACCAACTCCTTATTCTGGAAAGTTAAGGCAGAAACATAAAGTAAATGGTAAATTATATTATCATTCATAAATAGAGTAAATTTTCTTTTTTAGCTCAACAAAAGAACCAGATTTGGAGAAATCCCACAGGGAAACAGCTTGCATCTGGAGACACAGATAGGCATTTTAAGAGCCATGCTTTTTATCCTAGAAAATTAAAGAGTATCCATCTCATAGATAGGAATTTTGAAAAACCGAAACAAAGTCATGAGTATCAAAGTGTTTATTTTATAGGAAGCTTTGAAGTGTATTAAAGAGTTCATACTTCACAATGAACAACATAATGAACATTTTTAGCCACTCATCAGTGAGAATATCCCTGTTTATTTGGTATAATGGATATATTTGGATTTGGCATGTTTAATGAAGAAATTCATCTGAAATTAATCCATACCAATATTATGAACGTGAAAGTGTAACTGTAACTTTTCACAGCCTATCCATTTAACCAATTTTGACGAAATTTTGTGGTGATAGCTTGCATCTCGGAGATGGATGCAGGCTATTTCTTGTTCCATGAAATGAAAGAGTTCTTAAAAATCTAATTCCACGTGGATGAAGTCACAGGCATCATCTATTTGGCACTGAAATAGCTTGCATCCTGGAGGAGACATAGGATACTAATTTTCATCCCAGAAAATGAAAGAGTTCCCATGGGATTTAAAAAATCTAAGTCACGCGAACAAAGTCGCGGGCATCATCTAGTAATACTTACTCTGTGATGACAAAACTATGCTTTCCACCTCCGTAATTGCAGTCTTATATAGTTATCATACTGCATGCATGTATGAGAGTCCCTTTCTTTCTTCTCCAGTCTCCCTTTCTTTTCCATCCAGTCGTTCTCGTCCAGCCACTCTCCTGAGGTAGTTTTTCCAGCAGCTTGCACTTGGAGGTTGTTTTACATGCCCTTATCGCCTTCACAGTAAGAACACCCCCAGAAGTCCCCAGAACCCCCAGAAGTTGTTTGGTGCATCTTCGGCATTCGCTAGATGTGGGCCACCTTTCCTTTGATCTTCGTGAAAACGCAAAATGCAAGTCCAAACCAAGGAATACATTTCTCAATCGCGGTTATGGTTATTAGCGCTCACTGATTCTTTATACGAGTGTATACAAAACAAGTATACTCAATTTAAGAAAAAAAGACGATGAATTTCTAAGAAAAACATATGAAACAGTGATTTAAATTGGCTAAAAAGTTTTCGTATTTTATTGATTTCTACGTTACGCCATTTTTATTGATTTTTGTTTTATCAACAGTGTTGTCGACATTTGATTTTATTTCCCCCAAATTCAGATTTTTAATCGTACCTATTGAAATGAGAAATCCAATGAACGACATTGAACATTTTTATATTTTGTATGTTACTGCTACTCTGTTTTATATTACTTTATTCAAAAAATGGTTATTCATGTTATATAACTGTAATTTCAAACCTAAATATATTATTTTACTTAAATTTGCTCTATGATTCTTAAAAACCTTTAATTTTGGCAACATGAAATTTAAAGTTAAATCCAATAAAATATTATACTTTTTTCTATAAAAATCTAAGCTCGTTTTTCTTCCACCTTTAGGGTAAAACCCTTAGCTGGTCACACTCCTCGTGCGACCATTCCATATAACTATAATACATATAGTAATAAAAAATTTCAAACGTGTGCGTAAAATATAGCTGTGGTAGTGAAGCGAGAAGCTTAATGTCTACCCATACTAATTATGTGAGATAGAAGACATGTACTTGCAATGTACCTAAGCATATTTGAAATACCGTAGGATAGCCGGCCATAGTGTATACACTGGACACTAGTCAAAAATGGCGAATCTTCCTCTTGGCATAAGAACTCATTCTCAAAAAGTTTGTAGCCTTTACAAACAGGCTTTGCGTAATATAGAGTCGTTTTATGATAGACGGTAAGTTAACACAATCTCAAAAACCTTTAACCTTCCTATAAGTTACTCCAACGTTACGTAATGACTGCTTGTTTTCGATCATATCCACATTTTTATTATTATTTTGCAGATTTTTAAGTTTACTTACACGAAATACCTTGAAAGATGGAGATTATTTATTTAATTACTAGGAATAAAGCTGAAGGTTTTTCTTTTCTATTCATTTATAGATTTTTCTTTAGAATTTTTTATGCCGTAGTCCAAGGAAATTGTATGTGCAGAAGTCAATTTTTATCAATATAGTTCTAGTCTTCCTTACTATATAAAATTAAGTAGATCTGTATTTTGTTTGCTCTACTGTAAAATATCTATTTTTTTTTTGGAAATCCCATAATCTGTATTATTAACTTACAGAAATGTATACCGCTATCAAGCTGTGCTCCTGCGAGATCGCTTTGACAAAAATGCCAAAATAACAGACATGCGTAAAGCTGCTCAGCTACTCAAAGAAGGACAAGAGGAATTATTCTTGAAACAGCACCCAATTCCTAAAAAATGTAAGACATCATGATACAGTAGTTTCTTTTATTTCAAACTAGCTGACCTGCACTTGCTTTACTCAAGTGAAATCTTTCATCATAAATCCTAAAAGGTTTATCTGAAACCAAAACTTGAATTTTCATGGGATAAATTGAAAAACGACAGACTTTCACGTAAAACTTCATTCTCTATTCATCCACCATAAAAAGGTAACCTTGGTGGTGGATGAATAAAATTTTCAAAAATCCTATGGGAAACTTAATATTTTTGAGGACCAAAAGTAGCCTATGTCCATCTCCAGGCTGCAAGCTATCTCTACCAAATTTTGTCAAAATCAATTAAAGAGATGGACTGAAAAGCTAGCAAATAAACTTTCGCATTTATAATATTAGTATGGATTTTATAAGCTGTAAATTATACTAAAATTTAATGACAGTATTTAAATTTCTTACACGATAATCTGTTTCAGTCCCAACAAGTGTAGGAGGTGTAGCGCATGAGCGTGTTGTTACACCACCAGACTGGGTCCTAGACTACTGGCATCCATTAGAGAAAGCTCAGTACCCAGAGTACTTCAAGCGACGAGAGGAAAGAAAGAAAGAGTTTATTGCCATGTGGGAGAAAGAATATGGCAAACCTGATAATAAAGATCAACATCATTAATCATTGTATGTAGTTATTTATGATAGTAAAGTATTTGTTATTCATTTGCTTGTATTAATTACTCCATTCCTTAGTTCTGATTTACTGATAAATGTAGGTAAAATATTTGTTTCTGTAAACTAGTGCAATCAAGAAGTCAGTTTTAAAGTAATTAAGGCTTAAGTATGTACATACGAGGTACGTAATTGGTGAATTGGATGGTCATTTTCTGCAAAACAAATAAATGATGTTAATTTTAAAACAGCTTTTAATTTAACAGAATAAACACAAGCATTTTATTTGTTATATATATTTGATGTAACCAAAAGCTTAAAAAGAGTACAATAACACAAGTTTTATAAAAAATATCTATATAGTAGAATTATTAATAACACAATGCATTCCACCTTTTTGGTTCATTTTAATAACTAGTAGTATAATTATTTATTAGTACGTATGGTATCACCTTCACATAAATTTGCATTAAAAAGAAAATAATTACAGAAATGTATTAACAGTTTTGAAAGCATCACAATTTATAAACTTAATTTAATGTATAATTTTATATTGAACTATGAGGTTACCACCCTAGACTTTTTAAGACAGTTTACATTAAACCAGTGAATAATTCCATAATTATAGGTAGTAATAATTTCATAAAATAGTTAAATAATAGACATAAAGCTCAATTGAAATATGCGGCTTATTCAAGAACCCTGAAATTTATATTTCACTAGCTGATGCCCGTGACTTCATTCGCGTGGATGTAGGTTTTTGAATAATCCCATGGGAACTCTTTGATTTTCCGGGATAAAAAGTAGCCTATGTGCTAATCCAGAGTATAATCTATTTCCATTCTAAATTTCAGCCCAATCCGTCCAGTAGTTTTTGCGTGCAGGAGTAACAAATATACACACACACACACACACATACAAACTTTCGCCTTTATAATATTAGTGTGATTTTTTGAGTAGGAAAAAACTATCAACTACCCCTTTCATAATACTCCCTACGGAAAAGGATAGCACTACATAGACTTCTCAATTATGTACAACAGAATTAGCCACGTTAGTAATGACAAACAGAAGAGAATTATTTGTCTTACTGATGACGAACCTGAAAAAGTTGACAGTCTGCTGCAAATCTTGCAGACTGAAATACAGTAAATGCAAGAATATGAACAGTTTGTGTGAAATACCCTTCACCCAGAAGTACAAATAATACAGTAATTAGTAAAATATAGTCTAGGATTTAAAACATTTATTTTATACATTTATTTAAAATAAACACATCTGTACCACAATAAAAATATTACCCTAAGCAGGCCTAGCACAACTACCGCAATGTGTGTTATGGATATTATCACATTTGGCTGAGAGTGAGACATCATTATTAATTAATTAATTATTTATCTTATTTACGTTGATTGTAAATAATAAAGCGACATAGTCACTTAGTGACTAAGCTTTTCAATAAAGAGTTAAAAAAAAAAAAAAAAAAAAAAAACATGCTGTGACTTTTATGAGCCACACTTTAAACTTTAAAATTCATTTAAGAGATCTCAATCTCGTAATTAATAGGATACAAATAACAATGTGACTAATTCTGTTGTACAGAATCCCTAAAATACTCTATGGTCTAAATCTAGTGCTATCCTTTTCTGCAGCAATCTTTATGAAAGGGATAGCAATATGTTTAGACCTATTATTTTAGACATTGTGCACAACAGATGATTTTAAGCTATTTAATGGTAGATATTGGGTACATACCATGATGAAAAAAGTCAGCAAATTGATCATGGTATGTACAATATAATATGTGCACAACAGAATTAGCCACAATGTGGGATGTCTTAACACAGCCTTGCTGGTCGTGCTAGGGCAGCTGGGGTCTACAGAGCACAGTATCAACAGCACTGCACTGTCATAAGTCCAAGTTCATATACACATTAAGTCCACTTTGGGTACACATCTCAGTTGCCGCCGAGCGTGTGTCCGCGGCCCCAGTTGTGACCACCGAACACAGCGCCACCACCCGTGGGTACTCTCGCTTGAGGCGCTGTGCCAAATCCGCCAACGTACCGCGTGTCCGGGAAGATACGTTTACTGAAAGCAAGGAAATCATTTTTAGGGTTCTGTACCTCAAAAGGATCCCTTATGAGACCACTTTGTTGTCTGTCAAGACCCGTCAAAGGAATTAAAATCTTTAGGGTACTTACCGTTGACCTAGAATCATGAAAATTGGCAGATAGCAATGTCTTTTAGGCACAAGTAAAGAGAACAATCTGAAAACTGTGAAAGTGTGGTTCATCACAAAAAAATTAAATAGTTATT
The DNA here is from genome assembly GCF_905333055.1 of Maniola jurtina. Taxonomy (NCBI): domain Eukaryota; kingdom Metazoa; phylum Arthropoda; class Insecta; order Lepidoptera; family Nymphalidae; genus Maniola; species Maniola jurtina. Next base: position 10,834,111 of record NC_060033.1, read on the forward strand.
TCTTGTATGATGTGCCACGGTACCTTTGTGTGCATATCTGACTTGCTGCACTTGACCGATTTTTTTGAAGATGGCAAATTCTTTGACTGTGAAGTTTATCTTTGAAGTTTAATATTATTGATTATTATTATTAGCTATGCAATTCATTACTAACATTATACTTGACAATATAAATCTGAAGAGAGTAAAAACTTACAGAAAAGCAGGTGGTGTAAGAAGAGCTGGTCCTCCAAACTCCTGAGGGTATTTGAACAGCAGGAAGAAACAGATGTGGCCAATCATGATACCCAATAGCTCCACCACTCCACTGCAAAGACAACAAAGTTATTTAAGTATATTCAGCAACAAGCTATAGCTGGCCCCCTACTAACCTAGGAATAGGATCTCCTCTCAGAATGAGAAGGATTTAGGCCATAATCCATCATACTGGCCAAATACTAATTAGAAGCCTTCACACACCTTTGAGAACATTATAATATATAATTCTCAGGAATACAAGTTTCCTCACAATGTATTTCTTCACATTTTCCAATGGACTTGGAATGGAATTGAGTCATATAAATGAAAATAACTTAAATTTCTATACTCTATTTTCCATATTGTGTTTATTGCATCATAGTTACTCAGCTGTAGCCTCCTGAGTAGAAAATTACACATTTCAAAATATTTTATTTATTTTTAACCCCCAACCCAAAAAGAGGGGCGTTATAAGTTTGACGTGTGTATCTATGTATCTGTGTATCTGTCTGTGGCATCGTAGCGCCTAAACGAATGAACCGATTTTAATTTAGTTTTATTTGTTTGAAAGGTGGCTTGATCGAGTGTTATAGCTATAATCCAAAAAAATTGGTTCAGCCGTTTAAAAGTTATCAGCTCTTTTCTAGTTTTCTTGTAGAAAAGAAGGTTAGATAACCCTTAGGTTCATAATATTCAAGTGTCAATTGACAAATGTCAAGCTGTCAAGATGGACGTTGCCTAGATATACATAGTAATTTATTTGAAAATGATGTTTTGGAAAACTCAGATACTTTGGATCATAGGCGCGGAATAGTCAAAGAAAATCGGTTCAGCCGTTTGAAAGTTATCAGCTCTTTTCTAGTTACTGTAACCTTCACTGGTCGGGGATGTTGAAAATTTTTAATTTACACTTGTCTTTTATGAAGGTGTATGGACTATAATTTAGAAGAATAAATATCTAATACAATTGAGTTGTATAGAAATGAAAAGATTTTTATTCAAATAAATTTTCACAGCTGCTTTTGAATCATCAAAAGAATCTACCAGTGGTTTGAAATGCCTTTCCTATTGACAAGAACTAGTTGCTCTTTTCAAATACTCAATTTACAATTATTATTGTCAATGAACTGATAAGGTCACTTAAAAATTTAATTGCAGTTTATTGTGTTAGTCAAAGTATATACTTACCCTCCACTAATCACAAGGTTGAATGCCAAAAGGACCCAGGGCAGATACATGGCCTTAAAACGGCTGCCAAACCAGAATGACACAATGACATCCTTGTTGAGTTGGCACCATACGTACAGCACTGATAGCACCATGGGGTCCATTAATACCTAAAAAAAGCATTTGTTTTAAAGAACCAAAGGGTCAAGTGCGAGTTGGACTCACACACAAAGGGTACCACCATACAAAAAATATCTTACTGTAAAAAAATGAATAAAAGTACTTACAATCAAATTAACCATCAATCCAACGATTACACAGCAAACCCAATTAAACAAGAGCATGTAGAAGTAATCAGCAGGCTTGCCAGCAAATATGCTCATCTCTAGCCTCTGGGAGTACTGGTACAGGAAGTAGCAGTTTATCAGGAAGTGGAAACCAGTGCCTGGAGTAATTGGGTAGTAGAATAGAGCTGTGAGTGGTCTCCATATCTGTAAAAAAATATATTTTTTTTTAACATTTTATTGCACACCAATGTCCCTACTCTCTATTGATACTTATATTATAAAATGTGAAAGTGTAATTGTTTGTTGGTTCGTGCGTCAATCGTGCCAGAATGGAGCAATGGATCAATGTGATTTTTAAGATGAATATAGTTAAAAGACTTGGAATACATAGACTACTTTTATCCTGGAAAATCAAAGAGCTCCCACAACATATTTAGCTATAATTAATGCTACTTTTTACCCAGAAAATCACTGGATTTTTAAACCTAAATCTGCATGGATAAAGTCACAGTCAAATAATAAATAATTGCATACACAATAAAATAATCACTTTTACAATGGCTCTGCAATCAAGTTTATTTGTTGTGTAGAACGAAACCTGGTTATTTTATAAAAATGCTTTCAAAATTATAGTTTGATTAACTGTTCTGTAAGAACTCCTGAAATAATTTGATTTAGATAAAATATCATCAGTATACTTGGTGTAGGGATATTATGTGTAGATATTATGTGTAAGTTGTGTGTATGTGAAATGTCTATTTACCAATTTGTGATTACGTTGGTTGAGCAAATAAATGTTAATTTAATATTTATGAAAGGTACTTACAAAGCTTTCTTTTGTTAAAATTATAAGCTTAGCTTAGACAATACCTACATTTTAAGTTTTCTTTTTGTAACCTGTCATTTGTGTTTTCTGGTGCAATAAAGTATAAACATAACATCAATAAAACAAAATGGGTTGCAGAAGTCAAGGTTTATTAATTTTAGATCAAAATTTTACCTTCAACCTTAATTATGGAGGTATGAATACAGACTTGTGCAATCAATTTTGCTTTTCAGGTGGTTAAATGTTAATCAAACATAATTTTAACCACCTGATATGCGACTGACCCTTAGTGTGTGTAATTTGACCTTGTCCTAAGAAATTAAGCTATCTATACCTAACATTCTAATTTAAAAAGTGAAATGGCAATTGTTTAAAGCTTTGCTTGCCTACTATTACACGATTCTAGTTATTTTGCAATAATAATAATACCGTAAACAATATAACCTCTAATCTTTACTTTCATATGAATGAGATAAGACAAGTGCCTACATATAGGTAGGTAATTAATAGTTCATAAAAAGTTGTTTAGATAAAGTGAAATGCTTACCTGAAACTGGTGTATGAATGGGTAGTAGTCCAAAATAAAGTAAGCATTATTGAGCAACCCAAACCGTCCGATAAGACTTAAACCTATCGTACAAGCCAACCAGTATCTAGTGAAGAATGGAATACTGTTAAACCAATCTTTAAATTCAGACATTTTGTTGCTCTCACAGTAAAACTGTCGCAATGAACTGTTTCACAATGTAACGAGGATTTCAAAGAACAATAACAAATGAGTCAATAAATCCGGCAAGTATACGTGTCTTCAAGTAATTTGTAGAAACCTCGATGCACCCTCGGTGAACGCAACGCACACAAAAATATATTCTAAATTCTCGTTATTCTCATCACACTTCACAGATTCTCATTTCTCATGATATTTTGTTTTTTGACATTGACGTTTGCCATCAGCCACAGATGATGCTTCGTATTTTGTAAGTTGATCTCATTGAGCATTAGTTGATCCACAAGCTACAGTGGTTATGGGTAACTTTAGAAACACGTCAGACGTAAAGCGCAGATCTTTTGTATTCAGTACCTAACCTCTAAAAGTAATTAATTCCACTGAATATTATGTACGCAATCCTTTTAAATGGTAGGTACTGTAAAATGACTATCCTACTGATCCCATCACCGCGCGTTTCACTTTTCTTCTTGGTATACGGTGGTTTACTACTCTGTACATCAACAATCTATTATGTCAACTACGTGATTCGTCTGTGTTAGCGTTTGCTGGCGCGCGTGTGGTGTCTTTTTGGAGTGTTTTTTTTCTGTTGAGAGTGGCCGGTTTTCGTGTTTCACTGGTGTTTTTTTGGTACTGGAACTGACTGGGAAGCGCTCTAAGGGGACGCCGCGCGTATGTTGGCGAGCGCCGGTACAGACGAAGTCCATACTTATATTGTTTCCCTACCTTGTACAAACTTGACATTGGCTAATATTTGTAAAGCCAGACGGGAAAAAAAAACTACGTGATCTCTCAATTGTCAATCTAACCCTCTCTATGATCTAACCTACTGTCAAAAGTGTAAAAATTCAAAATAAAAAATGAAATAACATAACCTTTAAATAAACGCCGCAGACGCAGTAGATAAAAATAACTACCCACGATAAAATACAATTTTACCTTACATCCCGGTACCTTCACGATCATTAAAAAATGAAGAGTCTACTGAGAAAGTGCATTACATTTAGTAATTTATCTTTTACTAGGATTAACACAGTAAGATTAGCTTCCTCCAAGAGTGATGCTCAAAAGAAAGAAGATACCAAGAACGTAGAAGAAATCAAAATGAAAACGAGTAAGTTGCAACTTTAGAAACACAGGAATATGACCGTATAAATTATCTATAAGTTTATTGTTTTTCTTTTCTTAGTTTCACAAAAACTTATATAAGGGTTTTGTGCCTTAATCTTCTTCTTTCTCGTGTCCTTGTCTCAATACATTTGGAGTAAAAACGGGTCTCTTCAAAATGAGAAGAGTTTAAGACATTGTCCACCGCGCTAGCTATTATAAGTACATATTGGCAGGCTTTATATACACCTTTGAGAACATTATGATGAACTCTCAGACATGCAGGTTTCCTCACGAGGTTTTGCTTTCACTATTAAAGAAGGCGATATTTAATGCCTAAAAAAATATTAAGTTAATAAATTAAAAAAAATTGTCTTAGATGTTGTAGTTGAGAAGTATGGTGCAGTCACAACATTGAATATTGATCGTCAGAAAACCCGCAACAGTCTTGATGAAGCAACATTAAAAGAGATGACAGAGGCCATCAATGCTTTTGACAAAGATGCAGAGGCAAAGGTTCTGGTGTTCAATGGAGAAGGAGGAAGTTTCTGCTCAGGGTTTGATTTGGACGAGGTTGAAGCAAAGGGATATAATACTCTTATTGATGCGTCTGTAAGTTAGTTTTTTTAAATATTTGTAGGCAATTTCTATTTACAATCAGTCTGTAATGCACTATAAGCAGATAATTGTGTGCATCAAGAGTTGGGAAATACGGGTCACACCTTCGAGCTCTTCAAGAGTTCTGAAATAGGTTGTGCTCTACTTAAAGGGCTTTTGCTGGCTTGATTGTCTACAGAAAATACATTGGAGGTTTTATATAATAATTTTAATTGTATATATTTTTACTTAGGTATGAAAAACTAGATAAAAAATATGTAACTTTTGATATATTTATGTAGGTCTGTCACACAATGCAATTTAAACGGAATATTTATTAGTTAATTCCCCTAAATTCTGACTCAAAATGAAGTGGGTCAATTAAAAGCCTCACAAAGTGATTTTTGCAAACAAACCCAGGTTACACTTAGACCAATACTAATACTATCTTAAAAATGCAATCATGTAGTCTCAGATTTTTCGATTTCGTGATACAGTCCAGTTCTATTCTCCAGCTTTTCAATTCATAGTTAGGCTAAGTTATAATAGGACCAAACCCGCTTATAATATCAAGTTTGTTATCAAGTTAATTGTTGTAGTCGCGCCTCCGTCGCCGGCCACTGTGTGACAAGCCCACCATCGCCGCAGTGACGGGCTACGCGGTGGGCGAAGGCTTCGAGCTGGCTCTCGCGTGCGATCTGCGCATCGTAGAAGACACTGCTATCCTCGGATGTCTTGGAAGGCGATTTGGTATGTCACTTTAGTGCATCAAGTGCTAACCAGATAGAACGGCAGATGGCCAGCAATGCATTGGCGGTTGCTCTGGTGCTGCAAATGTTCATGGGTGGCGATAATCACTTAAGAGCAGTATATTTGGATCTGTCAATTTATTTAAAAGTTGTGTACAACAGAATTAGCCACTCTATTCAAATAAAATTTACTGTAGGTGCACCGCAAAGTTTATATGGAGGCAGACGGCTAACAGCGTTAATCGGCCTATCTCGCGCTCTGGACTTGCTCATCACCGGGCGGCCCATCTCTGGCACTGATGCCAACGTGATGGGGTTAGCATGCAAGCTCACTGCCACTGGCACAGGTAATCCATACTTATGCATCATCATGATCAACCCATCGCTTCATTCTGTATCATCATACAAGAAATAATACTTTTTTAGGGTTCTGTACCTCAAAAGAAAAAACGGAACCCTTATAGGATCACTTTGTTGTCTGTCTGTCTGTCTGTCTGTCTGTCCGTCCATCCGTCCGTTCGTCCGTCGTGTCTGTCAAGAAAACCTATAGGGTACTTCCCATTGACCAGAATCATGAAATTTGGCAGGTAGGTAATTCGAAAACCCCGAATTTGTGGTTACCATTTAAAAAAAATTAAATATATTTCAATTTTCAAAGTAAGATAACTATACCAAGTGGGGTATCATATGAAAGGGCTTTACTTTTATATTCTAAAACAGATTTTAATTTTATTTTTCTGCATTATAATTTTTGATTTATCGTGCAAAATGTCGGAAAAAATACCTGAATACGGAATCCTCGGTGCGCGAATCTGACTCGCACTTGGCCGGTTTTTTTGCAACCAGAATCAAAATCATAATTCAGTAAGACGATGAAACTAAAAAAACTGGTCAGGTGTGAGTCGGACTCACACACGAAGGGTTCTGTACTATCATACAAGAAATAACACTTTTTTGTTATGTAACCACAAATTAAAGGTTTCCGGATTTTTCTCTTTACTTGTGCTATAAGACATTATTGCCTGCTCAATTTCATGATCCTAAGTCAACAGGAAGTACCCTGTAGGTTTTGATTCCCTTGACGGGACAGACAGACAACAAAGTGATCATATAAGGGTTCCTTTTTGTGTATCTGTGTGTTTGTGTATCTGTTGCATCGTAGCTCCTAAACAAATGAACCGATTTTAATTTAGTTTTTTTTTGTTTCAAAGGTGGCTTGATCGAGAGTGTTCTTAGCTATAATCCAAGAAAATCGGTTCAGCCGTTTGAAAGTTATAAGCTCTTTTCTAGTTTTCTTATTAGACCGGTTATTACTATTCAACCAATACAAATGAGTGTCCTGCCAAAGTCTAATAAAAATGTGTTGGGGGTTTTTTTAATTTTTTAATTAAATTATTATCTGCTAAAAATAAAGTAACAATGCCATGTGCTTCTATTCAATTTACCTATCATATTCTTTTTTTCGTGACGCTAAGAATTTTTTTTTTATAATTTTTCTTTACAATCATTTCAGCTCTTGGAGAATCAATTAAACTTGCCAAGTCTCTGACCAAGTTCCCACAAAATGCCTTAATAATGGACAAGTTGGCGGCCGTCAACTCTCAGCTGAACCCCAACAGCGAGGAGAGCATGCGCGATGAAGCCATCATGAACAGCCTCTTAGGATCTGCCATTGAGGACCTCAACCAAGGCATCAAGAAGTTCCAAGGAGGTTTGTAACTTTGTATCTGTTGTATTCCTATTAAAAACAGTTATTCATACAGTGGACACCACTCAAATTTTTAAAGCCATTTTGCCGGGCATTTGTATTTTGTGCTAATTACTTCAGTGTCCCTAGAACAAGTTTGCACGTCCCCAAAACGATTGTTTTCGTGAATGTCACAGTAAAATGCAAAAATCTAAAATTCTATTACTATGCTACTTCTTAGTGTAGGTACAATTATTTCAGTTTTCTTTAAAGGTGTTTGGTTAAATCAATGGAGAATAAGACATTTTACACACACAACCTAGATTTTTTTTTGGGAAACTATAGGTAACTCGTTGCAAGGGTATAGTTAAATTGTAAATGCTAACTGAAAATCTGTTAAGCTTATTTCTAGCTAAATTAAATAGAAATTATTCATATTTACCAGGTATCGGCAAACATGGCAAGTTTTATAAACTCACTGAAGTGCCTTTAAAAGATTGGGAACTAGAAGAAACATTTGAAGAAGTTACCGTTAAAATAGAAGAAGAGAAAAAGGATAAAAAAACTTAGAATCTAACTAGTTACAGTATTAATTCTAGAATTAGAGGTTGTTTTAATGGTAACTTTGCTTTAAGTTGTGCATCATAAAATCTAATTTAATTTTATTTAATAAAAACGAGTATGATATAAATGTGGTTTTTTTTCTACACTGATAACTTTATCAAATATACTCTCTCTTATATACAACGTCTAAGTGCGAAAAAGAAAAAAAAAACACCAAATGCATTAACCATATTTATTAAAAAACTTATAATTTATTCATCTTTGACTCCCTTCTCCGCTTGGTACTTATAATGTAATTCAGAGCAGTCCTCGTTGGAGATGTTGACCCAGCCCTTGTCGTTGATGTGGTACACTCTGATGATACCGCCAGAGTACGCGTCGCGGTAGGTCGCGTGGTAAATCGCACGACGACCCAGCTCTGTGAAAATATGAATAGAACCAATTATAGGAATTACTAGATGATGCAGAACCTATGTGTGGAGTGGAGACCGGTACACGCTGTGTGGGATGACCTCCAGCCCACTAGACTGATGACCTGAAAGTGGCGGGGAGCGGGTGTATGAGGAAGGTGGAGGACCGTATTTGGTCTCGGAGAGGCCTATGTCCAACAGTGGACCCATACAACCAGAAAGAAATTTATATGTTGTGTAGAAAGTGTTATTTCTTGCATGATGATGTGTAACCTTCAATTATGCATGTTTATTATTATTTACCTTGAGCCTCAACATCTTCAAGGTCCCAGTGGTAACCCGAGTCCAGAACACCAAACGCAAATACTGAACCTGATCCCACTGAGAACACTTTGCCAGGAGTGCGGGTGCCTTCACTGTCCACATAGTAAAGTTGAGCGCCCTGAAAATATGATATTTTTAAAATGAACCAACAAACAAAATAGGAATGTCATGTTTTTGTATTAGAATGGGACAGCTACTGTATAATAATTTGATGCATTATCAAAGAAATATCTAGGATGTAACCTGTCTTGTGTTATGCAACATCATATTACTGTAATGGCCCAGTTGTAAACAGTTTTTCATATCTTAGTTCCGAATTGATTGGTGATAGCCTAGTGGTTAAGTCGTAGGCTTTCTAATTGGGAGGTCGGAAGTTCCATCCCGTGCTAACTTTTCGGGGTTATGTGCGTTTTAAGTAATATTTATATTTATTATTAAATAAGTATCATTAGCTTTGACAGTTGAGTAAAAACATCGTGAGGAAATCCTGCACACCTGAAAGTTCTCCATAATGTTCTCAAAGGTGTTTGAAATCTGTCAATCCACACTGGGCCATCATGGCAGACTATGGCCTTAACCCTTATTCTGTGAGACTGTACTCAATAGTGGGCCGGCAATGAATCATGATGATGATTTATTGTGCCTTACCCTCTTGTCAATGCCAGCAAGCATCATGCCCATGCTGAGTCCCATGCCCTTGTAGTTGTAAACCATGTTAGCCATCAGCTTGCTGGCGGCAGCCACAGATATGCGCTCGCGATTGCGCAACTCATATAGACGGCACTGTTTCGCCAGCACTCTGTCCCAATATACACAATCTGCTGCACCACCAGCTAATGTGCCTGAAGACAATTTAAATTTATTATACTTAGTACTAGATGATCTTTGTCTTAGATGATGTCTTTGTCATAATGAAACACTTATTGCTAGGATTATTTTGGACTAGCTGACGCCCGCGACTTCGTCCGCGTGGTTTTAGGTTTTTTGAAATCCCGTGGGAACTCTTTGGTTTTCCGGGATAAAAAGTAGCCTATGTGCTAATCCAGGATATTATCTATCTCAATTCCGAATTTCAGCCAAATCCGTCCAGTAGTTTTTGCGTGAAAGAGTAACAAACATACACACACACAAACACACACACACACACACACACACATATACAAACTTTCGCCTTTATAATATTAGTGTGATTACCTACTTACCAAGTAAGTAGTCATTGATTTCAACAATTTTCTTCATAGACTGTGAACCAATGAACTGACCACCAGTTGCTCTGGAGTCAACAGCTAATAGAACTCCACCCTGAAGGAAAAAACAGAAAAGTTTTGATTTCTTAATAACACAAACTTGTAATTTTAATTACAAATTAAGTTAAAAAGAAAGGTCACTGATCTAGGAAACAAGTATGATAGCTACCTGGATTTTTTGACAAACTTAGTGGCATGAATATGATATTGATTTAATACTTAACTTACTTTATAACGAAAACCAAGAGTAGTTGTACCGTGATCAAACTCAATTTTGATCTGGCGTCCTGTCTCATCCTTTGTGTTGAACTGTGCTAGTGTTTCAACAGGCTGAAAGTAGAAAACATGATAAAAATAAGTACCTACTTGACGAAAATATAAACTAACTCAGTGAGCTTTGTAAGTGAATATGAAAAATAGGTTAGTTTAATATGAAGCTTTGTCAGTGCTATAAAAAACGAAATTTTGATCACGAGAAAGGCAAAGTAATGAATTAATAGTAAAATAATTTCATTGTCATGCTTTGAACCCAATGCCGGTAATCTATACTAATAAATAAAATTGGAGTGTCTGTCTGTAATTTCGAAATAACTACCTCATATTAAGCTCATATGGTTATTTGAACGATACCAACACTGAATCACACGTTTTTAAAATTTTTGTCTGTCTGTCTGTCTGTCTGTTTGAAAAGGCTAATCGGCTGGACCGATTTTGACGGGGTTTTCACAGACAAGTAGAGGATTGACCAGGGAGTAACATAGGCTACTTTTTTAACCGACTTTCAAAAAGGGAGTTGTGTTTTTCTACCTATGTACACCGAAATCTCCGAGATTTCTGAACCGATTTGCGTCATTTCTTTTTTAATCGATAGAGGAACTTTGCGACATTGTTTCATAAAAAATTTGGAGTCCAACTCCTCAATCCTGATGCTGCAGGGGATCTGACCAATCCACGTGGGCGAAGCTGCGGGCATCAGCTAGTGGGTGATAGATCACACATCAAGTCCCATGGCTTTATGTTATCTGAGAAAAAACATAGCTAGTTCACAGATAACTTTAGACACTAGAAGCCTAGTTTTGTTTGGAGTTAGGATTAAAAGTTCGTTACTTACGTTAGCAAAAGGCGGAGTTGCAAGTTGGACACTGTTCATAAAATTCTGAGTGTATCCCAGCACATCGGAATTAATAGATGCCAGAGCATCGGCAGGCTTCAAGTTGATTTTTTCGTCTAAGCGGCAGTAATCTAATAAAGCCATTTTTAGTATTTATTTAGCTTACAAAACTCTCGAAACCAAGATTTAGAATGACAAGCGAAAACGAAAATCAAACCAACCAAAATGCTAAATAATGGCAACCACCCTGACAGAAGACAGTGACAATTGACAAATGACATTATACAGATGTAAAAAAAAAGCGTTCAGAAAATTAACTCTGAACTGACTTAGAACATTTTAATTTTCTTCTTATTTTTTGCAAAAATTATTTATTATTTCTTTGTGAGTTTAATTTTATGCAAAAAAAAAATAGAGATAAAAAACCAGGAATTATAATAATTATTAAAATAATTGTTCTATTTTGCTATTCTATAACAGATGGCGCCACTATCTTTATTTTCACTTCTTATATCTACTCTCCAAGAGATGGCGTTACTAGTTTTTAATGTTAAAATAAAACTGCAGAGCCAAATATCATAATAACTATAATTATCATCACTGGAGTCAAAGCATACCAGTTATTCTAATAAAAAGATTAATTATTATTAATTATTGATACTGTGCTTGATGGAAGACCCTTTTGGTTCGACTGCCGTTTTCCCCGCCATCGCCAGTTACAGTATTTTAGTATGTAGGTACAGAAGTCAAGTGATCTAGGCAGACGTATTCCACAGGCTGCAGCATCACCTTTTTTCACCTTTTATTAAATTGGTAGGCGAGGTCAAGTGCATGCATAAAAAGTTAAAATAATAATAATATTATTATTGATAAGTAGGTACTCATCTGGGAATGGATATGATAAGGAATGAATATATAAGGGGAAGTTTAAAAGTAGCACCAGTGGTAGAAAAAATGAGGAGTAATATAGGCTGGCATGGTATGGGCATGTAATGCGGAGGGAAGAGAGTTTTATCACTAGAAGAATGTTAAATATGCATGTGGATGGAGAAAAGAGAAGAGGACGACCAAAGAAAAGGTGGATGGATTGCGTGAAAGAGGATTTGCGTATAAAAGGGGTAGATGATAAGTTGATGGATGACAGAAGAGAGTGGAAGAGGGAGACATCTTGTGCCGACCCCACGTAGCATGGGATAAGGGCTGGAATAAGAAGAAGGTACTCATCTGGCATTCAGGTATCATGGTACAATCGGTACAATCTCAGTTTTACGGCGGTACAATCATAGACCTTCATAGACCTATAATTGTGAAAAGTTTGGTCAATGACTTTTTAGCTTTTGGCTATCGGCTGACGGTTTCATTAATGAAAATCGTTATGCATGCCGTCTACTTAGAGCTTACGTCTAGTATGGTGGGACATGGGAGGCTTCGGTAGAATTACCACTCTACCGTCATAGTTGAAGCAAATTCGTACCGCCAAGCGATTTAGCGTTCCGGTACCTACCAATACCTAAAATAATAGCCTTAAATCAGTACCTACCTACCAAGTGAGATTTGAAGTCTAGTGCTGATTTAATTCACTACATTATATTTTATTATGTGATCTCCGCGCTGAGTTCGTGTTTATTCGTGCTAGTCTCAGAAACTACTGCAAGTACCTATTTTTATACGGTTTTCACCAATAGAAAGAGGGATTATCTTACAAGATTATAATTTATGAACATTTTGCGAAAATAAGCTACCGGTATGATGATAATTATTCTGAATTAAGTAAAAAAAAGTGTTCCATCTGAGAGCTTCCGTGGTGTGGAGGTCCAACTTGCGTAATACACGAAAATAATGTGTAGCGCATAGTGGAAGATTTTCTCTTAAGCTATCATCTACTCGTGTAAAAATAAGCATTCCTTGTTTTTCTTCGGAATTCTAAAAAAACCTGCTTCAGATTAATATTTACCTCCACTAATTTAACTATCCTTAACAGAACATTTCCCCCGCATTATTTCGTTGTTCCTTTTGACGTGTTTAGCGTATAATTTGTTGCAGCTAAAACTTTCGGCGCCATATCCACCCATCGCTAAGTCAAATCCAAAAGTCGTGAATCCGTGGAAGTCACGACCCGTTTCCGAAGAGTGCATATTAACAAATGTTAACCTAGCCCAACGAAATGATAGCCTAAAAACGCCTAATTGCAACTCATGTTGGCTGTTTGTTACACCGAAGTGCACACGTCATGTGTTATTAGTTCGTAGTAATCTGTAAGGCACATAGTTCCAAAAACCGATAGACGCTGGGGCCCCAAGTTATTATAAAGGTGACCTTGTGCCGGAAGGTGCAGTAGGTGGACACACAACATCAAAACGAGTCACAAGGAATTCTGACGCCGCAAGACCGCGGCGTCTTTACAAGAAAGCTATATCCAGCTGTGAAAGTCTAGTCACGGTAATATTATCTGTACAGTATTCTAACTCGGCCGTATCTTTGAAATAAATACCTACAGCTGCGCGGTACGTAAACATGCGATAGGGCTGCCTGCCGCCAGGCAGGCGGCCCTATTTTAATTTTTGCCTACTTTGTGTTTCCATCTAGTTGTGTGTGTGTGTGTGTATGTTTGTTACTCCTTCACGCAAAAACTACTGGACGGATTTGGCTGAAATTTGGAATGAAGATAGATAATGTCCTGGATTAGCACATAGGCTACTTTTTATCCCGGAAAATCAAAGAGTTCCCACGGGATTTCGAAAAACCTAAATCCACGCGGGCGAAGTCGCGGGCATCGGCTAGTGTCCAATAAAAATGCGTGTTGTTTTTTGAATGGTAGATTTAATTAAAAAACTATGTTTATGATTGAAGAACAAATCGGTCTTATACATTTGAGACCGAAAAATATTTGCGCCTCGACTGAGACGTAGGAAATTAAACGACTGTTACGAATTATTAAATTTTAAAGTTTAAAAAATCCGCATTCTAGTATAAAGCTTTTAATTAAAAATTGTTTTGGGAAACATGGACAAGATGGAGAAAAAGGAATATCTTTTACTTGGTTATAGATACCTGCAGCTACTTTACAATTTATATATTTGGTTTTAATTGAAGTTCGGAATATTTTCTCCATTTTTTCTATATATTCCACAAAATCATCGCTGGGTACAATCAAAAAAGTTTGCGAATTAATCTTATTGCAGTCCCGGTAACTTAAATACCGACATTCGGAGCTGAAATTGTGGCTTCTTTGATCGAGTTTCACATACAACGAAAAAATCGCACGGTTATTGTTAGAAAAACAAAACACCGCCCGTTCGTCACTGCGGCACAGTCGCGACTGTCTGCATGTCGAGCGCCTGCCGACATCGAGGTGCGTAGGTATAGCTCGCGTTTCGTCCTTTTGTATGAAGTTGGAATACTGATACATAATATTACCGTGGTCTAGTGGTTGATATTGATGATGATGTAGAGCAGCTCTATATAACCGTACTAGCTGACGCCCGCGACTTCGTCCGCGTGGATTTAGGTTTTTTGAAATCCCGTGGGAACGCTTTGATTTTCCGGGATAAAAAGTAGCCTATGTGCTAATCCAGGATATTATCTATCTCCATTCTGAATTTCAGCCAAATCCGTCCAGTGGTTTTTGCGTGAAGGAGTAACAAACATACACACACACACACACACACACACACATACAAACTTTCGCCTTTATAATATTAGTGTGATAACACCATTGCAATGTAAATATTGCATGAAAATTGATACGTACATTTCAGTTTACATATTATCAAGAAATAAAAAAGGTAAAAATCTTATGTCTATGCGACAGGATTTCATTTTATTTGAGTTTGTATGAGTAAATAATCTTACAAAAGATTTAAGTATATTTACTTTTACTTTATATTCAGAACCTGTAAACTGAAACCTTGAAAGGTACCAAGGAAACATTTCTTTTAAAATCATCATATCTATTAATTATTTATGTGAACTTTTTAAACTGCAAAATATTTTCATTTCAAATGTTACAGAACGGTGTAACATGCGGTATCGTTCACAGCATATTAGTGCATTCCTGTAATCCTTGCAGTTCGGAAAGGTTTAGGTTTGGTTCCCATAGGAATCCGTGCTTTGAGTGTGCCCCTGTTTGTCACGCGATCACTCTTTTCTGGTATTTTATTAGTGCGACCATGATTCAGTGAAAATAAGTTTGGTTTTCATTTTTTTATACTTACCTCAAAAACCCCGAAAAAAACCTTTTTTTTCCTCTCTCGTCTGGCTTTACAAAGATTAGCCAATGTCAAGTCGCAAATTTCTTTTCGCGCATCAAAAAAAAACCTTCTTACTAATATTTTAGTTGAAACATTTTACTTACCTACTTTAAAGAAAAAGTTGAACCTGTTACCAGTGGAGGCCACGACGACAATGAGGGCACATAGTTATATGAGGGTGTCAGTGCCGCCTCAAATTGGTTCGTCAGTCATTCATACCTTTCATGTATGAATGCGATCTTACCTGTTAGTGACGATGCAGTCTAAGACGGAAGTGGGCTAAGGGGCACAGCAGTTAATTATAAGCCTATACTTCCAAATGTAGGTAAGTAGGTCTAATCTAAGTATACATACATATAGGTACATTATTATCACTGACCTCTTATCGGTTTTTACGCGGCATAGTTATACCGGTACGCTAAATTACTTGATCTTAATTTTTTGAAATCTAATTTATAGGGAAGGTGCCATACCTACTTAGCTAGTAGCTACATGCGGTACCTACTCGTACCTACCTTAGTAGACTATGGATAACTTGGTAGATTGGCACTCGATATCGCAAGAGTAAGGTAGAGATATAAATAGACTACGAAGATAATAAGTATTATTGACGTGACAACGTCTTATAATTCGTTAGAGCCGGCTGCACGCACGAAAAAACATGACTCATACAGCGTTACCTCGCTCTGAGGCGTTCCATGTAAGGCTTGAAGTGCAAGCGAGAGCGCGGAACGAGCGACAAAGAAGCACAATCGGCCTTTGTTGTCACGTTCAACTATCGTCAGTAAACCGACTTTACAGACAACCAATTTTTTATTATTAGAAAGGAACTTGTCCTTGTTAGTAAATTTTAAACATCTTAAAGCCTGAGGGTGTACTGCACTGTTGACTATAAAAGTAGTCGACTACAAGACCATCGAAGAAAGGAAAAAATAACTTTTTGCGAGCATAATAAAAAAAATCTTTTTTCAGCAAAACAGATTTCAAGCTAAATAAGAATATAAGTTTCTATTTAGGTGTTCGAGCCTTTAGGCTTGACCCACTTGAGATAACCCTTTAGAACATCAGCGCCATCTAGTAGTTCGTAACGACACAACCCGAGCATTGATCGTATCGGCTCGGTGATTTGTGGAGGGGAGTCAGCGCACAGGCAGGTGGTGTCGGCCATTTTAATTTCAGTACGCTTTTGAATCTCAGCGTCGTCAGTAAGAAATTAATTCCGCAGAATTAATTTCAAATTAATTCAAATTTTTCAAACATTGAATTAAAATTAAATATTATTCAAATGTAAGCATTTACATTAATAACTAACAAATCGTTAATAATAGTCTTACATCGGTGTCCGTAGTTTGATACGGAAATCACTCATGTAAGCTGGTGCTAAAATATGTTGCTCCGGCACATATTATAACTTTTCGTAGTTACGCTACGAACTATTTCATAATGTTATTATGAAATTCTTGTCGTCTCGCAATGAACGACAAACTGCCGGAAAACCTTTCGTAGGTGATGGCAGAATAGCACCATGATAGGCTGGAAAGAATTCCAGTGTCAGTCGTATCAACTGAGACGTTGGGTCGAATCGATTGAGACGTCCAGTCGCATCGATAAGACTCAATCCAACGACCCAGGCGCCCGGTCGTCTCAATTGAGACGCCCGGTCGTATCAATTGAGACGCCCAGTCGTATCAATTGATACGTCGTCACATCAACTAACCAAAAAGTGGTAATTAGCAAAACTCATCTCATATGACGTTTTCGCTACCTTCCCAGATCATGGCATCTACAACTATGGGAGAACTAGGTCTCAGACCAGTCTCACTAGAACAAGAAGGTTCCTTCTCCAGAATAGTTCAAATTATTTATTGAATATACCTACCCCGACGGCTAGAGGTCGTGAGAGATCCAAGATCTATATTACTCACGACTCTATCTCACTAAACAATTACTTGTTTGGGGATAAGATAGAGGCAAAATTAAGAGTCGCAATACCGACGGCCAAGATGGCTACAGCATATTACCCAAATGATCTCCATGGGAAAAGAAATATCGGTGATAAAAAGGAAATTGCTAGAATGGCCTCTGGGGAGGGCGTTATTATACTCCCCGCATAGCATTATGGAGAAGATTCATGATAAATCCTACGAGGACTTCATTAAGACAATCAAACTACTGAAACCGCGGCTGATGTCAAGGGATGAAGCCTCGTCTAGCGAAAACACACTGAGAAAACGGGGTCCCACATCCCCTATCAGCTTGCGCGACAGCAAAACATCACACTATGAATCGTTAGATCCGTAACAGATTCATTCATGGTGAAAATGATGGATCGCCTTACAAAACAAACCTAAGCGATCGAAAGCGTGCAAGCTGGGTTTTCAATCTTCGCTTCTAAGAGTGATCAAGGCATTTCTGAACTAGACGAGCCCTTCGAATCAGCACCAGACAGTACTGAACCCAAGGATGAATTTAGAGGTCCCTCTCTGAATGTTCTGCCTCAGGAAAACACCTCATTATTAAGTACCCTAATGAATGCCGATTCCGAAGAAGCTACATTAGTGGCGCAAATTGCCGAGCCTCAGCGAAAACTTACCTCTATTAATGCAACCGGCAATATTCCGCAGTGTGACTTTTCACCTTGCACCACTGAAGCTGAAACCAAGCTAGCCAAAGCAGATCCAAACCTCGTCGATCAAGATCGGAAGTATCAACGACTGAATGAAGACGGCTGGAAGAACATAAGATACGCCGATGTTCAAAAATCATTCCACGCCACTCCAGTATTTTTGGCACTTACTGTCAACAGTCATTTGGCAGCAATAACACCTAACTGGAATTCAACAGCACAACTAGAGAAAACAGATATGACCCTGGGTGCTAAAACATATATGGGTTGCTGCCGCAAAGAAAAGCTTTCCAAAAAGCTCACCAAAAAATGGATCCTAACACGTTCAATAGATCCAGATCCAAGATC
The DNA here is from genome assembly GCF_905333055.1 of Maniola jurtina. Lineage (NCBI taxonomy): Eukaryota > Metazoa > Arthropoda > Insecta > Lepidoptera > Nymphalidae > Maniola > Maniola jurtina. The sequence goes on from NC_060033.1 coordinate 10,852,375, forward strand.
ATAATATGCTTGGCGCACACAGCTCTTTTAGGAAAATTTCTGACGGGCTACTGCAACACTCTTCTGGCAGAAGAGACGAAAGAATCCAAGCATGAAGAGAGTCCTGTAAGCCAGCGAACAAAGTACTGAGCAATACTCTTCATGACATACCACCCTCTGATACTCATCTCTTTGCTGAAGGAAAATTATCCGAAGTGATAAAGGATCAGGGGGGGGGGGGGGGCACATAAGATCTTTTCGAGGAAAACTAGTCCCAATAATAAAACTGGGAAGAAGAACAGCCTCAAAAGGATCCAAAAACTTTAAAGAATATAAGCCACAAAAATAACAGCGTAATTTTCGTGACTCTCGCTCAAAACAAGATAGTGGCACGTCCGGCACTAATAAAGCCAGGACCCCTCAAACCACTACAAAAAAAGCCCTAATTCGCAGGTATTTATACCTGGTCAGCTTGGCTTAAGGTTTGATCTATGGGAATCTTTAGGAGCATCAGAGACAATCTCAAATGTTATAAGAGGTTACTTACAAGGTTTTCTAACTGTAATATCGAATCGTATGAACCCAAAACCTCAGAGGACATGTCTAAACAAAGGAAAAATCTACTACTAAATATTGGTGCAAATACTTGTGGGGTACCGTATGGGTATATGTGGACTCCGTTAGATCGTAAAGGACACACCCAAGTTATGTACAATATTTTTATTTATCCAACTTGTTTTTGTTTTGTATATAATGAAAAAAAAAAAAAAAAAACAAATTACACTAGGAGTTTGTATTTACAGAATGTTATTTACACGGAACAGAAGTGTCCTATTTACTATCGCGAGTCGTCCAAAAGGTGGACGCAACGACCGCCCAAGCAGGCGAATAGAACGAACTGAACACGGGGGATGTGGGAAAAGCCCTTTTATAGCCTTTCCCAATCTATCTTACTTTACCATTACGCTAAACCCAGTAAATACCGGTTCATACCGGTGGCAAGCGCCCAAGAATAGGCACGCAGGTGCACTTCGCAGGTGTTGTTCGCAGGTGTTATTCGCAGGTGTTATTTGCAGGTGCAATTCTTGGAATTGGCTTGCTGCGAATCACCATCGTTTAACAACAAACAGTTGCGCGACGACCTAACGCGGTCTAACCATCCTACAGTAGTCGGTCGCCACATCAGCCCCCCCCGGAGACCTTTAGGGTCGATAAAAATCCGGGAACCTACCTTGGCGACCAGAGCGAGACATGCGGGTGGCCGCTCTGAAATCCTTAATACTCTCTCCAAGGCAAATGGTGTTGGGTGGACGCTAAGCGATAATTAGGCAAATTAAACTTTGCGGCCAATGTAATCCCACTAGGCTTTCTGTATTACAGACGCATTCAGATTGCAGCAAAATCACTCTCGGACATACGGAGATACAAAAGGTTCCCGTTGCCGGATCAAATAAAGGAAGATCTGGTGGCTCCAAAATATGTATTACGGAAGCATCGAATATTCAAGTCGCCCCAGCATCAATCTTCATAGCCACCGACGCCTCAGACATCGGATGGAGTACTATAATAAACGGCATGGAACAGTCCCGTCACTGGAGTATCTATCAAAATCACTGGCATTGCAAGCAAAAGAAATTATGAACCTTATTCGAAGTGATTCGAATGAACTTAGAAAAGGTCTCGGGGAGAACAATCTTCTTTCGAACAGACAGCAGAACAGCGGCCTCCTACATGAGGAAACAGGGTGGGACGAAATCACAAAAACTCCTTAAGATTGCCCCAAAAAATCCTGATTTTAGCACAGCAACTCAAAATCACTATCATTCCGAAATACCTGCCAGGCAGATACAACGGAATAGCTGACTGCCTATCGCGACTAAAAGGTCATCAAGAATGGCACCTCCATCTAACGATACAGAAGAGAATTTTTCAAAAGATGGACACACCAGAAATCGACCTCTTTGCGAGCAAATCCTCTGCAGTAGTCTCGAGGTATGTGAGCGAAGACCACAAGGAGCTACAAGCAATTACCCGGATGCTTTCAGCAGGCAATGGAATTACAAAGTGGCTTGGATCTTCCCACCACCAGCGCTAATTCCACGTGTGCTGCAATACCTGAATGATTCCCAGGGACACTACCTCTTAGTGATACTGAAGTGGAAGTAAGCTTTTTGGAGGACCGAAGTGAAGAAGAGGGCACAGGCTTCCTACAGAATTCAAAATCTAAATGACCACCTTCTGGACTTACAAACAAACCTACAACCTTGGAACATTCAGAAATCGGAATTTGTTTTTGGAGGTATGGAAAGTACGGGCTGGTCCCATGAGATAACAAATTGGAGCGAATTGAAACGCACTATATTACAATCAGCCTGGAGACACTCCATGTTTAGAACCAACAGATCTCTTGGAGAGCATGGTTACAATGGACATTAGACAACAACGTATCTCCAAAGACGCCAAATCCCGGCGACTCAGCCAGATACTTAATTCATCTTTACGAAGTTAAAAAGTTAGCCTCAAGAATTGTACTGGTCCATAAGTCAGAAATCTCTACCTTCACAAAGCCTTGTAACACGTCTCCCCTAAGTGACCATCCATTAGTGAAGAAAACCATTAAAGCAATTTTATTAAAGAATTCTCCTATACGATGTCCTTACATTTTGGAATGGATCTTGTAAATTGGATTGGCAGAGGAAAATCGAGGTTTCCAGTTTATTTAAAATTTCTCAACACGTGGCAACTTTGCTACTCCTCGCTGCAGGTCGTCGCATTCATGATTTAACTTTGCTCCACATAGACGCGGAAGACGCGGTCAAATTACAAGAGAGCAAATCGTATTCTGGCCCTCTTTTGGGTCAAAAAACGGATAATGCGAATTACCAGCAATCGGATTGGTACCTGTCGAGGAGCGATAAGATTATTTTTGACCTCTGCTATTGGATACCAAAACTGATAAACAAATCAGAACAACAGAGGAAAGCAGACCCAACTTTAACAAACGTATTCATCACTACGCGGAACAGAGTCAAAGCAGCATCTAGATCTGTAATAGCAGGCTGGTTAAGGCTAATTCTGAAAGATGCTAAAGGCTGACAAAAAAGCCTCTCTCGGCAGTTTTAGGTCAGCTGTTGCTACAGACAACTGGGTCAACAAGAACCTTGATGTTGATGAGGTACTACGCAAAGGTAATTGGCGTAGAAACTCAACTTTCTTGAAACACTTATTTAAGGAAGTAGAGGTTAGAACAAGAAATGTTATTGTAAATTTAACAATGTGTGATTAATAGTTTTTTTTCACAATTTAGAATTATTATATCTGTGATTGTGTAAACGAGTACAAGTTAAAACTTATGACATTAACTTTATGTTAGTGATTACGATGAAAGAATTATATTAATCACTAAGAAAATAATATCTTATTTTCTCATTCCTAAATGGAACATAATCTTTAAGTGAATCATACTCCATACATAGTCACAGTACGCTAAGTCAGCGCCGGCAGATATTAAACATCTCAAGTGGGTCAAGCCTAAAGGCTCGAACACCTAAATAGAAACGTTTTTCCCCCGAAGGGTAAAAAACGTATATTTAGGTTTCAGCCGAAAGGCTTGACCCACCATTAAATACCTTACCGGCTTCACCTCGCTTCGATTCCTGAAATCGGTACTGAAATTAAAATGGCCGACACCACCTGCCTGTGCGCTGACTCCCCTCCACAAATCACCGAGCCGATACGATCAATGCTCGGGTTGTGTCGTTACGAACTACTAGATGGCGCTGATGTTCTAAAGGGTTATCTCAAGTGGGTCAAGCCTTTCGGCTGAAACCTAAATATACGTTTTTTACCCTTCGGGGGAAAAACGTTTCTATTATCGTGTTGTGAAAAATTCATACTTCCACATTCATATTAGTAGGTACCTACCTAGTTAATACTAATACAAAGCGAAAACACATACTGTCTACATAATTTACCTATTTGTCACCTTTTCACGGTCTTGTCTGTCTGACTGTACCAATCAAAGTCAACTAACGTAACAAATAGTAAACTGCATCCTGGAGTGCCAGATGTCTCTGTCAGAGGATATTTTTATTACGGAAAATTAATGGGATTTTTACGGGATTTTTAGAAAACCTATATCCACACCGCACACGGACCAGCCCGACTAGCATGGGCAGTAGATAAAAATTATATCCCCGATTATATCCACTGATTTCTATGACATCAGTGGATATAATCGGGGGATATAATTTGTGTGTGCAGTGGCATCTGCTTGTGGTATACGTGGCATTCAAGTTTTCATAATTTAGATAATCAACATATTCATTACACTTTGATAATAATTCGGACACAAACATTTTGAACACTGTCAGCAGCTGGCCTTCTCCAAACATTTAAAGTCGCTGAGCGGACTATGTTGTCTTTCTAAAAGTAGGATCCGTAACAAGGTTATCCGTTTGAAAACTAAATTAACCGACATAGCTCAGAGAATTAGCGGCCTTGTCTGTCGCAGAACCTTGTACCTATCGGTATATCTACGTACGTCGTAGATATGCCAAAACTACGTGTGGCACGAGCTCCACACCTTGCTGGACTGACGGCGACCTGAAAAAGCCGACGGGAAGTCGGTGGATTAGGAAGATGGAGGACCGTGTGTGGTGGCGCGCTCTTCAAAAGACCTACTTATAGATGGATGCAGCAATGGATATCTACTGATGATTGGATGGATGGATTTAGGACAGTCCGCAATACCATCAAACATATGGAGAGTTGAGTTGATTATTTGGGAGGCATAATGTCATACATTTCAGAGGAATTTTAATGTCATGTTGCTATGACACCGAAATTGATAGAAATTAGCGCTAGAGCAGGCCATACTGACCGCCATGGGCTGTTTCACAGAGGAAATTAGATTGTCATGAGAACCTTATTTACTACTAGCGCCCCGCTTCGGCTTCGCACGGGTAGCTTATTTAAATTTTCATAAGGATCTCAATTTTTTTTTGAAAATAAAATTGCCTATGTCACTCAGAAGTATTGTAGCTTTCTACTGACGAACGAATTTTTAAAATCGGTTCAGTAGTTTCAGAGATTACACCATAAAAACAAACTTACAAACTTTACCCCTTTATAATAGGTATTAATATAGAACATAGAATAGATATAGGTATTAGATACGAGACTTATAGCGTTCTACAGCAGTTTAAACAGGACAAAAATAAAAAGTTTTGTTCCAATTTAACTAGTCCTTGAAGGCAGGTAAGATATCTTACCAATATTAACTTTACTTAATTTTTATTTAAATTTCATTTCGATTTTGAAAAATCTTCCTTTAGTTACCTTTGTCCTTTAGGAGGCATCCAAAATGTTACTTTTTAGGGTTTCGTACCCGAAGGGTGCCAACGGAACCCTATTAGGTACTAAGCCCGTTCTTAAAGAAGATTAGTCACAACATTCTCTTTTTTCTTTCAAATAGGTAGGGAAGCCTAAAACTTGTGCTAGGATATAATATTAGGTATAGGATGTGCGTATAAGGTAGGTATACGCAACGTAGGTATAATGCCTCGGATGGGTTTAGTTTGAACCATTAATTTTCAGAATTCCGTCCCCTTTCTTGACTATTGAGATAATGAGGTTTCTAGCGTAAAACTTTACAGAGACAACATCTATGATAATCTTCTAAATTCAAAATCTCTTCCAAAGTAATAGCCAGTAGGTACAGTGCTCGGTCGCGCACGGGCCGGTGTTGCCAGTTGTATAATTAGAAAATGAAAGGGTGGCGCGCACGCAGCCCGCGGCGCACCACTACCATCGCTCACCATCGAGCACAGTGGACCTAGGGATGGGAAGAGGCTATCGATGAGTTTGATATAATTTACTGAAAACATGAAAAAATGAAACCAAGCTTAAAAATACATAAGTAGCCATACACATTTTTGACTAGGTATACCTACTAGATGATGCCCACCTAGTACACATATGCTACGAGTAAAGCACTGAGTAAATAAATAAATAACATTCAGATCGATTTTACTAAGAATTGGAATTTTACTGTCCATTATTTATATTCAAATATTTTTAATGGGGTTCTTTTCATTTATATTTACGATTTTTGCAATATGTTAGATATCAAAGCCTTCAACCTGAGTACCTACCTACTGAAAAGAACTCTAAAGTTCTGTTAGTGAGATTCTAGAATAAAAACAGTCCTAAAAAGTACACACCCAATTGACTTCATTTATTGGCATTCAGCTTGATTATATCGATAGTCTCACCTACTATACTTATTTTTCTAGTTCTATTTCTAATCTACACCCAACGATTATGTAGACTAGTTATAATCATAAACATACCCAAGCTTATCGATATTTAATCAAACTAATTGCCAACTCTATCACAAAAATTTACTCCCCCTTACCTCGGGGCAGATGGCAACATTCTTTATTTTCGAATATTAATAAGGAGCGTGCAACATTACGCCGTATTTCACATCAAGTAACATTATCATCTTTTGTTTCTTTTACACTTAGGTGTATCTAATCTTTAAAGCTAGTTGTCCTACTCTAATATTTAAATTTGAAATAATGGCAATCTTTTCGTAAGAAGTGTCTGCGTTCAGATTTAGGAACATTATGCTTACTAATCCACAATTACTAATATTATAAATGCGTAAGTGTGTCTGTCTGCCAGTCTGCTAGTTTTTCATGGTCCTTTCGTTGAACAGATTTTAACGAAATGCACAGAGATAGCTTTCATCCCGGGGAAGGACATAGAAAATTTAGAAAACCTAAATCCACATGGATGAAGTTGCATGCTGTCCATTTGTAATAAAGATAGCTTGCACACGGGAGTCGGACATAGACAACTTTTTAGCTCGGAGAATCAAAGAGTTCCTACAGGATTATTAAAAAACTAAATCCGCGAACGCAGTCGCAGGCATCATCTAGTAACTATTCCTTATCCTTACCACATTCGTAAAATTGTGTCCTTATTTACTTTAAGAGTTAGATTTACTGGATAGAAGCAGGCTTTACTTTGCGGGAGTAGGTAGGTTGGTATACTTACAAGGAACCACACGCTATCTGTATGGTACAACTGTAGTGTTCGATATGAACCACCTTCCCTGCCACTTCTGAAGAAGCAATAGTTAAAAACCAAGTTGAAGGTGGGGGTGCATTGCTTGTTTTTCCTGCTTCTGCTCCCTGATTATTATTCCTTGTAAAACTGTTCTATATTTCTTATATTAAAATAAAAAGACTTCCAATTAGGTCGGTAGGTACTTACATAACTTATTCATTTGTATGTAGACTTTTTACATAAAATAATTTGACCTTATTGAACGAAGAAATCTCAATTAATATAATGATTAATTGACCACTACAACAGTAATTACGTATGTATTTTATCTTTACTATAAAACGATTATACATTGTTACTCGTTCGCTGACAGAGCCCCGGAGCGAAACTCTAACAAGTGCTCAAAAAATCGCTCATACTCATAGGTCATCAAGGAAGTAATGAAATTGCCTAAAGCTTGACTATTAGGTGGAGTTATTGATGTGCATGGCATTGTGGCTAATGGTTAACACTTTCTCCTTAAGTACGAATCGCTTCTCTAACTGGGTAGGTACGGTTTTATTGTGTACCTAAGTAGTTACTTGCTTAAGAAGATTTCTCCATGATTATAACCATGATCAATATTATGCCATTATTATATGAGTAAACTAGCTGATGCCCGCGACTTTGTTCGCATGGATACAGGTTTTTTTAAAAATCCCGTGGGAACTCTGCTTTTCCGGGATTAAAATTTGCCGAAGTCAATTTCCGGGGGTAAGCTACTTCTGTACCTTTCATATAAATCGGTTAAACGGATAGACCCTTAAGAATCCCGTAGAAACTCTTTGATTTTCCGGGATAAAAAGTAGCATATGTCCGTCCCCGGGATATAAGCCAACTCTGTACCAAATTTCATTAAAATCGGTTCAGCGGTTAAGCCATGAAAACGTAGCAGACAGACAGACAGGCACACTTTCGCATTAATAATAGTAGTATTAGTATGGAGGATATACTTAGTGCGATGAAGCAGTAAGAAGATACTTTCGGACGGTACTTGGGAGGAATTTAAACCTAGATAGAGCACGTCTCTTTCTCCTCTTGATTTATTGATTTGTAACCACATTCTCAACAAGCCGCTAGCTGAAGTTAATAACGGCGCTCCGGCAGTACAAACAATGTCACGTGACCCGCCCCGCAGCGGTCACGTGGCGCGGATAGTGATCTTTGGCGCGCGAAATTGTCTATGCGAGAGGTTTTGACGCCATCTCAAACTCAAAGCTTCGGTGAAATTGCGTTTACTATTTAGATACCTACTTATGTAGATATATGTACTAACTTTTGACATGACAGTTGACATACAGCAACTAATATGGCGAGTCCTTTCTCGGATTATTGTACGCATAATATAGTTTTTTAGGTTTTCGTACCTCAAAAGGAAAATCGGAACCCTTATTGTCCCCTTATAGTGCACCTTGTTGTCTGTCTGTCTGTTTGTCTGTCTGTTTGTCTGTCCGTCTGTCGTGTCTGTCAACAAAACCTATAGAGTACTTCCCGTTGACCTAGAGTCTTGCAGTGTACCTGAGCGTGCCTACCATGTACTATATCCATAGGCTCCTAAGTCTCTACGATTTTCCTTATTAGTTGTCTATCACGCTGGGTACCTACTTACTTACCTAAGTGAGGATTGGCAGGATAAGAACATTATGGAGAACTTATAGGCGGCATGCAGGTTTCCTTACGAAGTTTTCTTTACGGAGGTAGATACTAGATAGGTACGTCATTCATTATCATCATCGTCAATCGATAAACTCCAACTGGACATAAGTTTTTTGTAGGGCCCTCCGTACGCCACGGTCTTACGCCGCCAGCAGCGGTTTCCTGTGACTCTAGCTAGCTACCTAGTGGGAGGTCTGCCAACGCTGCGCTTACCGGTGCGAGGTCGCCATTCTAACACCTTGGGACCCCATTGTCTATCGGTTTATCGGAGGTAGGTATCTTCCCAAAAACAAGCATTTCGTGAGAAAATAGTAGGTTTAATTTATGATGAGGCCAATTATTGCCACGGACTCATAATGCATGCGTGGGTCATTCGTAATCTGTATAGTCAATACTGCGCGTTGAGTGACACTTGACGTACCGAGAGCGCTAATCCCAGAGGGTTGCAAGCATTTTGTAAATGGTGGATGTGGTACTTAGGTATACATGATTTTCATGCCTTTTCGGGTTTATTTTTCATGCAATTAGCTACATATTTCAAATATTTATATTACCTATCATCACCATGGGTCTCTTCTCAGAATGAGCAAGGTTTAGGAAGGTATACCTACAGTAGGTAAGTATATTAATTTGGTTACAGATCGTAGGTACTTGCCTAAAGTTCAAAGTTAAAAAATTCAAAGAAATAAGTAAAATCAAAATTAAAAAATTAGAATGACATAAACCAGAAACAACTTAGGGCTACTAGATTCGGATAAATCGCATCCAAAAGTATCCTTACATTTTCGTACGTCTCTTAAAATGAACAACACGAACTGCAGTGGTGAAGTAAGTGTTGATTTTTGTGCTCAGCGATATCCCGGGCGATCCCGCGCGCTTTCCCAGGGCGTAATGAAATATCATTCCTCCAGGGATCGCCGTAATAGTAAGCCTGTTATGGCCCTCGTGGATTTGCAAGTAATTAGGAATTTTGGTGGCGTACGTGGAATTCGATGATAGTTATTGGATTTTCTCAGAGGCCCTAGTGTTACTTTCAAGTAAGCGTAAACTGTGCATACCTAAATGTTATTTAGTATGGGCAGAAAAGGGACATAAAAGTTTTCTGTCAAAAACTGTCTGTCTGGTCTAGATTTTAAATCTCTATGGACCATGCTTTTTTTCAAATATTTTTTCGCCCGGGATCGAACCTCGAATCTTCGAAACTGCTATTGAATTAAGTATGGTCACAGGATATAATATTAGAATTATTGTAATATTACTAGCTGTAATACCTAGGTACTTATCGAACGCTTAAATTCCAACTTAGCGCTTCTGTCTCTTTAACAAAACCCCACTTGGATTCCTCTCACAAACAATAATAATAATCGATCAATCGAATACGATCATTTCTGACTCGACTGTAGGTGCCTTATCTACTTAAGTACATCTAAAACAAACACTTTCATCACGCAAAAGAACGTCATCAAAACGCACTGCAAGCGCAACCGGCGGCATCATTACGAAATCTGCATAACTGCATTTCTAGTACTGGATTGTCGCATCGCCGAATCCCGCGGGATCCCGTCCCGCACAATAAAACTCAATTGTAACCTTGTTATACACATCCCTACGTGTAAACCAACGATAACCGAATTTAGACTCTATTTTCCCTACAAACAAAGTTACGTTTTCTTTGTTATGTGTGATAGATTGAACGTTTTGGGATATTTCTAACTATATCTACACTTATAAGTTTGTTAAGTCAATATAGACTTTAAGGGAGTGGTAGAAAATTCATTTTTATTTTTTCAAAGAAAATGCTTGGAGCATTTTAGAAAAATGCATAGATATGTCACCCCCATAGTTATTATATGCAAATAATACGCATAATTTAGGGTTTGGCCTATTCCGTGTTTTATCTGCTTATCTGTGAAATGGCTCAATTAGGGAAGCGTGTAGCCGCTCTGTGGTTAAGGGTGGAATGCGGATCCCGATATCTATGGATTTATGGAATATGCTAAATGATTTATCGCAATGATAACTTTGTGCGTCCCCTAACTTACTGCACCTATTGGTATGGAAATATGAATTACAAAAAAGTCTGTCAAATTGGTCAAATTAGTCTGTGAGGAAGTTATCTCAACACTATTTTAATGGCGTTATATACTTCCGTTTCTACGTTTCATCTTGTAACCATTTTTATAACCACCCGTGTTTCGAGTAAGTGCATATATTTTATATGGAAACATAAACTAGGTATGCTATATTTCCTAAGTTAGAAGAAGACTCAAGACAAACTTCTTTTGAAGTTATTTCTAATTTGAAGACGTTCACGGGGTATTTTACAAGATATGTAGGTACAAAAACTGCAGCAGATTATCTAAATATTGTCTTTGCTAACGATTTCCATGAACGGACCATAAAACCACACATGACGATGAAATCATAGCAGGCTCGCTCCAAACATTAAGCCCTAAAATATTTTTAAGCACCGGTCACATACATTTATAACCATTAGCGGCTTCACAAAAACCATTACAACCACTAATTTTACCATATCTATAAAACTAAATAAATCAAGAAAAAAGCAAACACACTATTAATATCTCTATCCTTATACTTACGTTCGGAAATGCGACGATAATTACAGCCCAGAAACGTTGAGTTTAACGTTTGAAAATTAAAAGAGTTGAGGCGATCTCGAACGCCACGTATCATTATATTTGCTTTATTTTTTTCTTGTTCGAGCGACCCGAGGTTAAGGTGGGTCACGACACATCCCAATTAGGGGTGATTAGGCTTTGTAATTTATTGAGTGCGTTCGGAAACGCGCCAAGGCACCGCGGCGAGCTTTCATGTGCCAGTGTCGTGGCGCCAAGCTTTGATTTATCTTAGGTGTTGATTTGCAAATGCTTCTTTAACTTTTGTTGATTTTATAATGAGGTCTTTGGCACTCATTAATAACGTATTAATTTTGTCGAATCTTTTAATTTTGTGCCATTAGGAATGCGAGTTATTTGAACTTTCACCGTTTTAGTCTATTTTAGCCACTTTACCTACAATCTATCACTGTATTTTTTAATCATTAGCACTTTCCGTATACAATCTCTTAATATTCTAAAGTCTTACATGATATAATAACACTGCTTATATCTTGGTAAAGGCACTTTATAATCTCTATTTCTGATTAATAGTAATAATAACTACTGGAAAAGTTTTTTTAAATAATATTTTATGTCACTTTCTAAAATCCTTCTACAATTTCTTTGAATTTAGTTTGGTTTTAAAAACAAATTTTCACAAATCGTAGGGCGTAAGGTACTAAATTAGCGGGACGCAGCCCAGGATATTAATTATAGTGTGACTGGACTTTCCCGGGATTCTAAACTTATGCCCCGCGACGGGAACCCGCCCTATGATTAGTCGCCATACACAATGCGCATTAAAAACTTTCCAAGCACATTAGAGATCAAAAAAAGATCTCTTAACGTGGCTGGCGTGTTATAATTATTATTTGACCTTAGACTAGTATAAAAGGATAATAAAACATACTTACTTAATACTAGATAATATATTGGGCGCAAAACAAGTCGTTTAATCAGAATACATGGCGTTTGAACTTTGAATGCGCATTGTACAAAGACATCTCAGCTGGGCTTGTGTATTCAATACTTGTCTATGACCTGCATAAATCACTATGTTACAACTTCAGATTGAACTACTTGCGTTCACACTACTAGCTAGAGCTTACCCAGAGAGTACTTTGTAAATGTGTAATTTCAATTAATATCGACAGATCCTCCGTACCCTAACGCATGGTTTACGTGGGTTGGCGGACATAGGGTTTGAAGAGACTGATATAGTCTAAATGTGAATGAAAGATCCAATTTTTACTCACAACATCAATCACAATCCTTTTCCTTATGTAAATTCTCTCCACGGTTTTGATGGGCAGTATTACAATCGAGCATCAGAATCGAGGGGCTTCACGTACGAGTTTTGTTTTTGGACCGAAATTCATGCGCGAAATTCCACTAAAACCCGTTCATTTGCTAAAATATTTGAAAAAGTAGGAACATTGCAAGTCTTTTAAAAGAATAGATGTACTTACCTGTTATATTTTGATTAATATTACTATGATTTCCCTCCAGCTTGTATTATGAGCAGAGATTTTTCAGTAGCCGTACGACATTATTGCAACGGCTGGAACAAAATAACACGGATGAGTGCGGATGGGGTCTAATTGAACCATTGACCTCTCGGAGATCAGTCGGCTTGACCGTTGAGCTATGGAGGCTTATATTATAATTAATGCGAAAGTTACCTCTTAACAAAACTGTACTATTTTGTACTTAAGATGGAAGGTTTTGTAATAGTTTCTTCTAGGTATCAGGGCGTTGACTATATTTCAATTAACGTCACTCGTGTCGTCCAAACGAGAGCTGATAGCATCTAACGGCGTGTAATTGCAGGCTGTCCGAATGTCCGGCTATACTTAGTTATTAGTTATTGGGCTATTGCATATATCGCGCGTGCGCTCGCTCTAGGCGTTTAGGCGACTACAAAATATATGAAGTTTTTAATGTGATCCGTTTGTTGTTTCTGATATTATCCTTTAGCCATCCATGGTTTTCTGAACCGATTTGAGTCATTTCTTTTTTAATCGATAGAGGAACTTTGGGACATTGTTTCATAAAAAATTTGGGATTCCAACTCCTCAATTCTGATGCTGCAGGGGATCTGACCAATCCACGCGAGCGAAGCTGCGGGCATCAGCTAGTTTTTAAATAAGTAAGTAGGTATATTATTTTAATTTTAGGAAGAAGGACCTAGAGTACCCTACTCCTGGGTAGGCCCTGTGGTGCACTAAGAATTTTGAAAACAACGGGAATTCAACTGCTATAGCACTCGAGGATAGCGTAGGTATTTATCAGTGAAAAAATTTTCAGTATCCGATTTTATTAGTTACGGATATAAGCTAGCTTCTACATCCAAACTTACAAGCTTTACCTCTTTATGCCTACATAGATGTGCACTCATTGCGCACCCCTTAAAAGTTACAGAACGTTAATAACTCAATAAATTCTTAAAAAAATGAATGCTCTACAATTACAAAGGTGAGCTCATGCACTGTTATTTGCCGTAGTTTTGTGATATCGCTGCATAGTAATTTTCATAGAAAGCGTAAACGTGGTCTATAATAATGTTGTAATAAATGTCTTATACCTATAATCTAATCGAGACATCTATCGGTTTGGACGTTCTGCTAAAAGTTTGCGTGGGCATATAACTATTAATTATCTGTCTGATGGAGTAGAATATTTTTTGTCGATGACAGGTAGGTAGGCAGGCATCTTAGTGGTATCAGCTGACGATATACTATTTTATTATTATACTAGCGATCCACCCCAGCTTCGCACGGGTACTAATTTATTACAATTTTCGTAGGGATCTCTAATTTTTTGAAAATAAAATATAGCCTACGTCACTCAGGACTGACGAAGCTTTCTACTGGCGAAAGAATTTATAAATCGGTACAGTAGGTAGTTCCAGAGATTACCCCCTACAAACAAACTTGCAAACTTACCTCTTTATAATATTAGTATTTATAGATGTATTAAAATGCGTAATAGCTCGACGATTTAGGAAAATTCAAAAGATTTTTTTTTGAAGTTTGATCAAATTCCACTCGTTGCTCAATAAAGTCATCTCCATCACTCACTAGACACGAGTCGCCACTCAGAAAGAGAAGAATTTAGCCAATGCCTACCACGCTGGCCAAGTGCAAGAACTGGCACACGTCTTAGAGAACTAAGAGTTCGACACGACCCCGGGCACGCATCTACTTCTAAACTGAGATAAGTGCGTTTTAAAATTAAACACGTCGAAGAAAAACATCGCGAGGAAGCCTGCACACCTGGTGAGTTCTCAAACTGCTCACATAGACGTATAATAGGTACTCTTACTTTTTTTTTGACGTAACAACGTCTTATAATTCGATAGAGTCGGCTGCGCGCACGAAAAAACATGACTCATGCGGCGTTACCTCGCTCTGAGGCGTTCCATGTAAGGCTTGAAGTGCAAGCGAGAGCGCGGAACGAGCGACAACACAAGAACACGAGAGACAACACAAGAGAAGACAAGAAGCACAATCGGCCTTTGTTGTCACGTTCAACTATCGTCAGTAAACCGACTTTACAGACAACCAATTTTTTTTTATTCCATTACAAGTTAGCCCTTTGACTACGATCTCACTTTCTAAGATATTAGTAACTTGAAGGGGTATAACATTTTGTCAAATGAGTTGTTTTATAGTAATTTAGTTACGGCGACGACTCTGCGGGTAGTCGATTGGCAAAATTTGTCCTTTAACCGTCTGTGGGGTGCCTTGACTAGGTACATGTTTAAACACGGAGCCATTGTTTGTCCACCGCGCCCCTTCGGTTTCACGTATTTGGGATTTTAATTTGTCATTCGGGATGTGAAGGGTTGTTAGGTCTTATTTTAATCTAGGGCTTTGTAATTGTCGTATAAGTAGGTGTATATATCTTGCACGAGTGAGATATTACTTCCCAAAACTCCGGCCAAGTGCGAGTCAGACCCGTGCACCGTGGGTTCCGTACTACAGTCGTATTTTTTGTCATTTTTCACGATAAATCAAGAACATGCTTACAATCAATAAGATGCATAAAAAAATCTCTTTGTGCAAAATTTTGGAAAAAATACGCGAGTAGGTACGGAACCCACAGTGCGCGAGTTTGACTCGCACTTAGCCGGTTTTTTTTATTTTAAGGTACGTAACCTTAGAAAGCGTTGTTAGCCTGGTTGAGATACCAGCCTCCTATTCGAAGGATTCGGGTTCGATAGCGAGGCAAGCACCTTTATCTTTTCGGAGTTAAGTATGCAATTAAGTAAATCTCACTTGCTAAACATCGTGAGGCAACCCTTATGCCTGAGAGTTCTTCATAATGTCCTGAAAGGTGTATATGAAATCGGCCAATCTGCACTTGGCCAGCGTGGTGGACAGTCTAAACCCTTCTCATTCTAAGACTAACGTTAAATTAACGTTATTAATGAACTAACTAACTAGTAACTGTGAACTATTAACTTTGGAACGGGGGCATAACTACGGGGAGCTTTTAACATATATGAACTTTAACATTATGAACTTATGAACTATTATCTAAACATAGTTCTAACTAATAACTTAAACAACTAAACTGTAGGGTAACCCGACGCGTCCCGTACACCTAAGTACTCTTAGGTTTATCTTAATACTAGCTTAAACTCATGACTTAGTCCGCGTGGACTACACAGATTTCAAACCCATATTTTACCGCCTCAGGGGATTAATTTTTAAAAATCCTTTCTTAGCGGATGTCTTCATCACAATAACTATCTGCATGCCAAATTTCAGCCCGATCCGTTCAGTAGTCTATATAGCAGTGCGTTGATAGGTCCGTCAGTCAGTCAGTCAGCTTTTTTATACATATATTTTGATTAACGGCATGCTCTGGCTTCCAATGTACGTACGTCTAGCATTAATCAACGTACCTATGCATTTAAAACATGTAATTTGTGTGACCGATGATTAGCGACCCCAGCGATTAGCGCTATGGAAATGACCCCTCGCTGAACTCGCAAGATAACTACCCTATTAGTAGCTCTATTACTACTCATATAAAATGGACTCACTTTTTGTGTTCAGATAGTGATGTGCTTACATATTTTAGAGGAATGAATGATTCATTTCATTGATCATTTTCTAGTCAGGCAGGAAGACTTGTAGGTAGAAGATATAATTAGCTTTCAAACTGACATATACCTACTTTTACTGGTATCATCATCACATGATCAACCCATCGCTAACTCATTACTGAGCTCATTACTCATTAAGAATCTAGTAGGATTCTTAATGAGTAATGTTATGGTATGGAAATGGCAATACGGTATGGTATGGTATGGTAATACCTTAATGACAGGGTAGGTAAGGGACCTATCTAATAATTTATTGATAAATATTAAAAGTCCGGTTCTCTCTGTTAATAAATCCATACGTTTTAAATTTTAATATTATAAATGTGAAAGTGTCTTTTTTTAACTTGTTACGGCCCATAACCGATTTTGACCAAATGTGGTACAGAGTTAGCTTGCAACTCAGAGACGGATGTAAGGTATTTTTTATCCCGGATCATATTATTTTTTGCTTAGTTGTTATAGAGTTGAAGGAGTTTTTGTTGCTTGTCAGGGATAGAATTCTGTATGGCTTGAGTTATTAACGTGTCACATCACTAGTAGGATGAGATTACGTGTAATGTTGTTAATACTCCATTTGTTGCGCTCTTTAATGTTCAAATGGACTGAATCACATTTCGATTGCTTTCAATCTAACTAATAATACTGTGCAATTTAATAGAGCCTTTTGTACCTACTTCGCTAAATTACAGGTTATACCTACATTATTCTTAGGGTTAATTATCGATTCGACAGCCTCTAAAGTCTAAACTGTCAAAGTTTTAAAAAAGCCGTTTCAAAGTTTTAGTCACGTAGGTAGATATTTAGAGGCTTTCGAGGATCACATTTAGGGTTTTTATTAACCCCCGACCCAAAAAGAGGGGTGTTATAAGTTTGACGTGTGTATCTGTGTATCTGTGTGTCTGTGTATCTGTGTGTCTGTCTGTGGCATCGTAGCGCCTAAACGAATGAACCGATTTTAATTTACTTTTTTTGTTTGAAAGGTGGCTTGATCGAGAGTGTTCTTAGCTATAATCCAAAAAAATTGGTTCAGCCGTTTAAAAGTTATCAGCTATTTTCTAGTTTTCTTGTAGAAAAGAAGGTTAGATAACCCTTAGGTTCATAATATTCAAGTGTCAATTGACAAATGTCAAGCTGTCAAGATGGACGTTGCCTAGATATACATAATTATTTATTTGAAAATGATTTGTCGGGGGTGTTGAAATTTTTTAATTTACACTTGTTATCTATAAAGCTCTTCATGAAAAGTGCCCAAAAATATAGATAGGTAGATCCAGTTAATATTAAAAGAGCATAATATGTTTATGTTAGTGGAAGTTTTTTACTTTTATAAAAACCTCAAAATTTTAATTGAAAATACTTGTATCAAAAACAAAAATATCAAATTAACCTACCTGCTTAAGTACTTATAGGTACTTGGCTAACAAACTAATTTGTATTTTACAAACAAATAGCTCTGCTAACATTATAGTACCATAATAATACAAATACGATAACAGCAGGTTGTTAAAATGTAAAGATCACTTCATAAACGACTATCAAGCGCCATTACGGGAAACGTACATCACAAAGAACCCATAAGGGCTGATTACACCGAATGCCTCAAATTTCCGAACGCGCGAAATTGCCTGGCCGTATGCGAAGAATGCCAACGCTGTGAAAAAGAAAAAGTATTTGGAGCGAAAAAGTCGTGATAGTTATTCGAAAAAGGAACGCTCGGCAATTACTGGCACGCGAGCGGACGGTCGCGCGCCATGTAAGCTGCGTACATATTGGTGGCCAAATAATAGTATAACATTAAATAAATATGTAAAATTTAAAAAAATATATATTAAGTGGGCGCCAGATACCAGTAGGTGATCCACACCACTCTCCTTATTAATCTAGTGCATTGGACACAACTCACACAAAACACAGACAAGTCAAGCTAAATAAAACCGGCAAAAAAATTACACTTTATGGTTTTTCAGTCACCACTATGGCTAAAGACGCTAGCAAGTAAGTATAGTCTTCAAGTTTTAGCTCATTAGAGGTATAGTTCAATAATAAATATAAAAAATCTGAAAAAATCAGAAGTTACTCAAAAAGTGCGGAAAAATTTACGTACGGATAATTCCGCATCTGGGAATTCGCCTATTTATTCAATTTCATTATTCGAACGCCTCAAAAACAAAATAACTTGGATAACGCTACAAATTAAGAAGAAAAAATTGCTATTTTTGTGTTAAAATATTTTTTATCGTATGAAACTATTTTCAGGAACAAAAGATCTGGTAATTTGAAATCGTTCAGAAAAAACAAAATTGTTGGCTATTGACTCTGGAAGGCAAAGGTCAGGCTGAGATCTATGGAAAGGACTAATAAAACGAGACAACGTTATAACGCTTACATCGATCTGTCTCATTTTAACTCTGACTTAAGCCTAAGCAAAGTCAAAGTACGATCTCAGCCTTATGCTCTTGGGTCTCCAGACACTGGATCAATTAAAAAATTAAAAAATGTTAAAATAATCAAATATACTTATTTTTACAATATTTTTGAACATTATGATCATATCCTTATCGTCAATTGTTCGTCGTGATGGCCGCGAGCCCCTGACGGAACCGCTGGCACGATCAACCACTAGAGAATTTTTGTATTCCCTTTTTTGCGAAATCTAGATTTGTATTAGGAAGTAAATGAGTCCTTCTCTATAAACAAAGAATCTTAATTACCATAAAGTTGATGTTTGTTAAATAACACATTTTAATGTCGTTTGGGTTAATATTTGGGTTATCTAAAGGGAACAAAAATACTAGTTAACCCCACTGACCAAGCAGCGCATGAGTACTGTATTTTCCTATAACGCGAGAAGCGAGAAAACTGACGAACAGATACCCAGCAGTGCGTCGTCGCTCTCACATGGTACCACGAAATAGTTCGATAAATCAGCCACTGTAGATATGTGTGTACTGTGTATGTGTTTTGTGTCTATGTTTGTAGAGTTAAGACCAACATTTGATTTTACCACGATTTCGTGCTCTATTTGCTTTACTCGATTTCTTGTCGGTTTGTATGTAGGTACCTAACTAACTACCCGATGAAATAGAGATTAAAAAAGCACAACATTATTATCTCTTTTCCGTGGTAAGACAGCAGGTGTGGTCAAATGTAGCGCCCCGCGACACATTAAGTTGCTGTCTCTATAATATAGTTTGTAATAATTAATGTCCTAACAGCAGCAGTGAAGTAAATTGAATTTGGAACACCAGTTCCAGAATTCTTATACCAAAATATATAGGTATGTAATCGATGGATGAACACTGGTCAGCCTGTGGTCGCGAGTTTAGCGCGTCGTGATCGCCGCGAGCCGCTGATGAATAGCCCTGCACCACGCCTCACCAAACTGCTCTTTCAGTCTCTTCTCTTTACTTGCAGCTTTCTTGGGAGTAGGTAGACTATTTCGTATCAAATGATCTTCGTGATGACACTATGTTGACAGATGGGTCATTACTAACATTCCGAGTACGCTCACATAACGCTCACTGCTGCTATCAGCGCGCGCCAACATGGCGAAAATCAAGTTCAAAAACAGGTTAGCAATCATAGGTCCAGCGTGTATTAATAGAGGTCAGTGGTTGTAAGAAAATAAACCAGAATCACTACAAAAAGAAACACTATGTTGAACAAAGCCAAAAGTACGTGGATACCTACTAGATAGGTAAGTTAAAGTCAATTTGTAGTTGAGTATTATTATCACGAGTTTGTTAAAAGTTAGATAATTTGCAGTCAGTTAGTAAGTAAGTATGTAGCTATAATATCAACAGCAAAATATAAACCCCATATACAAGTCCCATACTTGGCAACTACTCACTACTTGATTCCACACTCATTGTTGCGGAGTTATTATTAGGGGCCAGATTGTCTTATTCCAATATGCCTACTCATCCAAAACCAAATACCTCCAGGCGAAAATCCCCCATTCACATCCCCACGTTTCCATCGTAAAAACCCACCGAACGATTGATCTGCGCGAATATGTTCCAATTAAAAACAAGAATTCCCTTTTCAAACTTGACAACTCGGAAAATGAACCCGTTGCACCACAGCGGGTGTTGCCAAAGACAATGGTTTTTCATTTTAAAATTCGTGAATTTGCACGTTTTAGATTTTAAAAAATATTGGTTTATGGAAGAAAAAATCGTATTTTTTAAAATTCTGGTTGGATATCGAGTATAATATTACATAGATTTAGATAGTATTATTATACTATTTCTAAAATATTTTTAATACAATATGTATATTAAAAATTGCGGAACCTGCAGGGGTTGAACCTGCTTCCCTATCGCGGACGGCGTGGAGTACCTACTTTAGTCCGTTTAGAGTTTAGACCAAGCGACGGTCCCTTCACAGCCGATGATAGAATATTAGATATTTTTCTAACAACCTAAGCGACTGGTCGTGGTTTTGACTTTTGATAGGTATACTTATATCAATTTATTTCTGAAATTTCCCTTATAAAATTATTATAAAAGATCTATTTCTGCCTGCTTATTGCTTGTTTAGTTGAAATATTAAATTAAAAATTTTATTATAAAAAAATCTAAGAGCCTCAGCCAGCTGGCAACTTTTGCTGTATAAATAAAAAACAAATCCAAGAATTAAAATTTGGAATCCCCTCGTAAATAGATAGGTCGGTGTTACACCGTGCGCTGGAGGCTATTTACATTAGGCAACGTGTGCACTACGCTTATAAAGCTGGGATTACGTCGATCTTTCATTACCTAATGGCATAATAGGGGAGCGTTTTTGATTATATTGTGTTGGAGGATTTTCTTCTTCGTTCATTTATTATGTTCTCGAGGATGCTTGTGATTTACCTGGTAAAGTTGTTATCATTCTAGGGTCTCTCACTTATATTACTTTAAAAATAATAAGTATATCAAAAAGTATGCATTATAACTGTGACTATAGTGTGTGAAGATTCTTTTACGAGTAAGCGGCATAAGCCCAGCGGGAGGCGATGTCCAACCGCGAGGGCACGCTACTGCGCGTTCTCATTTCAAACTTTGACATATTGATGCGGTTAGTACATACTTTATAATATTATTGCTGCTGCCTGAACCTCGGCTAAAACTGATTGGCTGATTTTTTTAAATAGATTTTGAGGGAGCAGATAAGCAACCTGACTAGGCTTCGAGGCCGTAGCCAGGACTAGACATCAGGGGAGAAAGAAAAGGTGGAAGAAAGTGGGAGGGGGTATCAGTGACAAAATATTTAGAAAACAGGAACGCGAGCGCAGCGAGTGTAGTTTTTATTTCCTTTTAAAAAGAAAAGGTTTGAAAGCGAACCGCAAGCGAGCTCAGCCTCAAAACAACTCATCAGAAAATACTTATTATATTTTGAAAGCAGTGAGAAAATTCGGATGAGACTAGATAAATACTATACTAAAATGCGAAAGTGTACCTACCTGTATATTGTCTGTCTGCTACCATTTCTTGGCCCATCCTTTAAACCGATTTAGTCAAGATTTGGTAGAGATATTGCTTAAGGGCATGAGAACCAAGTCATGTACTTATAAGTAGGCATCAACTATTTGTTACGGAGATAGAGATTAGAAGATAGAGATTATGAAGACGTACCTACCTACTTACCTACATAGGCTACTTTTTATCCGGAAAAATCAAAAAGTTCCTACTAGATTATGAAAACATCTACTATATCCAGGCGGGCGAAATCAAACCATGTTCTAGTACCATGTTCTAAGTACTTACGAGTAAATAGTAAACTCTCAAACATAAATTATGTTGTAAGAATTTACGAGTACTAACAAATAAGTACCTCGTACAGTGAAGAGTGAAAGCTTGCCCCATTGTAGTGGTGTTCAAAACAATGACCCAACCTGCCCCTTCTGTCAATTAAGTGCTCTTGAATAAGTGATTGTGTGATCGCACTATGCAATATCGTAAATCGTAATCAATGTTTTACTCGTGCCTACTTTAACTTTTATCGAAAACCAGTTTTTTTGAATATTCAATCATTTTCCTTCAGAATTATCTTACAACTTTAGTACCTACGTAATTTTGGGTAAGGTCTGACGAAATCACAAACACAATCTTTATGATAAATTATTACACTTTTATTTCATATTTAAATTTATTAACTTTTACATTTGTGTCAAATAAATGTTGTTCCTCTTACGTTAGTATATTTTTGAATGTCGTCGTTTTAAAACCACTCTTACAGGTAACCTCTCCACGTTTATTAGCCACTCCCCTTTTTATCTTATCGTTATCGGCCAATCCAAATTGTACAATGAATAAACTTAGTGACTAATATACAAATCATCAAGCTCGTTTCACAAATCATCTAAGTAATAAAGATGTTTTCATCTTATATATTGATTACAAATATTATCCTTTATTATGCTACAATTCATCAACTAAAAACTATAAGAATTTTATATACAGTACGTTTATCGATCAGATGTTGAACAACTTCAGCCAATCAATGACGCCTTCTAATATGATGTTATGATTTGAGTGGCGCCAACTATGTTTTATAGATAATTAATATGGGCCAAGCTTACAGCTCGGCCATCCTGTTTTAAGCGAGTCTCATCGCTTTTAAAAAAAAATTAAAACTTAAGTAACATGTAAACTTCACAACCAAAATGACAAAGACTTAGTTCAACAAAACAAAAAAAAATTAAGATAGTAATTAATTAAATTAATATTCTTGCTAACTTAACTAGAAGGAATATACAGTTTTATTGATACATTGGTATTGATTATGATTGCAACTTAATTTTAGAGCACTCGCAGCACCCCTTTCCATCCGATATAATTAGAAAATAGCAGATAAACTCAATTCAATTCCAAACTATTTACCCTCGCAACTTTACCTGCCAGTCTACAGTAGCACTCAAATTTAGCCTTTAATCTAAAATTCATTTTTCTGTTCTCTTCCGCTAATATTAAAATAAAAAGATGCAGACACTCTAAATTTATAAATAATTTTTCAAAAATCATAAAGATATCAAAAATTGCGAGACCAGTAGCAACTAAAGGAGGCCTCAATTTAATCAAAGAAGGTAGGTATATGCATAAAGTCCGAAGCATCAATTATAACTCACAAGCCAATATTTTACAGGAACACTCAATAGAGATTTGGGGATGAGCATGTAAAACTAATTACTAAAAACTACTTTAAAGGGTTTCAAGTATCTCAAAATAAATTGTTAAAAGTTCTGTTCCAACTAGACTCTCCTTCCCACTAAAGAATTATATAAGAAAACTGATGAACTATATTATATAAGTCAATTATACAAATTCAAAATATGTCTATTTGTTAGGAAAATACTATTAAAGTCCGTACATACACGCATCACTTTAAAGCTAAATCTCATAAATATGGTACACAAAACGAACATACCTATTATGCTACAATTACATAAAGCTAGGACTAATTATGGTATGTAAACTACCTAGCTCTACTACATAATGTACTTGCCGAAACTCATACTGGAGGAAAAATCTTTTACAAAGTTTAAAGTTTAATCAAACAGTGTCAAACACCATAGATATCTTAGCTAGATGTAGGTATAGTTTGTTAACGAATATAACGTGTTTTGACTTTTTATATTATTGTATAGTCACCATACCTTTAAAGATTATGTTTTCTTCTATATTTATATTTAGAATCGGGAGCGATTCTTAATATGAATATGTGTAAGTGAACTTCTTGTCCTTTTGATAAAATAAACTCTCTAAACTTAAAGTTAATCGCCGCCAGTTCTCGATTTAAATCACAAAACATTTTCATACACTTTCAACGCAATAGTTTTACGCACATATTTTCTTCTTCCCTTCTTATTGGAAAATCGCGGATTCCGAGCCTTGGCGCGTCTCTCTTCTACCGGGATACATATGTGATTGTCCTTATTTCCCTCCAGATCCAAATTTTTAATGACCCTTATCCTAGGGTTCTTTCCCTCCAGATCCAAATTTTTAATGACCCTTATCCTAGGGTCTACCTCCTTCCTCCTATAGGACTTTTTGTCCATAGCCCGTAACCTCGGGGCTTTCCTTCCTTGGGACTTTGTGTCCCTGACCCATACCTAGTTTTGGGTCTTTCTTTTCCTCATTTATTCATTTCCAACATCCTTGGATCCTGCAAACATAAAACACTTTGAGTAGACCGTTCATTTAATTTTGTTTCATAAGCATCCATCATAATACAATCCGACCTAAGAGAAGTAATTTTACTTGGTAACCTAGAAAACCTATTATCATTATTATAATTTAGTTTTCTCCAGTTCCGTACCCCTCGAAGGGTGCCTACGAGACCCTATTTTCTAAACCTCTGCTCTCCGTCCGTCTGTCCGTCTGCACGTGCGTCACGGCCTGAACCGTGAACGGCGTATCGTGAACCGTGATAGTTAGAGAGTTGAAAGGAACGTGATTACGGATGTATGAAAATCCTATGCCTGGTTGCTTCCAATTCAAACTTTTTCTTTTAATGCAGATTACGCTTCCCATATTTCTTACAATTACCTATTGTTTTTTTTTTTTTTTTTTTTTCTAGCAAAATCCACATTCTGAAGTACTAATGGACAATGTTAAACAAACGCCAGGGTACAGTAGTTGCGTCACTTGTGCCTCTTAACCATATAATATCTACATGCAAAAAGAATCTTTGATTTATAATTTCACATGATACTTATATATTTTATTTTAGCCATAATATGCACCATATGGCGTACTTTGTCGTTTCGAGTAACATAAGCAGAACTACCAAATTCGACCCTGGGAACGACACAGTCGCGACTCGCCGCCGAATGATACCTATTAGTTTATCATTAATTCCTTTTCATAGAGAAAAGCGATATCAACATAATAGCAGGAAAAAAAATGAAATAAATATTTCGTTCGATACATCTCTATTCTCTACGACATCAAGATCTCTATCACAAGCTGATCGATCATAAAGATTAGAAGAAAGTAGGTACCTTATACATTATTTTATATGTTAACCGTAATGACCCGCATCTGTTCGATTTTCCTTTATTCGTTTCGTAAAAGATTCGTCCTCGTACGTCCATCATCATCATCATCGTCATCTACATCGTCATCATCATAAGGTCACTGTTGAACATAAACCTTCCCTAGTAAGCACCACACGTACTGTCCTCAGCCTTCCTCATTCAACCCCTGGTTCCTATTGATACAAACCACTAAACCCCCCCCCCATCAAATGTGTACCTATCTACATCCATCCATCATACCCAAATGCCGTGCTGGTTGATGTGATGAGCGACAAAGTGTTAACCTCTTCAATACCTCATGGAACTGTAGGAATAGCCATGGAAGACCTCCAAACCGAACGTTGATATTTTGTGTAAGTGGTCCCACGAGTCAAAAAAAAATATTCTTGTCCATAAAGGAACAAGCCACGATATAGATTCTTCTATCGGAACTTAAATATTCCAATCACTGCATGTATTCCAACTAATCAGTTTGCTACTGTATATTTGAAGTTGATAATAAATAAAAATGTTAGCTTAATTAAATTCCTATGATAATTCGATTTTTGGTGCATCAACCAGCTTCACCTATTATGTAAAATTAAATATATATATTTTTTTTTAAATTACCGGCTGTACATTTTAAACTAACCTAATCAAAATATACTTTCTTACTAATAACTTAATCTTAAAAATTTTCCAGAGGATCCTTCCGCCTCAAATTAACTCAATGATAAAAATGAACAGGAAACTTTAAATGTTGTAAAATCCAGCCAATGCTTCGTACCTTGCCTTATTAATCCAATAGGTACTTCTTTGGATTTTGTCAAAACAAAATACTTTTACTTGTTGAGTGTATAATAAATAAATAATGTAATAAATCAATTAACTGTTAAAGCTAATAACTTTTACAGAAAGCGAACCTCATGATATCTCTTATGAGTTTTAAGCGTAAAATTACCACGCCGAAAACAAAACATGAGCTG
This sequence comes from Maniola jurtina, assembly GCF_905333055.1. Lineage (NCBI taxonomy): Eukaryota > Metazoa > Arthropoda > Insecta > Lepidoptera > Nymphalidae > Maniola > Maniola jurtina. Next base: position 10,878,850 of record NC_060033.1, read on the forward strand.
ACAGTATTCTTATTTGATATACATAATCCAGTAATACTATATCTATCTACATAATTCGTAAATATGTATGTATAGTTTGTAAGTTACTATTTCACTTTATGCTGTTTCAATGCTTTAAGTTATTATTTTTATCTTTGTCTCATTTTTTTAGTTTAGCCTCATTCTATTTTTAAACTTACTATTTCGCTATAATATTTACAAGTAACCTCATCGAAGACTACACGGTCTTCTGATAACCCAACAAGCATTTATCCAACAGCTATCGCTTTCACCCGAACGGAGGTTCCCTGAAATATACTGAGATAACAATACCTAGTTGACACATGGATGTACAAGAGCGGCAACAAGCTATGACCCCCTCTAGTCATAACTATATCTTTATGATTGTAACATTTCAAACAGTGAAAGTATGTATAAACGATTTCGTCCATAGGACATGCGCTCTAAAGAATGTTAATATAATTATCAGCAACTAAAAGCTTGAAGAAACTAATAGGTACAACTTGTCTTTGAAGTATGAAAATATGCACATTTATCAAGTATACCAGTTCATCAAACATTAAAGTACGCATTTATAAAATGATAACTCACTTATTAATCAAGATAACTACCTGTTTATCAAACCTACCCTACCAAATATAAATAACTACTCACCAAATGTAATACTTTATAACTTAAGTAAAAATATGAAACAAATGTGCATCAACCACATACATACACTCTTCAAATTCATCCATTTATCAAAATGTTATATAATATAACCATTCACCAAATCCATTATATACTTTGTTCATTAAATAGCTTAGTCAAACTTTACTCCACTTGCCACGATTGCAAATTTTCCAAAATAGTCAGCCGCAAACATTGCAGCTCATCTCACTTGATAATGCATCCCTCCCTCAGAAAAACAGGCATTAGGAATGTCTTTCCAAGACGCGCGAGAGACAGCCACCGTGGCTTTTCGCGAGATTTAATCCAAATTGAACTAATGCCTAAATAATAATAATAATAATAATAAAAACCTTTTATTCAGCCAAATTTACAAATACAGACAGGTAGGGTGTCGTAGTCCCTGGGGAACCAAGGAGCCGACCAGTGTCCATGCTCCCTGGTCCCCCAAGACCCAGGCACCCATTTCTTAATACTAGCTTAATGTCTATCTTGGCCGAACGGGGCGCTGCCTCAGCTTATTGCTGCAGTCGGTCGACTGCAGCGCTGATTTTCGGGCATGGCCCCCAAGTGAATATCACGGGCCGATCGGGAGCGCGAACATACCGTGCCTCTTTAATATTGACATATGCCAAGTTACTTGGTGCTCTTTTGGTAGTAAATTGTTGTTAAATCTATTGAATATATATCTATTGAATATATCTATTGAATTTATATCTAAATTGTCTACTTAACTATCTATTTTAACTATCTACATATATAATAAAATTATCCACTATCTATTTATAAGTCGCTAGGCGTTGTCCTGTAAAATTTGAAAAAAAATTAGATGTCCAAAAATGCTGTGTTACCTCTTACAACTGTTTCTGTCTTTCTAGTAAAAATTTTTTTATGGTTTGTTTAAAAGAGTATAACGATTTCGCTAAACGGGCTGGGGGAGGCAAGTCATTCCAAATTTTACAGGCTGCATACTTAAAAGTCCCCTTGAAGGAGGCAGACTTATGGTGTGGCAAATAAATGTTTTAATTAGAGGGCGATTGCTTTTGCAACCTCTAACCGTCCAATCAAACACCGAAAGTATTCAATAATCCGAGACGTAAATAAAAAACCCGTCAGAACACCGTATTTATAAAAACAGAGACAAGAAAAAGATTCCTCCTCGCAATGAGATCGCGTGACATCCAACAAGTGAATTATCGACTTTATTAGACAACTTATCCTCAACATGTTTTACATCATTTCCTACAATTGAAATCTTTCTATTTTAAATACCCTAACTACAACTTCATAATCCAACCAAAAATCACACTAGATTTATCCCTCGGTCCCACATCTTTAATGCTTTTTTTTTCTGTTTCGGTAACTAAAACAAAAAAAATATATATATACTCATGTTATAAAACGTTGTCAAAGCTTTCCTGAACGCGCTAAATAAGCAAAAACATAAAATCAGGCGAAATGCCAGACCAGCCGAAAAACCTTCAATGCTTAATCAGCCTAAAAAAAAAAATTATGATCACTATTCATATTATCATGAGATACTACCGGCGCTCCTAAGCGAAATTTATAAGGCACCGCATTTCGATTTTATCAAACAGACTGATCAATTTCGAGAGCACAACAAACGTGGTTTCCTGAGAGTTTCGTTAACTAAATGCATATCGAAACTGAACTATCGCGAAGCGAGTCAAGCGAGCGTGAAAATTTTTTTAAATATATTTCTGGGATAATGTCATGCCACAAACGCGAGCGTAGTGCAAAGATATTTGCCTAAAATTTCTTTCGTACAACAAAGAAAATAGTATTTTGGTAGTAGGTACTTATAATCGCGCCCTGCCCTAAGGGCAGTACTGTAGGTATATTACCATTAAAAAAAAACTTACTCTAATTTTAATAGAACATTTGCCAGGAATTTAACCCGCCAAGCGATGTTAATCCAATAAAAACAAAATCATATTGCATTTAAATGCGGCAGTACACAGTTAATTGCGTGAATACAGGTAAACAAAAAAAAAAAAACCCCGCTGCCCATATACTATACCTACCTGCTACTCGTAGTACTCAAATTATTGTGCCAGTATTAAAAGTAAATTAGCTGTTATCTAGCGTGGTAGACTACGGCCTAAACCCTTCTCATTCTGTGAGGAGACACTTGTTGCTCAGTAGTGGGCCGGCCATGGGTTGTTCATGGTGAGCTGTTATCAGCAAAGTTATGTTTGAAACTCAAACATTACGCGTTTCAAGTGGTAAAAATAGATAAATGAAAACATTTCTCCTCACTTTTGTAAAAAAAAAAACACTTATTTATGCACCCCGTATTTTAAAACTATCTGACTACCTACCTACCATAATTTTAAATTTAGTTAAAGAATAACCAGATAAGATAAACCTACTTTTACACCCATTTTAGGATTTATATTTCTCAAAATGCTCAATTTATTAACCCTGGTCACTATTACTTTATTACAACGGATCACCTTCATTTTTATCAATTAACATTTTATATCCCCAATCACTTAGTAACCATTACAAGTAGAGACGGATTATTTCACTGGCAGGCGTAAAACGAAAAGCTATTTCATGTAACTTTTTCTACCTTATCCCAAAGCGGTTTACAAAAAATAATAATTTCACAAAACAACATTCAAGATGCCCAATGAGTGCTGTGTGATAATATCGCGTCACTGTGTGCTAGAAAAAGGAAAACATCTATCTATACAATGAGTGCAGCAAACGATTGAACCTAAATCCAGAACCTACCTTCCGTAAAACAAAACCACTATGTGAAAATAAATCCCTATCGTAACTCTTAACCAAACTAATTCGGCACACGATTACAAGTGTGAAGATTGAAATACCACGTTCCGTGAGATATTCACCTGTGAAATCATTTAATGAGAAATAAAACCCCGGCAGGACATAGTAGATACATCCTGAAAACTATTTAAAAGTAACAATAACGCCCATCATTAAGTAAACCACACTTTTTATATTGTTTAACACTATGTTCACTATCTATTCCATTGTACCCACGATACAGGATAACCTAGTGCGGGTACCACCACACAGACACAGGAAAATTGTACAAGACTGTATTTTGTAAATAAACATTTTTCATTTTTCATTGTAAAATAAGCCTTCTAAATACCTCAATGTTATTTAAACCACAATTTGAAGGTCGATCGCATTTGTATAACCAATATACAAGATGAATTATAAACATGTGGGTAATTCTAGGTATCATAACGTTATATAATTTCCATTCCAACTCGGAGCAAAGCTTTCTAACAAAATGATAACTAAATGTAGAACAAACAAAACGAAAACCCACACAAATAAAAAAAAATTACCATTAATAGGTATCAATAAAAATAAAATCATGGAAAGATCCTACCCGTTTATCCAGAAATCCTTTGATGCCATGACTAGGTACTTTGATATATTGAGGCCCAAATATTGGCCTTGTGCTCCAAAATGTCTGTGGTCTACTAGACCTCCACTTCTTTCTCGTTCCTCTGTATATTTCCACTTGTTTCTCTGAGTCGTGAGCGTGACAAGAAAATATTATATTTTCTTGATATCCCACTTCTGACCTTTTGGGTAAGGTCTGACGAAATCACAAACACAATCTTTATGATAAATTATTACACTTTTATTTCATATTTAAATTTATTAACTTTTACATTTGTGTCAAATAAATGTTGTTCCTCTTACGTTAGTATATTTTTGAATGTCGTCGTTTTAAAACCACTCTTACAGGTAACCTCTCCACGTTTATTAGCCACTCCCCTTTTTATCTTATCGTTATCGGCCAATCCAAATTGTACAATGAATAAACTTAGTGACTAATATACAAATCATCAAGCTCGTTTCACAAATCATCTAAGTAATAAAGATGTTTTCATCTTATATATTGATTACAAATATTATCCTTTATTATGCTACAATTCATCAACTAAAAACTATAAGAATTTTATATACAGTACGTTTATCGATCAGATGTTGAACAACTTCAGCCAATCAATGACGCCTTCTAATATGATGTTATGATTTGAGTGGCGCCAACTATGTTTTATAGATAATTAATATGGGCCAAGCTTACAGTAACCTACCTTTAAGTTAACGTTTTGAAAAAGCTGCACTTAATTCCAAAAATAATTATACCTACCTATGAAGTACGAAATGAAATACATAATTATTATTTTTTAATTTGCATAGTAAAGTAAAGTGTTAGTGTTTTAGTCTGGAAAATTCCAGATAGGTATATGCAAAATTTTCTTTGCCCTTCCAACGGGCCCCTATTAATAAGCATCTGCTGCCAGCAGCCTGTCCGTCTATCTGTCAGCAGACATCTCGTGTTGAAATTTTCAAAATTTCAAAATGGCCGCAATGCAAATGAAAAAAGTTGTATTTCTGGTACGATGGTGCGGAACCTTTCGCGTGCGATTCCGTCTCGCACTTGACCAATTTTTTTAACTTAAAAGTCTAAATTCGTCGTCAAAAAGTCACCTACGTGTTACGCGCTATGGCATAATAACATCCTCGTAGTGTAGGATGTGTTTAATCATCCTGATCAACCCTTTGATAAAATGTATAAACCTACAGATAAAATGCAAAAATAATACCTAAGTATACATATTTAGATAAATAAAGACACATTTTTTTTAAATTTCTCGGAAAGTCTTTTCCCTTCCTTCTAAGTAAGCCCGCTTCCATGTTAGATTGCATCATCACTTACCATCAGATGAGGTAGCATAGGAAAGGCCTAACTTGTATCTGAAAACGAAAAGAAAGAAAGAAACAAAATTAAATTGACGTCATTTTAAACGTAAATGATAGTTAGTATTACTGACCTAAGTAGGTACTTATTTGTGTAAATAATTAAGACTCTTACTTTTTAAAAATTCTTAGGAACTAAGTAAGTTTTAGTTAGGTACAAGTTTACGATGTTAAAGAAAAATAGTGCCTAGACAGTTATATTTCATATACAATCCACTTATTTTCCATATCTAGTCAATTGAAGGGCATAATACACAATTTCGAGTGATGAAATAGCTTCGCCCTTTGAAAACAGCTCACAAATCAGTGATGGTGCTACACATCCGGTCGTCTCCGGCGCAACATCTGTCAACGTTGTACCTTTCGAGTTGACTGGGGTTGGCCATGTTGAATATCGATATCTTATTTATTACATTTGCTAGCTGATGCCTGCGATTTCATTCGCGTGGATGTAGGTATATTAAAAATCCCGTCGGAACTCTTTGATTTTCCGGGATAAAAAGTAGCCTATGTGCTAATCTAGGGTATACTCTATCTCCATTTAAAATTTCCGCCAAATCTGTCCATTAGTTTTTGCGTGAAGGAGCAACAAACATACACACATACACAAAATTTCGCCTTTATTATATTAATGTGTGGTGTGATACCGGCTGAGTTTGTTGTGGACTCTTCTCATTCCTGGGCACGTTTGAAACCATAGCGCCATTAGTGTTAGGTTTACATTACAAATTCAATAATTAATTATTTATTATTGACAATCAAAAAGTATGCAATGGTCACCTAATTTGAATAAATGCTTCGAGTTTGATTATTTAGAAATCCTTATTGCAAATGCACACACATACCAACCTACGCGGGGAAAATAAACTATACAGAAGGATGCAAAGGCAGACTTATTGCTAAAGCAATCTCTTGCAGACAATCGTTGGTGAAAGAATTTAGTTGAGATCTTACTGTCACCATCAAAACCAGTTGGTCACTCACAGTATTACTGTATAGTCACTTAAGTACTTATTATTCAACAAACCATCGATAAAAAATCGGCGATTATTGATTTGAATTTTACATGGATCGGTCTCGGTCACGACGACACTACGGTCTTATTTTCATCGATATTATTATTGTTGTTAAAGTTACTAACATCACTATAGTTCTCATTTCAAATATGATAAATTATTCAGTGTAGTTTTTTACTCATTACTCGTGGTTCAAGCGAGTGACAGATGGCGTTGTTTACCGAAAATTACTTTTCAAATGGACCGTTAAATACGCTGGTGCCCTCATTAGAAATATGATCTATAGATCTTAGAATAACAACGCATGAGATATTATACCTACTTACCTATATTTCTATTTTTTTAATTCTAGGTCATTGCAGGGCACATCGCGAGCTACATAGCTTAGCACTTTGCTAAAGTACCTACTTAAGTACAAAATATTTCGAATTTGGCTAAGATAAATAATGTACAATTTCAGCTCGTGTCCTGCTTGCTTGAATTAAAAAATAACTGTCATTTTGTATGGCATACCTTATCTAGCGTACTAGTATATGTCCATATCTGTGGGTTCGATAGACCCATCAACATTTAATCAAGTGTTTCCATAATTTATTTTATTTATAAAGTAGTCTCATACGGGAGCTCACGCAGCGCCCGGCGCGCTGATAAATACGATCATAACACGACAATCCCGATGTTGCTCTGTTAACAGGAATAACTCCTTGTAATTCAATTACTATCGTGATGCCTTTTTTGTCTACCGTATCGGTGGATGTAACGCGACTTTTAACGGTAATAAACATTTAAATACAACGTGTCGTGTCGAGGTAGTTCGTTGCGGTAATCTTGGTAGAAGGCTAAGAGCAACCAAGGTAGGTTCTTACCAGGATGAATCAATAACTAAGTAAGTAAGCAATAACCTTTTTGGTGGAAGTTGGTTATCTAACTATATAAAAGGAGAAGCAGACTGACTGACTGATCTATCAACGCAAAGCTCAAACTCCTGGACGGATCGGACTGTTTGACACGCAGATACCTACTTTTCGTAGGTATCTGCGTGTCAATTATGAAAATTCAACCGTTAAGAGGGCTCCGTCCGTCACTCGTTTCCACTCGTTTCATACAATCGTAGTTCCAATTTCATTTGATTACTAAGCAACCAAAGTCCATGAAATTTTGCACATATATTCTAGAAACTAATATCTATGTCTGTGGTTTTCCAGATTTCTGTTAAAATATTCGGTTTCAAAGTTGCGCGGTATTAAAATTTTCATACAAATCTTTGAGCCCCTGTAATTTTAAAACTACATATTTTTAGAAAAATCTAAAACACCACAGACACAGATGAAACTAGTGACGGAGAGAGCCCTGTTAACAGGGCTCTCTCCGTCACTCGTTTCCACTCGTTTCATACAATCGTAGTTCCAATTTCATTTGAATGTTAAGCAACCAAAGTCCATGAAATTTTGCAGACATATTCAAGAAACTAATATCTGTGTCTGCGGTGTTTTAGATTTTTCTAAAAATATGTAGTTTTAAAATTACAGGGGCTCAAAGATTTGTATGAAAATGTTTAAGACCGCGTAACTTTGAAACCGAATATTTTAACAGAAATCTGGAAAACCACAGACATAGATACTAATTTCTAGAATATGTCTGCAAAATTTCATGGACTTTGGTTGCTTAATATTCAAATGAAATTGGAACTACGATTGTATGAAACGAGTGACGGAGAGAGCCCTCTTAAGGGGGTAAAATAAAATAAAAGGGGGGGTTTGAAATTTGTGTAGTCCACGCAGACAAAGTCGCGGGCATAAGATAGTTTATTACTTACCTATAAGTTGCTGAATTCAGCAATCCAGAATTACTTTATCAAGGAAACGATTTTTTGCGGCACTATTAGCACAGCTATTACTTACTAATATCACAGAGGACCTAAGGATGTATAAATGCAAAAATGTAAGTAGGTACCTGTCTATCTGTCTGAGTGTTACCTTTTCACGGTCCGTCTGATTAACGGAGTAGGTATACACTCTAGACTCTATAATCTAGCTTACGTACATACATCCTGGAGACGGACCGGACATAGGCTACTTTTAATCCTGGAAAATCAAAGAGTTCCGACGGGAATGTAAAAAATTTGAATTCGCAGACAAACATCGGCAAATGAAGTCGCGGGAATCATTATAGTGGTTTAATAAATTCAAGTCTCCTCGTAAAATGTCAAAGCTCACAGGATCGTAATACCACAAAGTGACGTCACTAGCAGGGCACTTTGATCCCTACTTAACGCCACCTAGTGACGTGGGGTGCTTTTGCCATCATTCTAATGTACCTACATGAACCTACTAGCTAATACAGCTACCTACTCGCCATTTAACATTAGAAGCATAAGTACATACATACATAGACTGCTAAAATCATAACCCTTCCTTTTGGTTTTGCCGTAGTCGGGTAAAATAGCAAGTTTTTATTTTTATTTTTACGAGTAGGGTAGGTATACTAATTTTGAATCGTTAAGCATCTACAAATTGCACAGGTTTAGAATGCCTTTCCTATCGAGAAGAACTAGTAAGAAACCCGGCGATTGCTCTTTTCAAAGAATCGCTTTACAGTCAAAGTCCTATCACTTAGAAAGTACCATCTAATAAATTAAACCTACGTCCAGTTTACCTAGTTAGCAGAAGGGCTGTTTTTGTGAGTCTTTATACATATATATTTTTTACAGTAGACGAATAAATGCAGTTTTTATCGATAATTTAATTATCATAAAACGTAAATAAACATGTAAGCGTATAGCGTGTTTAAGTTCGCGTTACCATGTCTCTGGCGGTATCAGCATCTCAGCATCCCCACTATAAGGCCTGCTACAGACGTTCACCACGGTCCCATGACCCGTTTTTTTTTAAAAGAATATTAGTCAAGTTTATCACGATGACTAATATTCTCCTTTTCCCCTCCCAGTAAGCAACGGTACCGCAACGCACCGTGTGCCCTCAGCCTTAAAGGTATGTGAAGTCTACCAATCCGCACTGGGTCAGCGTGGTACACTTTTCGACGGCCCCCCTCGCGCAGTGGTAATCGCTGTGGTCTTATTAGTAAAAGGTGCCATGTTCGATTCCCGGCAGGGGAAATTTGGAATTTTATAATTTCTTAATTTTCCCTGGTCTGGTCTGGTGGAAGGCTTCGGCCGTGGCTAGTTACCACCTTACCAGCAAAGCCGTGCCGCCAAACGATTTAGCGTTCCGGTACGTTGCCGCGTAGAAACCGATCAGGGACTGGGTTTGGTGAATTTTTTTAATGACTATTTAGTCATTAAAAAAATGGTGTGATTGCAGTTAAGCGCAAATCCATTTGGGTATGCGCTTGACTGCAATCACACCAAGCAGGCGACGACGATGGAACCTAAGGTAGAGCGCGTCTGCCCAAAAGGCGTTTTAGAATTTTTTATAACTATAATTAATAACTAAGTAATAATAAGTATTATACCCCTTCTAAGTTAACCCGCTTCCATCTTACTTAGACTGCATCATCACTTACCACCAAATGAGATTGCAGTCAAGGGCTTGTATCTGAATAAATTAAAAGACTAGTTATGACCAAAACCATTCTCGTCTTGGAGATCAGTCCTCAGTAGTGAGCCGACGATGCGATGGGTTGATCATGCTGATGATGAAGTGATATGATTGTGTAGAGTTTCCTTATAATAAGTCTACAAATTGATTTGTGTGCGCGCAGCACAAAGAGGTTATAATTTTCGCGCCACGCACGTCCCATGCTGCGCGCCAACCGTTGAAATATTGATTATTTTCAACGCTTTCCGATTATTTCGCTTGCTACATGTATACGGTGTCGAGGCATAAAGCGCAGCCTCCAATATTTTTGTATCATTAAAGTCAGTTCTTGCTGACGAATTGTACCTAAGTCCTAAACAAGATGAAGCTTAAAATATATAAATTAAAAATATAATAATAATTATAGAACCCAACTACTTACTTACATACTTACTTATTAGATAGGTAATCCATCATCCATAATAATCATCATCCAATAAACAAAAGTTTTACAATACCCAACTTAAGTATTTTAAAGTAAGTATTTTCACAATCTCTTTCTTCTTTTGATACCAAACTCAATAGTCAAAACTCAAAATCTCAACTTTATTTTGTTCTTATCGTAAGTAAGTATATCTAATACTAGTATCATATCCGCTATACATATTTTTTAATGACGTGACTATTATAGCCTGTGACAACCGGACCACTAAAGCCAACGATCCGGCCTAGTTTTATCAAAATTTAAAAAATATAGTTTGGCAAGATTTAATTAAACTGATAAAACAGCATACAACTCAAAATGTGTTGGAAAAGAGTTTTGGCTTGGTCTTATTCAAATAAAAAATGAGAGGTCAAAGAAGCATTATGCAATGCACTATTTACAGATAACTAACTATCACGCTTCATCTTGAACACATGACGCACATCTTTGAAGAGACATGCATGAGCACACAACCCGTATTCAAGCCGTGAAAAGATCGCGAGAACAATGAGTGCAGGCGCAAAGCTCGGCTAATGACGCCTGAATAATTTAACGTCGACCAGTGCGAAGAGCGCGAGTACATACCTAACTACGGCGTTCTTTATAGAATACCTACAGTAATTTTGAAAAATCTGTCAAGTACGTATCAGACTCGCACACAAAGGGTTCCGTACCATCCAAGATACCTAGCACTTTTTTTCCATGGTGGCCATTTTTAAGTAAGAGGTCAAAGAAGCATGTTGCACGATTTGTTAACCGACTTCCAAAAAAGGAGGAGGTTCTCAATTCGTCGGGATCTTTTTTTTTTTTTTTTTTTTTTTTTTTTTTTTTTTTTTTGTATTTTCCTCGACCCCAAAGACCCCTGGACCGATTTGGAAATTTTTTTTTTGTTTGAAAGGGTATACTGTGCAGGTGGTCCCATATAAATTTGGTGAAGATCTGATGAATATCTTCGGAGATGGAGAACAGAACTCCTCAATGGATAAGAGCAAATTGCTCGCGATCACTGTAATAGCTTAGTAAACAGTAGGGTTTTAACTGGGCATAGCATATTATAGTACAGTGGGGCCACTAAAAATTGTGAAATAAAAAATTTTCAAAAGAAAAATAAAACCGACTTCAAAAACCAAAAACACTAAAAAGTAGAAAATAATTTTTGTTTAGCTACACATGTAATGTACCTAGGTATGAAGTCGGGCGAGCTTCACTCTTGGATTTCTAATTTTGTTTTAATATGCTCGCTCGACTTCATACCTAGGTACATTACATGTGTAGCTAAACAAAAATTATTTTCTACTTTTTAGTGTTTTTGGTTTTTGAAGTCGGTTTTATAGATAAACAACTAGGTAAGTATCACGCGCCATCTTAAGCTTAGACGTGACGCATATCTTTGAAGAGACATGCATGAGCACACAAACCGTATTCAAGCCGTGAAAAGATCGCGAGAACAATGAGTGCAGGCGCAAAGCTCGGCTAATGACGCCTGAATAATTTAACGTCCGGCCAGTGTGAAGAGCGCGAGCACATACGGCACTCTTTACTGTCATTTTGAAAAATGGGGACGAATATGCTCAAGTGCTATAAAAAGTTATGTATTTTAACTGCAGAACTGTTCGGTTAAGTAAGTAGGTATAGGTAGGTAATTGGCACTAGAAATGGTTACCTGCATTTGAGTTGCATAATGTTACGCCTATAATTATTTCTGTGGTTGGAATATCGTCAACATTACCATCATCAACCTACGCACGGGTCTCCTCTCAGAATTTTAAGTTAGCTCTTGTTGATGATGCAGTCTAAGATAATACCTATAGCCACAGTAAGCAGACAAACTTGGAAGGGGTATCTATGGCAGTTTTTATTAAACCCATACCAATTTATACTAATACATATAACAAGTATAACAAGTGTAAATTGAAAATTTATAACACCCCCGACGAGTGAAGTTTACAGCCGTAACTAGAAAAGAGCTGATAACTTTCAAACGCCTGAACCGATTTTCTTGGATTATAGCTAAGAACACTCTCGGTCAAGCCACCTTTCAAACAAACAAAAAAATTAAATTAAAATCGGTTCATTAGTTTAGGAGCTACGATGCCAGATACAGATACACAAACACACAGATACACACGTCAAACTTATAACACCCCTCTTTTTGGGTCGGGGGTTAAAAATAGATACCTATACCTAGGTAGGCGATAAAGCTCATGATAGATTACCTAAATGGTATAGTAGGACCAATCTATTTCTCTTGTACCTATCTAGGAACATTTTTTGTCGATATTTATAAAACGTAAAAATCAATAAAATGGATTAGAGATTTTAAAAAACCATGCACAGATTTCACAAGAAATTAGTCACACTGCAAGAGATTTTGTATTTCTGCAAAGAAAACAGGTGAATCCCACATGGATTGCGATTTCACAGTTCAATTTCGTTTCTTTACCTACTTAAGTACCTTCTAAAATCTAAGTAGGTAGACGATAGAGGTAAAGAATAGCTAGGATTATTTGATGGGACTCACAAAGCATGTCAGAGGATAAATACTTACATAGTAGATAGCAAAAAAGAAAAAAAAGCAATATTAAGACAACAACAGGGCCTCACACTACTTGTCAACACTACGTTTTGTTAAATAAGTAAAGATAAATTATTTATTTAGAAAGAGAGCGCAGGTCGTGATTGAAAACGTGAAAAGGTATTGAGTAACTACCTACCTAAGTACGTACCTACACACTTAGTATCTAGGTATAATTATTTAGGCCTGGGTAATTTGGGTATAGATAGGTAGGTATATTGGTGCATTTTATTTAATCCATAAGTATTTAGTAAGTTAGTACAGGAAAATCTTTTAAGCAAGGCCATTTTGCCTACAATATGGCCAAATCTGACAATATACCTACCTAGGTAAGTAGATATGTAGTATAATAAAAACATAGCCGAATAGGTAGGTACATTAGAAATACATTATACATTCAACGCGGGAGGTACCTACAAAGGGAAGGAAAATCAAACCGCGTTGTTATTTCAAATTACATTTTTTGAATTTCTTAGGGGAGATTGTTTGCCGGGATTCTTAATAGAAACGTAACATTCCCGAAGAAACAATGGGATAAACAAACGAAAATATCCTTTATTATCTTTACTTTAAAGGCCAAAAGTTACGTATAATGAAGGAAATGTTATTTAAAAAGTCTCTTTCCGCACTGACAGTTTTATTAATTTTCGTTTTTCGCCGAAATTCCCTGGAGATTTTTTCGGTTGTTTTTTGTTCTTTGTCTTTGATTATAATATGGTTCATGTTAATCCTAATATTTAGGTAAGTAAGTATAACCTTTCCTTAGCTAAGTTATTATTCACTCTGGAAATGTTAGGTAGGTACCTAGGTGTGTATTGTATACCTACTTAGGTACCTACTTACCTAGGTACTCGTAATTAAAATATGGTGGTGCCTACTTATTAGGTAAGTACCTACAAACTTATTGGTTAATAAATGTTGCCCACTATAATTTCGTCCACGTGAATTTAGTTTTAGATAAAAAGTAGACTTAGTCCTTCTCCAAGATGCAAGCTATTTGGTAAGAAGTACCTACTTACCTACCTACGAGTAAATGATGCCCGGAGCTTCGTAGATGTGGATTTAGGTTTTCTAAAATAAATAAAATTCGAGAAAATTCCTGCAACGTAAATAATTTGAAAGCGATAAAGCTCGTACTAGCGACCGAGATAGGTGTCGTTAACAAATTTCGACAAAGCCCTCTGACAGCAATTCCGTTTTAGCACTTTAATCCCGATTCTAGTTCGGAATAAAAGGCATATTTTCGTCCGACTCTCGCAAAATTGTCATCGCAAATAGCTTTTGCCTGAAGCGATGTAACTACACCCTTCTAAAACCACGTAACTGCCAAAACCGTGGATTAAAACCTACCTTGTTGGAATGTAATAAAGTCGTTTCTACCCTGGCCGCTCGCTGTTCTGAAGTGTAACAATGAAAATGCCAGCATTGCACACGTAAATACGATTCGTCAAAACGGTTCACCGTGTTAGATTTAATGTGGAAAAGAATAAGGTTCACAATCATTTGAAAGGGAAATCTGAACTTGAAAATCGTCGCTGACGCTCGATATCAAATAAACAATGTCGCGACACGGAACGCCTGAAGCGACTACGATCGCTGTACGTAAAAGTATACCTTATACAATTTTGTTGTAGAGCTAAAAGTGCTATGTTAAGTGATTATTGCTAGGATTTTCGCCGTGGGGAGGAAAGGAGATGACGTTATAAGGAAATTATTGTATATGAAAGGGATGGTGATATAGCTCGGAGCGCTGTGATTGGTCAGGAAGGCCGCGGGCTGTGAACAGTAGCCCGCCCTATGTCTACTGTAAACGATGACGAGCTTCAGGAAAAAAGACGTATCTAATCCTGAAATAGAAAAACTTTAATACACTTTTCAGTTTTCATAATATTGTGTTTTCAGTCTACTTTCTTGTTTTTATTACATGGTTATTTACGTTGGAAAAACCTTATGAAAGCAATCAAGCAAGATCTATCTACCCACATCTTTACTTAGTTCGATAAATTTGTTGAATAGATAGGTAACTATCTACTAATGTTTTATATCTAATGTGCCTACTTACCTATACTTACTTACTTACCTTATTAAATATGTGACTGACGGAAGCATCTATAGCTATAGGTACCTAGCTTACGAGTTTTTGATATAAGTAGCCCCCGCCACAAAAATAGTCTAAAATTGTCAATTTTGACGGCACCCCATTTCCTTATTTTTTCAGAAAAAACAAAAGAAAAAATATATTCGTTCTCTACCACAATGAGCTCTAAATAATGATACCCCACATGCTAGAGTAAGAAAAATTATTATTATTATTAGCACCCCTGAAAAATAATTTCTAATCCAATAAGTATTTGGTTTTGAGTCAACGTTCTGCACCAAATACCTTCCAAAATTTCAGGTTTGTAACTCATTTAGTCTACGAGCTAGAGACCTGTGACACGCGGACAGACAGACAGACGGACAAACAGACACACAGCAGAGTGACATTAATAGGGCTCAGCTTATTTACCTTTCGGCTACGGAAACTAATAAAAAATAACTTTATTTAGATTCGCAGTTTGCACAGACTATAGTATTCTGCGCATAGTTTGACTCTACACCTATGGAAAGTTCGATTTTGCAACATTGCCGCGCCAGTCCGAAGTTTTACTAGCAATGTTGAACATAATCACACTGTCACATTTAATAATAACAATAGTAATGTACCTAATATTGTCCAAACTTAGGTATGTACGCAAGATATTATGCTGTGACTCCAATCCATAGAGAATTTAAGGGAAGTGTAAGAATTTGGGCAAAAGGCTCATCTTTTAACGAGTGGTGCCGTCGAGAGCGTCGTGTTCTTGAAGTGAGAGGTACCGAGTTCGTTTCCCGGTTGACTCAGTATGGGAATACATAATTTCAATTTTGAAATTCAGATTATACCTACCTAAATGATCTTGTGGAAGGATTCAGTCGTGGTTAGTTTCTGCCATAGCTACCTAACCTGCTAGGTAAATAGGCAATAATAGTAGGTATTGTCGAGTGATTTGCTAAAGCCGCATCCACCGATGTAGGTAGATAAAAAATGAAAATCGAATATTCTGCTAAGTCACAGTATGATTTTGTTCAGAAATATCACTTGCCTACTTCTCCTCGTAGATCCCCGGCGGCGACACCGAGGGCGCCGTCTTGCGTCGCTCGAGGCACACAGGCACACGCACAAACACGCAACACACACACACACACACAGACACATACACAGACACTCTTCCCTATTTTCTGAGAGCCCGAACAGAGGAAAACTTTAAGCGAGTGTACAGCTTAGGTCCCTTTATATTTGAGGATACATAGATATAGGTATATCTATGTAAGTATCTACTTACCTACTTAGTATCTTCGTAGATATCTAAGTAGGCAAGTAGGTAGGTACCTATAGACCTACATAGAAACATTTAGAGATACTTAAGTACTGGATAAATAATCTACCTACTTATCTTACTGAAATATGGATGTTTGCAATCGGAATTAAGTAGTTCAAAAATTATAATATAGGCAGAGTGCGAATTGAAACCTACGTAGGTAGATATTAAGTAGGTACGATGTCGGTACGATTATATTTTTATATCTGACAAGTGTAAATTAAAAATTTATAACACCCCCGACAAGTGAAGGTTACAGTAGGTAACTAGAAAAGACCTAAAAGAGCTGATAACTTTCAAACGACTGAACCGATTTTCTTGGATTATAGCTAAGAACACTCTCGATCAAGCCACCTTTCAAACAAAAAAAAAACTAAATTAAAATCGGTTCATTACTTTAGGAGCTACGAAGCCACAGACAGATACACAGACACACAGATACACACGTTAAACTTATAACACCCCTCTTTTTGAGTCGGGGGTTAAAAACACGAAATAGGTAGGTAGGTATCTATCAAAGAAAAGAATCGCTACGTTCGCGGTCGTCGTGTCCTCGCGTCGCAAACAGTTGAGAAAAAGCAAAAAAATAATAATTCACAAAAAAAACAAAAACAACGCAAATCCCAATGTTCCGACTAATAAGCAAAATAAATAAGACCCATAATGAGAAAAGCCAAAAGGTAATTCCCTGTAATCTTGTTAGGTAAATGTTTTGGGGGGTGAAGTGTAATTATTTAAGAAGTCCCCCACAAAGGGAACGACCTGCGGTGAAAGAGTCCTTCTTGTAATTATTTTTCCTGAAACTTTGCTACGAGTTTATTTTTAGGGAAAAATTAGGGTGAGATGCATGTGGAACAACCGACGCAATTATTTTATTTTTATTAAAATACACATAGGTACATAATACCTACTTACCTAATAAGTAATTGTATGACATAAGATCTAAGACTAAGACACGGGTCTATGGATCCAATGTCATGGTTGCTAACTATAAGGGCCTCCATAAGAAAGCTATACCTACTTGGAGTTTCTCTACGTAAACAAATAAGCAATGAAAAGATCCGTAAGAGAACCAGATAGGTAGGTACGAGTAACGTACCTATCAACAAAACTGTTACTTAAGTACTCACTCTTACATGATCATCATCATCAGCCTGTGGATGTCCATTGTTGAACAATAGGCTTTCCCTATAGAGCGCCACCACACGCCGGTCCTCAGCCTTCCTCATCCAGCCACTTCCCGCCATTACACTTTTACATGAACTTCATAGAAAATATGTGGAAAATTAATTGGGCCTTAAAAATAGAAACAAAGCAAATGGATCGATTTTTAAACCGAGGTACCTATACCGAGGCAGATAGGCGTACGTATACCTACTTAATCAAAACCTATATTAAATTTTACCTATAGTTTGTATGATTGTTGAAAAACTGCAAAAAAAATGGTTATCAGGATTTCGAAGAGGTTCTTGTTAGACTATCCAAGGATAAAGTAGAGTGTAAGCCATAAGAAACGGGCATTATTACAAAAGTAATTGCAAAAGCCCTTCTTGCATAGCACGTAAAAAGTATAACACAAAGTATTACAAACGATTGTTTGTACAATGTGGTTTTAAGGAACATCCACACAATTCCAAAGCCAAGAAGGCCGTTATGAAAAACTCCATCTCAAACAAACAGTGCGCCAGGCGCCTACTCTTACTTACAATTTGAAACTCGCGTCTTAGTTATTTTACGTGTTCTTCATTGTTTCTTTTTTTAGGAATATTAGGCATGTTTCTAGACATTCTTGTTTTTTGCTCTTCCTTCTTTCTTTTCTTGTTTTACCGAACCGCCATACCTACTCGTAGGTAGGTACATGGGTAAGTAGGTACCTCACCTACCTAGACAGACTACTCAAACTCAATATTAGGTAACATTGTACACTTTTTGATTGTCAATTTTGGAATTTATAAGATAATGATGTACATAATGATGACAATTACATAATTGCGAAAACTTAAAACTAAAGCTACGAGGGTTCCTAACGCGCCCTGTTCTGGGAAGAAGCTCACAACAAACACAGCCGGAGAACTACCTATAGGTATCTACCTACTTAGATGAAGTAAAATGGGATGGTCATACAATTTTTATGCGGAACGTTATAAAAATGGCGTTATAAGAAAGGCTTTCAACTATGAAATAATTGAACAAAACTATTTTTGAATCATTTTCGCATTCTTATTGCCGTCTCGTTTACTGTAAAATCGAAATTCGAGAATGTTTTTGGTCATTAGGAATTAGAAATGATATTATTTCAACCTGCTTTCTTCTTACAGGCGGTTGCATTATACGCAAAACGTTATAAAATTAAAGCCCTGGCTGAACACAACGCGTGACGGCAGCG
This sequence comes from Maniola jurtina, assembly GCF_905333055.1. Taxonomy (NCBI): domain Eukaryota; kingdom Metazoa; phylum Arthropoda; class Insecta; order Lepidoptera; family Nymphalidae; genus Maniola; species Maniola jurtina. Next base: position 10,897,696 of record NC_060033.1, read on the forward strand.
GCACTTCGCCGCCGTCGCTACGTTTGTAACGAGACGTCACACCCGACGCGTGATAATCTCTGTAGATGTACCTACCTACTTATAACGTGCTTCATACTATTTTTTTATTCCCATACAAGTTAGCCCTTGATTGCAACTCATCTAGTGTTAAGTTATGATGCAGTAGATGGAAGGGAGCTTACTTGCAGTCTCCGATTTCTACGCGGCATCATAGGAACCAGAACGCTAAATGCTTAGCAGCACGAATTTGCACAGCTGAAGTCTTCCACCAGACCAGATCTGAGACAATTTCATTATAATCAACCCATCACCGGCTCACTAGTACTTACTGGTAGAGCACAAGGTCTCCTCTCAGAGTGAGAAGGGATTGGCCGTTAGTCTATCACGTTAGCAAGTGCGGGTTGGGAGACTTCGCACACCTTTGAAAACAGCTTTACAATTGAAAGAGAGCTACAGGAGACAATTCAGACATTTTAAATTCCCAACTGTCCCTGCCGGGACCTCTCACTTGTGTACTACCGTTTAATTATAATATCACTAGTGAGATTGTTATATCACGGATTTAACAATATACCTGCGAATCCTGCGACGTTTATAAGACCACTCACCATCAGCGTCCACCGCTGCGCGAGGGATACTTATCGTCGAAACAGTTACTTACATTGTGCATGTGCTTTATGACACCCTGGCGTGCCGCTAACGCGACTCGTCGTGCCTGACCAGGGAGCAAGCCGGCACGAAGGCCATCGTTTCCTACCATCCACTTGTCTCGCGAGCCCCGCGGCGGCAGATAATATTGTGCATCGGGTTATGTTCTTATTGGGCGTCGTGGCCGGGAGCCGCGGGCGCGGATATTTTCAAAATAATAATTAAGCGGATACATTTATTATGCCGCGCATATGTAATGCGCTCCAATGCGTTTATACAGGATGTAGGTGTCAAGTACAAAGAATATCCTAAGTCTATAGTCTCTTCCTATGGTATTTATTATAAATACAGAGCATCCTATAAGTATGTGGTGCTCGATTGCCGGTCAGTGCACAGCGTCATTACGGTGAGCTGAACGGACGCTGCGGGCTGGGTCGTACTGTGGCAACCGCAGGATCAAGACCGCTCTAGAATCATAAGTAACATACTGTCTCTTCTTGTGGTAAGTATATTGTAAATACAGAGCATCCTGTATACATCCCTCAACCGTCATTACCGTGGCGGGACGCTCGTCGCGGTCTGCATCGTAGTGTATGGCAACCGCAGGAAGAAGACCGATCCAGAATCATATCTAACCTACTGTTTCATCGTATGGTATATTGTAAATACAGAGCACCCTGTATACAGTCCTCAACTGCCGGTCAGTGCGCAGCGTCATAACCGTGGCGGGACGCTCGCCGCGGGCTGCGTCGTACTGTATGGCAACCGCAGGATCAAGACCGATCCAGAATCATATCTAATCTACTGTCTCTTCCTATGGTATATTGTAAATACAGAGCATCCTGTATACAGTCCTCAACTGCCGGTCAGTGCGCAGCGTCATTACCGTGGCGGGACGCTCGCCGCGGGCTGCGTCGTACTGTATGGCAACCGCAGGATCAAGACCGATCCAGAATCATATCTAATCTACTGTCTCTTCCTATGGTATATTGTAAATACAGAGCATCCTGTATACAGTCCTCAACTGCCGGTCAGTGCGCAGCGTCATTACCGTGGCGGGACGCTCGCCGCGGGCTGCGTCGTACTGTATGGCAACCGCAGGATCAAGACCACTCCAGAATCATAACTAACAAACTGATTGTCTTTCTTATGCATTCTGATATAAATAAGGACCCTGGCGGAAATTGATTTAGGTACCTAAATATACCCACTAGCTAAGATCATGCTTTAGATAGAGGTACTTAATTATTTATGTACTTAGGTACATAAATAAACAACTCTTGTTGTAGAAAAGAAAACAGTTAACAGGGCTCTCTCCGTCACTCGTTTCATACAGTCGTAGTTCCAATTTCATTTGAATATTAAGTAACCAAAATCCATGAAATTTTGCAGACATATTATCCTAGAAACTAATATCTGTGTCTGTGGTGTTTTAGATTTTTCTAAAAATATGTAAGTAGTTTTAAAATTACAGGGGCTCAAAGATTTGTATGAAATTTTTTAAGACCGCGTAACTTTGAAACCGAATATTTTAACAGAAATCTGGAAAACCACAGACATAGATATTAGTGTCTAGAATATGTCTGCAAATTCATGGACTTTGGTTGCTTAGTATTCAAATGAAATTGGAACTACGATTGTATGAAACGAGTGACGGAGAGAGCCCTCTTAAATGAAGTATCAACAAATTTTCAGTTTAAAGCAAAATATAAGCTTACAGCATGCTTACATCGTGCTGATTTTTTTTCGCTTCCTTCTACTCCGTGATAGAACAACAAAGAAGCGATTATTAAAACCCATTGCTAGGCAAACGAAAATTATTATTGTTATTTAATCCTCTATTGATCTTACAAAGGGAGGGTTACCTATTGATGTAGTACGTTCTGCAAACCATAGAAGTAATTAACTAGCAGAAATGTCCGATTCACATTTACTACTTCTACCAAAGAGAGATGGGTGTTGTGGTTTTGGTATCAGCAATCAGCAGATACCTACCTACTTACCTATATAATAAAAAAACTAAAATATACGTCGAAAATCTACTTAACTTAAAATGCGATTTGGCGTTTGTTGTTTCTTGGATTGGAATAAAATATCTATTTTATATAAAGGAGACTCGGTCAAAACTAAGCTAAAATAGATTTCACTTTTTTCCGGAAACAATATCTTTTGGCTTTTGCGTGACCTGTATGAAATATTAGTCGCTCTGTGGTCCACAAAGGGTAACTAACCCTTTCCCTTTCGTCGGCTGCCATTGTGGAGAGCGCGAGGCTGCACAAATACCTATAGTCTAGTTGCGCTGAATTAATCGATCTATTCACGTTTTTATTAACAAGAGACGAAAAAAGATATTTTTCAGTTCATGCAGCGAAAAATGAGTAGGTATAGGTATAGTATGAGTAGGTAGGTAGGTAGGTATGTAAACTGAATAGTGAACCATTCTTAAAAGTTACAAAAAGTAGGTACCTACCTACCTTCCATAAAATACCTAATTCATCATGATCAACATGAAAACTGTAGAATGTAGAGAAAAATAGCGGATTGGTGATAGGATTTGTGTATGGTTGGTGAAACGTTTTAATCAATTTTTTTTTTGTTTTAAAAGAATATTAGCCATGCTATATTCATGGCTAATACTCCCCTTTTCCCTCGAATTAAGCGTAAAGTTTGGGCCAGGAGTGCATACGACAATAGTACAACGGGTGGGGTTTGAACCGCCGACCTTTCGGAATTCATCCGCTTCTCAACCGTTGAGCTTTCGAGGCTATTTTTTGTTATACGTAGGTGCAGATACTTATCGAACAGACTTCAAAATAAAGACAATAACACTTACTATGAAATTGTACAAGGAACGATCTGGATCGAACACATTCGTGACCATGGCAACGGCTTAAACGTCATTGCCTCGCTTATTACCCCACAATCACACTACGGGGTAACGCGACTAAATAAGCGTGAAGTTGCTCCGTTTTGCATTTACCCGACTAAATGAAAAGCACCCTTCGTTAAACTAAAATCCACTCTATGGACATATAAATAGAGTAGGTACAATCACAACTATAAAATTGACACCAAGTTCACTTGATGATGCATTCGAGCAACCAGTATAGCAAGAGCCTTATCCTTTATATAAAATGAGTTCTTGATGTATGAGATAAGGTTTACTATAGTTTGATGTAGGGTCCCCAATAAAATGGATCATGAATTAAGATGATTGTCCACGCCTGTTACACAGAGAAATGAAAATTCAACGTGTAACGAAGTATTCTATGCCAGAGTTCGAATTAGGTACAGTATTTGTTTTGATGATAATGTTAGTTCAAAGCTACACCCCTATGATAACCGCGTCTATGTACCTACCTAAATACAAAATATGTAAACTAAACAAAGCTAATGATTGATGAAGTAGGAATTAATTAGAATTAACTAACTAATTAGTTAATTCTTACTACTATAGTAGTACCTAACTAATAGCTAAGTAAGACTTGCCTAATACTATCTACCCTAGAATAGAATAAGTAAGCAGTTTGTATTCAATTCAACTTTTAGAAATGGTCTTCGAAATGTCACGCTAATGAAATATATATATGTACTTACGATGTTAATATACCTAATCGTATATTTCCCAACGGTATGATTCTCAACGGAATCTGGTAAGTACTTACAAGATTACGCATAAGCTGTGGCATAAGTACTTAGTAAGTACCTATCTACCTACTTATATGGAGGTAGATATTATGTACTTTCATACTTACCTACTAAATTTTCATCAAACTCAATAAGTAAATACTAAGTTTTAAAAACACAAAACTGTGAACTTTTAATAACAATTCGTAAAATAACACGTTTTATAGTATCCTGCTAATTAGATTCAATTATTTTTTTCTTAAAATGACATATTTTCTAAAAACAAAAACAATATTCTCCTAGGCGTAACTACTAGGGATCTTTTTTTAAAAATGCATCAAAAGTAATTTTCCGTTAAACTACCCCCAAGCCGAACTAATGGAGTTACGTGTAACGTTTAGCTACGCTCACTTAACTTTGGCTTTGAAGGGCGAAAACATCTTATCTCATGACTTAATTTACCAAGCTTTGATGTACTGGCGAGCATTTGTATAAAACTAGCTGGCCTGCTCTGACTTCGCTAGAGTGGAATTTTCGAAAATCAATGAGAAGTGAATTTTTAAAAATCCCGAAACCGTACCTACCTAACCTATTCATTTTTAGCTGAAAGACGAAACGATATACTTAACTTGAAAAATTACAAACGTTAATGCCCTTTTTAACCCCCTTAGAGGTATAATTTACCATAGGTTAAGAAGGCGTGATTGAAGTACAATAGGTAGGTAACACTTTGGCATTTATAATATGGGTAGTGAATAGTGATAGCTTACTATACCAATTCAATAAAGTTTAAATTAGCCTAAAAAGAAAGAAAATTCCCATAGGAAACTTCAACCAATTTCCAGCTAAACGTAATTTTCCTCGCCCAGGAAGTTCAGAGAGCAAACTAAATAGTGACGCCACCTGCCGGAAGTAGGCTCTATTGGCGGAAATGGCGCGGCCGACCGGAAATAGCAATTTACACCGGCTTTGTTAGTTCTTATCGAGGAAACGAGCTGTAGGAGTTTATTTAGAAAGTTACGAGGGCTCAAATTCTGTTTGCAGCTCTAATAAAATGTAAAGGATCATTTTATTTCAGGACCACTCTGTATACCACTTTACAGGACCTTCTATAGGACGGCAAATACTTGTTAGCCTAATCTTATTATTTTGCAAATCATGCATCTGTGGAATGGTGGCATAAATTTCTGCATTTGTGTACTGAATAAGTAGTCAGTTCTTTGTCTTCCGAAGCTGTCCCCAATAAAATTTAAAAATGTCCAAATAATTTGCATAATTTCCCAACCAAAGATATAATAAAAGCGCAAAACTCATACGATTGTGTTTTAAAAAGTGAAGACAAATTCGTACGCTTGTATGTGAATCATCCTAACATAAACAAACTAATAGACACAGACAACATAGATATCGACGCGGGGTTTACGCATATTTGAAACCTTCGAGAAGAACTGCTTCGACGTAAATTAAAAATTTATAACGTCCCCGACAGGTGAAGGTTACAGAAACTAGAAAAGAGCTGATAACTTTCAAACGGGTGAACCGATTTTCTTGGATTACAGCTAAGAACACTCTCGATCAAGCCACCTTTCAAACAAAAAAATCTAAATTAAAATCGGTTCATTAGTTTAGGAGCTACGATGCCACAGACAGATACACAGATACACAGATACACAGATAAACAGATACACACGTCAAACTTATAACACCCCTCTTTTTGGGTCAGGGGTTAAAAGAGCTGATAACTTAAAACGGTCGAACCGATTTTCTTGGATTAAGTACCTATAGCTAAGAACACTCTCGATCAAGCCACCTTTCAAACAAAAATAACTAAATTAAAATCGGTTCATTAGTTTAGGAGCTACGATGCCACAGACAGATACACAGATACACACGTCAAACTTATAACACCCCTCTTTTTGGGTCGGGGGTTATAAAATGGCGGCCCGTTAAAGTAGGTTGGTATATCTATTGCTGTGATACGTTTTATTGATGCTATCCTCTTCCGCGAAAAAACCGTTAGCTCTGTTCTCTTCAAATTATTGCATTATTTATAACAACAGTTCGTTTTTATATCATCCTCTGCATAACATTGTATAACGCGTGATACATGCATGTCACGATTCCGGGAAGGTAGCCAGTGGTTCGCACGTCCCTGGGAACAGTCCAGTGATAAATCAACTAATTGCGACCCTAAGGCTAAGCCGAAAACGCACGAATGCCAAAAATTTCTACCCCCATACAGTCTCTCACAGTTCACGATTCACGTTCGTGATGGTACTTTTCTTCATGAAATAAGGTTATGGTTGTCTTTCGAAAGATTTCATGACTAGTAGTTTGCCTGCGACTTTGCCTTACAGGCCTACTAGTACGGCTTACGGCTATAAGGTAGAACCTTTGAACTGCCTTAGCTTGCAGTCAGAGAGAGGGTCTACATGTTATTTAAGTATTGTTCATTCAAGATACTTAAATGTTTTATTGATTTTTTCTTATCAGAAAAGAACTACCAACTAAAGAAGCAGGAAAGCAAACAAAACACATCACTAAAACGCAACACCATACAACTCTTCTAGAGCACCAGATAATCCTCAGGAGTTGTAGACTCCACAATGCACAATGGCAAAGTCTTTACAATTTTGCAGACTAGCTAAGTACAGCGAATTAATAAACTTGTAGTTTATTCTATTATTATAATGGATTTTCTAAAAGTAAAGCCCGCATCTATCCAACATTTCTAGTATGTAAGGTTGTACTAGCTTCGGGTACTCTACGCCTTACTTACTAAGGTCTAAGATACAATAAATTAATATAATTTTACACACAGACTTACTTAGCTGTTTCTCTGTCTTACAAAATTGCACGCACCACTGACATTGCATTACACGGGTATTAAAAAATTAACTTTTTACCTATGCTTTGTACGCGTATTAAGTAACAGCCTCCTGTAGTTAATTGGGCATTCTGACTCCAGGCAGTCAGGAGTCCACGAGCTGCCGCCGGCGAACCGTGCGTACGCGCAGACGCGGCGGCCGAACATTTAGAACTTCGAAGAGTCGTAGTAGCTATAGGAATACTAAAGATCTTGTAAAACTGCGTGTGTATGTCTACTATGTTTATTTTTATTAACCCCCGACCCAAAAAGAGGGGGTGTTATAAGTTTGACGTGTGTATCTGTGTGTCTGTGTATCTGTGTATCTGTGTATCTGTCTGTGGCATCGTAGCGCCTAAACGAATGAACCGATTTTAATTTAGTTTTTTTTTGTTTGAAAGGTGGCTTGATCGAGAGTGTTCTTAGCTATAATCTAAAAAAATTGGTTCAGCCGTTTAAGAGTTATCAGCTCTTTTCTAGTTTTCTTGTAGAAAAGAAGGTTAGATAACCGTTAGGTTCATAATATTATGTCAATAGACAAATGTCAAGCTGTCAAGATGGACGTTGCCTAAATACATAATTATTTATTTGAAAATGATGTTTTGGAAAAGTCAGATACTTTGGATCGTCGGGGGTTTTATAAATTTTTAATTTACACTTGTTACTGTACAAGTGTAAATTAAAAATTTATAACACCCCCGACATGTGAAGGTTACAGTAACTAGAAAAGAGCTAATAACTTTCAAACGGCTGAACTGATTTTCTTGGATTATAGCTATGAACACTCTCGATCAAGCCACCTTTCAAACAAAAAAACTAAATTAAAATCGGTTCATTAGTTTAGGAGTTACGATGCCACAGACAGATACACAGATACACACGTCGAACTTATAACACCCCTCTTTTTGGGTCGGGGGTCAAAAACAACTTAATTGAGAGCAATGTCAATTAATGAACGTACCTATTAGTTAGTTTTTCTTATGGCCCGATAACATTAACGGCCAACAACGCGATGTTCAAAGGCGTTTTCCGTTGAACGTAGATGTAGCCGTATAGCCGAACGTAGATCAACGTACTCGTACAATTACAACGGCATTCAAATGCCGTTTGGCGTTAGAAGATTTTAACCCCAATTCAATTGGCAATTGGCATGAGACGTTAGCCGTTCAAGTGTGGTCACTCAGTTTAACGCATTGATTATCGCGATAATTAAGGCGTTGTTGGCCATTGACGTTAATCTCAATGTAGCCGCATCATTAATGTCAATTCATTAAGTATCGTAAGTTATTCCTGTACCTACTATCATAGTGTCCTTAGCTTCTGTATGCCAGCATGCATCTTGCCGTCCTAAACATGGGTGATGGGACAAGACTCACAAGTCCCATGTAGTATAGGAATCGTAAGGAATGTTTTTTAATTTTTTCGACTAAAGAAACAAACGTTACAGAAAGACGTACGTATTTTGAAGCAATAGTCAAAAACTAAAATTCGACGTTCTTTAATTTAGTGATTGCTATATTTTTTATTGCATTTGTAATGGTAACTCTAAATAAACTTACCTAGGTACCTATTTATATTAGGTACGCTCAGGGTAAAGATTGATATGCAATCCGCCATCTCGATTCCTTTCTTTTTGTTTATGATCAACTGTAAAGTCTCAGATAGGTACTTATTACTTTGGTATAGTTTCAACTGCGTTCTACATGAAAACAAGAAAACAAAATCGCAGGCGGCTCAAGCCCCGCCTCGCAAGCTGCAATACGACGGTAACAACCTGATATTAAGTATATTGTTGTGTTCATTGTATCATAAAATAGTGTGTAGGTACTACTTATATAAAGCGGTGATAACCTAGTGGTTAAGATGTCAGCCTCCTAGTTTGGGGGATCCGGGATTCAGTCCGACCACGCACCTCTAACTTTTCGGTGTTATGGGCGTTTTAAGCAATTAATACCCGTATTCACAATCCTATGAGCCTATGAGGTCTCACAATGCGCTCGAACGCATAGTGAAGGTTCCACCAATCAGATGATTACAGCTAAAACTACCAGTCCAGAAACTTGAACTTGAGGTTTTCTCTGAAACTATACCGAAACCCTACTAAGATAAAACTTCAGAAATTCCACTCCACTGAAGCGGAACAATAAAATAAATAAATAAACCAGCCAAGTGCAAATCAGTCTCGCACACCGAGGGTTCTGTACTTGGGTATTTTTTCCATTTGCAAGATAATTCAAATTCAAATTCAAATTCAAAATATTTTTATTCAATTAGACTTTTACAAGTTCTTTTGAATCGTCAAAAGCATCTACTACTGGTTCGGAATGCCTTTCCTACCGAGAATATATAATAGGATAAGATACTATTACTTACGCATCAAATCTGTTTTAGAATGTACAGATAAAGCCCTTTCATATTATGATACCCCACTTGGTATAGTTATATTATTTTGAAAATTGAAACACAGTATTTTAATTTTTTTCTGTGATGTAACCACAAATTCACGGTTTTCGGATTTATTCCTATATCTGTGCTATAAGACCTACCTTAATGCCAAATTTCATGATTCTAGGTCAACGGGAAGTACCCTATAGGTTTTCTTGACAGACACGACAGAAGGACAGACAGACAGACAACAAAGTGATCCTATAAGGTTTCCGTTTTTCTTTTTGAGGTACGGAACCCGAAAAAGTAAGCGAAAAAGTAATAACGGACGTGCAGGGTACCTTTAAAGGATATTTGTATGATTTACAATCAATAATGCGTCGACTGTATTTGTTATGCCTTTGTTCTTAAGAAATAAAATACACCACATAGCACCCAAGACAATGAAATTCTGAAACACATAATTTATTGCGGTACCAAACAAAACTACCGGAAATCATTTTTAGGTTTTTGCAAAGTTTTATAACCTGTCATGACACGGTCATCTATAGTTTGCTATTAAGAAGCTATCCCACGCTACGCAAAATTAGCAAAATGAAACTACTGACGTTCTGAAACTCGATTTTTCAGCGCGAGACAGAAAAATAGGACATAGTACTTGTGAACATACGCAAACATACCTCGGTACTAGGTAGGTACTTGCTCCTTACTGTAGTATCTCCTAAAAGTCTAGATTCAAAATGACCAAAATAAGTCCTACAAAATAAATAATAAAATCTATAATTAGAAGCCTGTAATAAAAAGCCATACAGCTTAGCTTAGCATACAAGTATGCTGGAATAACCTCATCATTTTCATCTTTTCTACCTTTTCAGCTTCATTCAAAGCTATGTCACTGAGATCTAAAGGTTTGTCGAAAAGCATTTTGCAACGCAAAGGTACGAAGTTGGTAACTATTATAATATTCTGTGGCAAAGGGCCGAAAGCTCGGAGAGGGTGACCGCGTAGGCGCGTATTCAAACATGTCATCAAAGAGCTTCAAGTGCCGAGTGCATGGTCGGCGCAATATGTCAAAGCATTGAACCATGATTAGTGTTGTGATTAACCGAAAACTATTGTCGATATTTTATGATCTTATTCTTGCAATTTTATAAAAGAGACTATGTAGATGATGCCCATGTTTTTGACGTAAACACTTCTTTATTCAATTCACTAGCAATTTGCACACCAAGACCTGGTAGAATGTGTAAGGTGACTCAATTAGTGTACGACCTACATGTACTCACATTCGTCATCACTCAATAGGTATCGTTGTGATTTGAAACTTAATAAAACGAAAAAGCAATACGAAAAAGAGACAAACACATATCTTCAGGTACAAGATTTATCCTGTAAGAGAAGATAATAAATACACCTTACAATTATTATTCTACTCTTCTGCATTCATCTATTTCTTTAGAAGTGTAGTTTTCTGAATTTTTCACTTTTCCGGCAGTACACACGTCATATCCTTTGTTTAAAATTCCGTGGGAAATCCTTAATTTTCCGGGATAAAAGTAGGTAGCTATTTCGTCCAGCGATGCAAGCTATCTTTGTAAAATTAAAGTCGAAAGCCCACTGAGCAATTATGAACTTAGTACCGTTCAGTTTAGAGATTTTATGTTTTTACAGACTAATTTATATTGTTTATTTTATGATTTGTTGGTGAATGAACTCTATAATTTAATATTTGAACTTTAGTTAAATGACGAAAGTTTTATAGGCAACTAACTACGACGTAAGCGCCTCAAGCCATCATAAAATATAAGACTTAGATTAAAATTATTTACGTTCATTACATAATTTATGTAATTAAATATCTCATTGAATCATTTTCAGCATTAAATTAAACCATAGGTAAGTATGGATATCTACTTATAATATATCTGTGGTATATTATGGTGTAATCCATTACAGCGGCGGTCAAAGGACTAATTTATGTGAATAAACCAATTTATTACAATTATAAAATTCGTGAATGAAGGCTATACAGATTAGTGCGTAAATCATCGGATGTTTTTATCGATAACTAACGTCATCATAAATTATTGCAGCCCTATTAAAACACGAATGCATTCTGATAGAAATTTGTTTTTAATCGCGCTCAAATTGGGCGCGAAATGAGTTCGGACCCTCTCGGGTGTGTTCGTTTAGTCGACGATAGAGTCATTTAAATTAAAAATTAAAAGCCGCGCTTTTTGTGTGTTGGGTTTTAAAGCAAATTGGTAATTACAATGAGACAGTAATTGAAACTTTTATTATTGTTTTATCCATTTTCGTAATATGCGGGTATTCCGGGTTTATTTAAGATAAATAAACTCGGAAATCATAGAAGCTCTACCTTCTACATTTTAGTGTATAAGTATAACGAATCATCACCATGAATAATTCAGGCAAGGACAAAGGATAAATAAAATACGTAGTACTAAATTCCTATCGTTATAAATAACAAATATTATATTTGCCGTTTGTACCAACGATCTCTTTATGGATAGATAGTATTGTACCTAGGTATATACATTTATTTCAATGGCTTAGGTATACCTACCTACCTACATCCAAAACCACAGAAACGCAATTTATATCAAGATAATGCACAGTTGTGATTATTTCCCTCCAAATCAGACAGTTCAATTGGGATCTCCATGACGAGTGACATTTGTTCAAATTGCCTATCGTTCTCCACACGAACCAATAATTTTGCTTATCTATTAAACATTATTGTGTAGTGTATAAAGTTCAAAATCATTTTCCCAAGTACACAAAAATAAAAGGTCTTTTTTACGTCTCATTTCCCGGCTAATATGGCGTGTAAATGAGTTCTTTATCGTACTGTTTTTTAACTGTTGTTTGTATAATTTTCAAAGGGTGAATAAATTAAGAGATCATTTGTATTGTTACGAATTCATGTCGAAAACTTAAAACTGAATGGAAAAGTTGTAAAAGATTTATTCTTTTATTAAATGTGGGTAAATCATTTACCTACCTACCAAAATTACTACCTAATTTGGTACATTAAGTTGGTAAATAATTTTCTGTTTTTAAAACTTCTTGAACTCTTTCGTAGACAAAGGAACTTTCTACGTAAAAAAAACTATATTAAGTACAATATGTAGATAGGTACATAATATAAATTCGTTAGCTTCTATTTTAAACAGTCTACAATCTACATAGTCAATAGCAATTATGTTGTCTATGGTAGATAGGTATGTACATATTAAAATAATGCAGCCAGCATTCATTTCCCTATATCTTATTATACTACCATTACCAACTGGAGGATCTGCGTAGGTATAACATTGAATACCACACACCTGCCATTCAAATCACGCCTACAATATTTTTCACAATTTACAACTGCAGCTTAATGCATACTTGATAGGGGATTTTATGCTCTATGTTTATGTAATAAAGGTATAGTAAAGATTAATGTTGATTATTCAAGAATTTTGCTTCAGCCAAGAAAAGTCAAAGAGTACGTAAATATTAAGATGGGTATCATCTGGCCCATGGTGCATACTTAATGAAGAATTTTAAATTTTTGTCATATTATTGACGTTTTACTTAAATAAAATCAATGATGATTTTCAGGCAGTAGGTATCATCATAATCTATAGGTACCTAAAAATAAATATAATAGAATGTTTTAGTAAAATTGATAATAAAAGCAACATTTTTATTAAAATCTCTGAACTGGTGAAGAACAATTAGATATCAAAGTGGATGATTCTATGAAAGGTTTCATCACAATTTTTCCACGATTTTGACTTAGTGCTCGTAACTTCGTCAACATCTATTTTCATTTTTAAAGTAGGAATTTTAGTTGGTTAGGTAAATAAATCGCGTAAACCTTGTTACAGAAGAGGAGAGCCAATTTATTGTAAATTTTCGTCTTAATTAATTTTGCCATTTCGGGTTTCTTTTGATAGGATAATTTCTGTGCAAACGAAGTCACAATCCACGTAAGTAGGTAATGTGTGTGCATAAGTATAATTTCATATTTCAATGCGGCTTCTAAAGAAACCATATTGAAATTCCTTCTCCTTCCATTTAAATTAAGAGGAAAAACTTCTATTAAAATTTAAGAACATTTCACGAGGACGATTTATTATTAGATACATTATTTTATTAGCCATGCTAATCATAACTAATACTCCCCTTTCCCCTCCAATTAAGCGTAAAGCTTGTGCCAGGAGTAGGTACGACTACTACAATAGTGCAAAGGGTGGGGTTTGAACCGCCGACCTTTCGGAACTCGCTCCGCTCCTCAACCGTTGAGCTATCGAGGCTCTATTTCGTTTTGCTCTAAGATATAGAATGGGTAAGCCCTCTCATTAGATCGAGGAATTAGCTCTTGTATAACGCAGAATTTAGCAGTGTCACGTCTACATTTGCTCATAATCTGTGTCCACACTGTAGCGCAGAGTTACCGAAGTGGCAGATTGTACAGCCTGAAGCCATCACGAGCGCTTTTCTACGCACCGCTTTTGTTTTAAAAGCAGCCTTTATTGAATCGCCTGAATGATGGCAGCTGTTGGGAGGACAGTAAATAAGGAGAATAATACGCGAGGTTAGATGGAGTGTCAAACTACAGCTCTGTAATTTTGCTCAGTTATCTCCTATGAAACTTCTAAATCTGCGTAAACATTTGTGGCAAGTAGCAAATAATAAGAAAAGCTTCATTAAAACGTCATTATATATCATTGAAATATAAAATTATCATTTTATAACTCATTTTATAAAAAAATCTGACTCTGGTTCTAACCAAGTACTTGCATATTATTACGATAAACTTTTACATTATATAGACATTAGACATCTAAATATTTATGAGTGTTAGATGCATATTTATAATTATTATGACAAAAGCTTTCACGATCATTTCCTAATATTAAATTAAAATATGTAAATAAGTAGGTAAGTACTTATAATGAGTAGCACTTCCTTGCATACGTTAAATAATAAAATAGGTACAAAGTATCCTCTTTTACTCTGTATTATTGTAAATTGAATAGATAAGTATTTGAAAGGAGCAACCGTCGAGTTTCTTCTTTCCTCCGAGCAATCTTTCTCTGCTGTTCTGATTCGTCTCGGTAGGAAAGACATTCCGAACCAGACGTACCTAAATTCTTTTGACGAATCAAATGTAAAAGTATTTGAATAAAAATCTTGCGTTTTATAGGTAGTAGGTAGCTACTAAGTAGGTAGGTATCTGCCGTTTGTGTGTCTTACATTTCTAGATTCATCTGCAACGGAGCACAATTTACCGATACAAGTACAGATAAAACAAAAGTAAGGTATACTTTACTCCACATTCAAGCCATTCGAGGTAATAGTCCAATAGTCGGCCGAGTCGCAGAACGTAAGCACAGGCCTCGGGCCGTCACGATAAATGACCCGGCCCTGCCGCCCATAGACAATTTCACCGGACCGCACTCTTGAAAAAGACCTCTTTTATTTTTTTTCAAGTTCGAAAAACGAACACGATGACCTTACCAGCTTGCTATGATAAATAAGTTTTTATATCTTTCTTTTTGTGAAGAACTTGAATCCTTTTTAGGGTTCCGTACCCGAAGGGTGCCAACGGAACCTTATTTCTAAGGCTCCAGTGCCCGTCCATCTGTCTGTCTGTCAATTGGTTGTATCTCGTGAACCGTGATAGGTAGAGAGTTGCAATTTTCACAGAATTATATCTAAGTATAGCCGCTTTAACAAGAGATATTATTATGTAAATGACAAAAAACATGGATTTGACTTGCTCTAGAAATACGCGGGGCTGCAATTGCTTGTATAGTAAGTACCTACAGTAGGGCATATTATTGTAAATTAAACACTTGAAAAGAGCAACCGCCGAGTTTCTTGCTGGTTCTTCTCGGTAGGACGGCATTCCGAACCAGTGGTAGATTATTTTTTCGATTCAAAAGCAATTGTAAAAGTTTAAATGAATAAAAATATTTTGAATTTTTCATGGCTGGCATGGCGACATGGTTTCTTAAAAAATTTAAAAGTATTATTTCTTGTACCATGGTACGGCCGAACCCTTCGTGTGCGAGTCCAGCTCACACTAATTGAGCGATTTTTGTTTTAACATCTGATACTTAATATTTTAAAACTGTACGAATACTATTGGGTATTTTTAATAAGTAAGTAATAAATAAATCTAAATGCATGAAACTCGAAATATTTAGGTAGGTTTACTTACACAAAAAGTCTTATCCACATACAAACTTTTGCGAGTTTGTATGTGGATAGAAACGTCAAAAACAGTTACTATTTACCTAAGTAGGTACCTACGAGTAGTATAAGATATGTTGCTTAGATACATTAAGTAGGTACCTATGCTAACTTTGCTAGACAGGTTGTATAAAAAATTAAAAATCATAATCCTTCCTTTTGGCTTTGCCATAATCTGGTGAAAATATGTAGTAGATACGTAGCTACTTACCTGATGTACGTAATATTATTAGGTACTAGCGACCCGCCCCGGCTTCGCACGGGTGGACATTTATTTTTTCTATTTTCCGGGATAAAATATAGCCTATACGGATTCGGAAGAATCCCTCTAAGTAATGGTAAAAGAAATTTTGAAATCGGTCCAGTAGTTTTTGAGCCTATTCAATACAAACATACAAAAATACAAAGGTTTCCTCTTTATAATATTAGTATAGATGTACCTACCTAATGCATTTATGTACTGCAAAAATTTAAAGAATCCACGCAGGCAGAGCGCTAACCGACATCGACAGTTATTTTTTCTTCAAATATTCCAATGAAACATAATGAATAAACAATAACAAACCACGTATTTATCGCCATCAAGCTTAGCAAAAAACATTCACAAAGCGAACCCTAGCCAGCGTCACAGACCCCTAAATTACGCGGACCGACCGACTATAATTACGGAACCCTATCGGGTTTTTTATCATGCCCCATATCGGCCACAAATCTAATATAACTAATGACGGGATTCGTCTCGCCACGTAAAAGATCTATTACTTTATGGTTTTATTTATCCTTTGTGTCGAACTTTGTGTCATCATAGTGCACGATTTAATATTGGGTTTTTTGTTGCCATGTCATGGTTCATCATCTAGGAAATAGGTAGCAGCGAGAGGTACGTATGGCACTAGGATAACAAGTAGGACAACCTAGATCAATATATCTATACATAGGTACTACTTACCTAATATTATAATATTATAAAGAGGAAAGCTTTGTTTGTTTGTTTGTAATAGATAAACTCTGAAATTACTGAAGCGATTTCAATAATTCTTTCATCATTAGAAAGTTACTTTATCCAGAAGTAGGTTCTTAACCAGGCAAAAGCTAGTAAGGTAAGTTATGTAGCCGAAACAGTTACCCACCTACTTTGTAGTCTATGACCTATAGCAATTTGGAACCGATGGCGATGGATATGTTTCATTATGCGTGTATGTAATGTACCTTAAATTAAGGAACAGGCGTGTAGCATTATTACTAAATCATTAGCCCATCAGCTGATCCAAACATACCTACCTGTCAAATAAAATAAAAATTGATGAGCATAAACAATCAAAATGGAATCGTGTCATGGCGAGAACGAGTGTGCCAACGCAACGTGTTAACAGCCTCCCGCAGAGCAGTGTGCAACCGTACAATTAGTTTAATGGATTTAATGATTTGGGTTTGAAGTTCGACTAATTGTAAGAGCATTTCCATATAACCCGGCGCTAAATACATACTTATTAATTATACTTTAAAACACACACTTTTGTCCCATTATAGAATAACTAAATAGCTGATGCCCGCGACTTCGTTCGCGTGAATATAGGGTTTTTAAATATCCCGTAGGAACTCTTTAATTTTCCGGGATAAAAAGTAGCCTATATGTTAATTCAGGGTATAATCTATCTCCATTGTAAATATCAACCAAATCCGTCCAGTAGTTTTTGCATGAAAAATGTGGCTATACCTAACTCCTATGACCTAGTGCGGAGTGGCAGACTGCACACAGCTTTGAGAATATTATGAAAGACGCTTAGGCATTCGTTCACCGCTAAAGCAAATAATCTTTACGATTAGTGTACGTATACAGTATAGTATTTTGTAGGATGTACAGCGGACGAAGGCTTAGTACCTACCTTATAGAGTCCCGTTGGCACCCTTCCAGTACGAAACCCTAAAAATAATTGAGCTCTTGTAGTCTCAACTCCACAACAAGTTTTAGGTAAACTACTTAAACCCAGAAATTGTTGCGTGGGAGAAAATAGTGAAAAGTCCTTTCCTTTATGATGCATTGGGTATCCCTATATCTCTAGTGATACTGATTACTGACTAGGTATAAATTGTTTAAAATATGGCGACCAAATATTTTGTAAATGTGAAAAGTTTTTTAGTTCGCTTTTTGACAGGGCAGTCGTATTTTTTTTCATTACGACTTGTATTAAAAGATGCCTTATAATTAGTCTTCGACACTAACAAGCTAATGTCAAAATTAATAAAGTAGTGGTATCGAGTGGCCACGTGGCGCACAAAGAGCTATTTTTTACCCCCTACCCACCCCCTAATGGTCGGCGCGTGACCCCTGGAGTACGTATTGTTGGCGGGGTATCATAATACGTGGAGGACCTGAGAAAATGCGATAATTTTATATTGGTAACTGTTAATTCAATTGAAAGATTAATGTAAAACATAACTATCATATCGCATGACTTCGTCGGCATAACAGAAATTGGCCCTTAATTTTTATTTTGGATATTTTTTATTTAGGTAATAAGCTCACCAAACAGTTTACTCTTTACAGTAAATTTTTTTTTTTCAAAATCAACCCTGCTAACGGGCTGCCATTTTTTCAAACGCGCTCATAGGCGTTAAAAATGCGTAAACCCCGTACGTGTATTTTAAGCTATAATATTATATTACTTATTTGCCCATAGGGTAGTAACATTAAAGCTGCCATGATATAATGGAGCTTTATGGTAAGAAAAAAAACCCCGTGCCAATATCTATGGTAGTAGGTAATATGTCAAAATATGAGTTCGATGGCTATCATTCAGTGTTAGACACTGAGTTAGCGAATCAGTAGCCTGATATGGTGCAAACTGCTGCCGCTGTCGAGTTTTTAAAAAACGTTTCAAATTACTTGTTGTCTAGTCTTTCAAAGGCAAACTCTATGATAACCAGTCAAACAATTCCTTAGTCTAAAGGTCAAATAAACAAAAAATCATTGATAGAGAAGTCTTGACTTGACTCTTGAAAGAAGTGATATGATTTATTACTATAGATAAGATATGGTTTTATGAAAAGAAGAAAATATTCTAATTTCAAAAAGCATTTTCGCGCCAATGTGCCCTACTTGGAAAAATCAGACACGCGCCACGCCACCTGCCACTACTTCAATTTGAATTTCGAATGCCATGTTCTAATATTAGGATGTGTATTCACTAATGTGACCATTTTCTAAAATTCCTACGATATACTTAATTAATTATAATTTTCAGGAGAAAAGTTATTAACGAAAGAAATAAGCGAGTCATTCATGAGCCTTGATTTTTATGATTTTTTACACGATTAGTAAATAAGCGGTAAGGTAGGTATTTATAAAGTTAACGGTTATTTATTTTTTGCCGAATAAATAGCCTCATTTAACATTCATTTTAAATATTTATCTTAAGCGTTATTACACAATTACACATACATCTACACATAATAATGAAACGCGTGTTTTTATTTTAAATTGATAGAAAAGCTGTATATGCATGTACCTACTTACTTATCTACCTATAACATTTTTACAAACATGCGTATAGTAAAATGGGCGTTCTCTTCTATGTACCAACCTACTATCCCTTTAATTACATAGTTGCCCAATGCTTATGTCGATACAGCGTATAGCCAAGCCAAGTTGAAAGCCAAACTTACAACCTTAAATGGCTGTAAAAAGACAAGCCCATTTACTTGTAAACTGCTATTAAATATGCAGTTTAAAAACTAATGAGTTGCACTCTCTCCTCCTGTAGAATGCAAGTGTTTATTATGAATATTCAACTAATAATTAATAATATACGAGTTTTTTTTAAAGTTTTTATTACATTTCCTTTCATTTGCTAAATTTTTTCAGCCTCTGCAAATCGTCACATGAAAATAACTATTAACTCTACGGGCACATTGTTCCTCTTTTAATTTCACGATAATCTAAGAACTTTAATGATAAAATCAAATCATCAGCTACGTGCTATCACTAAAAAGTAGATATAAGTAAGCAATGGTCGATTTTATCATTAAAAATGGTAGGTAAAAAGGTAGATGCTTTTGGTAACCTGATAATTAAAAAACAAAATGAAATCTAAACTTACAAGAACCATAAGTCACATCTTACTGGTAGGTACCATTCCTAACTGCTGAGATTCAAGAAGCTTAAAATAACATGGTGGAGGTTTTCTTGGTATTTTCTAATAATGCAGTGAGCTCGCAGATTCTTCTACATAAAATGATCTTCCACATAGATACCACTTCGAATCAAAAATGTAAAGTTACCTACTACAATTTACGAGTTAAATACTATAACTTTGGTGCACAAAAATTACGCACGAATCTGTCCTCCTCTTTAAAATAAGAGTTGTTATTCCCCGCGCATGGCACGGGGGGCGAGAATTGGCGGGAATCGATGCTTGAAATAGCATTCCGTTCTCAATTCGAGCCGATTTGCACGAAATCTTTGATCTTTAGTGCAATCTGTAGAAATAAAAACTTTTTAGTTTGTTTTTGACATAAGCTCCAACACACGAGAGGGTGGATTTTTGAATCGATTAGTCAAAAGCTTTCTTGGTTACGCTTCTTCAAATTATTCTGAAAAAAATAGGATAATAAATTGTTATTTTTACAAAAAATCATATGGAATTGAAGCTAAAATTAGAAGATTATGAAAGCCGTTGAGCTGATCAAATTTCAAGACGTCTTGGTCTTGCCTTTGTCCTTGATCATTTCTTGATTGTGTCTTGGTTTCGTGTTGGTCGTGTCTTGGTCTTATCTTGATCTGGTCTTGGTCGTGTCTTTGACTTGTCTTCGTCATGTCTTGGTCTTGTCATGGTCTTTGTCTTATCTTGGTTTTGTCTTGTCTTGGTCTTATCTTGGTCTTGTCTTGGTCATGTTTTGGTCTTATCTTGGTCTTGTCTTGCTCATGTCTTGGTTTTTGCTTGATCTTGTTTTGGTCGTGTCTTGTTGTTTATATAAGTAGATACCTATTTTTATGTCACTGGAGACTTCATTATTGTAAATCGCAAATAATATACCTACCTGTAACTTGTAACTAAGCAGTTCAAGTTTTAAATTGAACTTAAATATGTTTATCAAATTTTTTACGCAAACTAAATTTGAATAACTAATTCATAATAATCGTTTGAAAGTTTTAAGAATACTTGGACGTCCGATGTTTCGCCTTATCGGAAACATCGATACACCTGTTCCCGATTATTCAGAATCAATTTGCATATAATTGATGCATAAGAATTTGAACGCAACTTACTCGTAAGTAGGTACAATATGGGGACTGCAACCCGTAAAAAATTATAGGTTAGTTACCCTATGAAGATAAGATAGTTATCATTTTGTTATTTTTTATAATAATAGTACCTACCTATTAAAAATCACTCGCTTTGTAAGTATATTTAAAAAGCTTTTGGGTAGAGGGTATTAATACCTAGGTATATTAATATACCTACTACTTAAAAATTAGTCACCCATCCATCCATTTTTTGTCCATTATGGTAAATGGAAAAATATATAGCCAATTTCAATACTTAATTAAAATTTTAGGCTTTCGCCTCGCCTATCTAGACTAAACCCACAAATGCCTTATAGTGGGAGCAACACTAACCAATTGTAGAAATAAGTAGTGTACAAAATAGGCTCACTTTTTAATAAATTATCTTTAACCTAATGCGATAAGTAGTTAGTTAAAAATTTACTTGTAAATACATACATTTTTTCTTCAAAGTTAGATTCAAATTACTTTGTTCGTGATTTAGCTCTTAAATTGAAAATAACATGTCTAATTTGTTCAAACCATTATGTTTTCGCGTTTACCTATAAATCACGAAATAATGTTGATTGTGCGAAATAGCCTCCATTTAATCTTTAAAAACTTTGATACAATTTACATAATGTACTGTAATAAATCACAAGCTTAGATTACAAAAAAGTTTTCCAGTTCAATGAAAACCATCTTTGAAAAGAGAATATTGTGTCTGAGCCACTGAGCCCTCAGGTACTTTCTAGACTTGTCTATGTTTCAGTGTTTTTTTTTTATTCCTTAATTGCACATTATGAATAACTAAACTCAAACTTTTTCTAGTAAAATTATAAAATTGTCTTTACACTTTACAAAAAAAATATATTATTAATCTAAAAAAACATGCTCTGAAGAGAAAAAAAATAATAATTTATGTGGCAATAAATCCCGTTCAAAATTCAAAAATTTTAAAATTCCTTTGTTCTTGATTCGAATTTCGAACGCTCGCGTGTCCGTCGCGGCAATCAATCAGTCAAATTAAATTGTCTTAGAGATCGCTCCAAATTGTCCCGAAGAGCCGAATGATGTGTACTCCACTTAAATTGCTGTAAACGTTCTATACAGATAATCCTCTAAGTGTTTATAGATAAATTAAGACGAATTATTGTATGATAAAATTGGATAATACAATTTAAATTGCTTTGAACGTTATGGCCGCAAGTAGAATCTTACCTATTTTAGTTTTCTTTGATTGTTTGTATTGTAAGTATAAGTAGTAGTAAAACAATATTTTTTTATCGGTTCGTCACCAGCACCACATACCATACTTAATGTAATGCTATACATATTTGAATGGGCGTTTTAGGTAATGAAATATCACTCGTTTTACCAGTGAAGGAAAACATCGTGAGGAAACCCATAGTTCTCCATAATGTTCTGAAGGTGTGTGAAGTCTGCCAATCCGCACTTGGCCAGCGCGTGGTAGACTATGGCTAAAATCCTTCTAACTCTGAGAGAAAACCCGTGCTCTGTAGTGACCCGGCGATGAGTTGATCATGGTGAAAAATATTTATTAGATAGATATAGGTAGGTACGTAGATATATTATACCTAAGACCATTATAATGGATCCTTTAAGTTTGACAATAATTGATAAGCTCTACCTTCGTGACTGGAAACATCAACGATAAAAAGAAATTCCAAAATAAAAGGGTTGAAGCAAACGATTATCGGATTAGCCCATATGATCCTTTAGTCAAATTATTATAATTTTCCTTCGTGTTTCCATCGTTTTTAGTGTAAAGTAATTGTCGATTCACTGGAAAGTAAATTGTGATTGATTTGATCTATTATGTGGTTGGTAAATTATTATTATCATAATGTTAATTCATATCTATCAAAGATTATACTTTGGGAATGGCACAAATATGAAATAGGTACAATTCCATCGTGCCCAGGCAATACAGTGTCGGTAAGTTAAAATCTAAGCTTTACTCTACTAGTTTTATTAGATTAAATCATGTGGAACAACTTCACATCGAACTATAAGACATAAGTTACTGGAATCGGTCAACAAAGTGAGAGAACTGATGTCCACTGCTTTCTTTGGACATTTGCACAGAGAAGCCCAATTCTCATTCCCATACACAAGTGATGAAGAGAAGAATTGAAGGTAAGAGAGCTCCTGATCGCCAAGGATTCAAATAGGAGGACAACAAGGTGGTGGACTCCGACAGTTACTTGAAGTTAAAAGAGACGGCTTTGGTTAGTAAGCTTTTTATATGATGACCGCCAAACTTCGTTTTGAAGAGGGCGCGCGAAGATGATGATGAGGTGGTATTATTTATAGACTACAGGCCCATGTTTAAAAATGGGTGGGTCATATGAACCACCAGGTGACGTATACAGGACGATATAAGAGCATAAAATAACAAGTTTCAGCACTATGCCGTCACTTGTAAGCTGTCCAACAGAGTGCTGGTGAGAATTGAAAAGTGCAGGTAGAGTGAGTACATTTTGGTCATATATTTTTGTACGGCATTTTTACCATCGATAGATCCATGAAAAATAATAAGAAAGCGCGCAGTGCCGTAAAAAAATGGTGCGCCACAAAGTCAGTAAATGTTTTGATTTTCTGACAATTTCCGGGGTAAATTTGGTCATTTAATTCTGTACGGCACTAGTTTCATACTGTTTCAATACAGCCTCTAATCCATTATTCCGCAACGCCGTACAAAAATCATGCGACAAGGGGAAAAAATTGAGGGTAGCAACCCCCTCTCTTTCCGTGGTCCGGGGGGTGATTTGAGAAAGTACGGCTTTGGTTCCAAAACATTATCTAGCACTCAAAAGTACTATTAAAAATAATGCCGTAAAAAAATTAGTGTTCATTTGAATGTGTATCAATAATTATCTTAATTTCATGGTATACTTAATTTTTAAAGCTGTAAAATCATTTGACTCTGTACGGCAACTTTTTTTTTAACATGATAGTGTAAAATACTATTGTTATATAGTATTGCCGTTCAAAAGAAACTGTTCTAAAAAAAATTATAGATAAATACAAAAACTGAAATTTTTCAAATTATTGCAAAAGTTTAAATATTCATAGATTAATAAAATATAGCAATTTTCTACGCTTTTCCCTTGTTTTAAATAGTATTAAGATAAATAAATTAGGAAAAAATTATGCCGTACATTTTAATGCAGACCATATCTTTTAGGCTGATGAAAATGACGCTACCATTTTAAGGGTAGTACTTTATGGCCATCTGATACTGTACGGCATTAACATATTTTTGAAGAGAACAATTGATAATATGATAAAATCACTATGCCGTCTAACTGAAGTGAACGGGTGTGTATATAATATCCACATCCCCTACAAACCTTTGGACCAACGAAAATGTACGGCATGTAAAAAAATATTATCTATGCATAAAACACTTTCAAAATAAATTAATTTTATGTTGTTTCAAATCACCCCCCGGACCACGGAAAGAGAGGGGGTTGCTACCCTC
This sequence comes from Maniola jurtina, assembly GCF_905333055.1. Classification (NCBI taxonomy): domain Eukaryota; kingdom Metazoa; phylum Arthropoda; class Insecta; order Lepidoptera; family Nymphalidae; genus Maniola; species Maniola jurtina. The sequence continues at coordinate 10,922,269 of NC_060033.1, forward strand.
AATTTTTTCCCCTTGTCGCATGATTTTTGTACGGCGTTGCGGAATAATGGATTAGAGGCTGTATTGAAACAGTATGAAACTAGTGCCGTACAGAATTAAATGACCAAATTTACCCCGGAAATTGTCAGAAAATCAAAACATTTACTGACTTTGTGGCGCACCATTTTTTTACGGCACTGCGCGCTTTCTTATTATTTTTCATGGATCTATCGATGGTAAAAATGCCGTACAAAAATATATGACCAAAATGTACTCACTCTACCTGCACTTTTCAATTCTCACCAGCACTCTGTTGGACAGCTTACAAGTGACGGCATAGTGCTGAAACTTATTATTTTATGCTCTTATATCGTCCTGTATACGTCACCTGGTGGTTCATATGACCCACCCATTTTTAAACATGGGCCTGTAGTCTATTACAGATATTTACCTATGTACGTAATTAAGTACTTACTGATTGAAATATTGAACCATTAAGATTTTAAAATACTGGACATTAATGAAACAAACAAAATCGATCCAATATTTTCGCTTCGATATGAAAGTCTGAAAGCCTTCCTAACAAAACGAAGATAGAATGAGCGATCGCATACCAACATACCTACCAGGATGCGGACGTCATGAAATTCATCTATAAAATGATATAATAAATGAGTGGGAAGCACCAGTAAATGACGTATGTGTATCTAATGCTGGTGTCTCACATGGTGATCAAGAAAAAAACATGCACGCGATATGTCCTTTCTTTTTCAATCTAAAAGAAAACTGTAAAGGTTTCGAGTTATTTTAGCATGAAACTCCCACAGTCCTGAGCATGCTCAGAATTGAATTTAATTCTTGTCCCTTGAATAATTTCGGTAAGTACATGAAAAATATAAATAAATAAATGCTCCGGTATCAGAGTGAAACGTACTCATTCGTATATTGAGTAAGTTGTGTGATGCAGTGTGGTGCATAATTGCTTGCATGGTTGCTTGCTTTTTCTGCATGTTTAGTAGAGGGAGGCCTAGCAGTGCATATGGCTAATCACATGCAGCTGTCATTGTACCATACGGATTTGTCTCTTTTGCCGGATTATAGCGAATCAAACTTATTGTTTCTAATATTAATCACGAATTCCAAAAATTCTAGCTACCCAACATTAGAAAATCTTCAATAGGTAGATACATAAGTTATGTACCTAGTAGGTATCTATTGGTTGAAATCGATAAACCGTTGATGCACCCCATATGTTTTATCATTATTATGATCAACCCATTACCGGCTAACTACTGAGCACGGTTCTCATCCCAGAATAGGACAGATTTGGCGGTAGTCATCACGTTGGTGAATCAGCTGACTTCACGCACCTTTGAGAACATTATGGAGAAATCTCAAGCATAAAGATTTCCTAACGATGTTTTCCTTCCCCGTTAAAGCAAGTGATATTTTGATGCTTAAAAGGCACACGACTCCGAAAATTTTGAGGTGTGTGCCCGGGGTCGAACCCCCGACGTCCGGAATAGGAGGCCGGCGTTTTTTAACCACTAGGCTATCACCGCTTAACCCCAAGTGTATAGTCGGCTTAATTTAGACGATACACTTAAAGAAAATTACATGGTAATATTAGACTCGCGTGCTGTCGTAGACATAGCTCAGTAATTGTGATAGACGGACAAATGCTTGGAATATTTCCCAAATTACTGGCTTCAGTGTAATTTGGTACCTCACCCATATTGTTAGTCACTACCAAATTACAGTATGCATACCAAATATTTTATCAACTTGTAAAGATGCGTCCGACGTACCTACTTAGATACTTAGCCTACCTATTTTGAGATACTTAAGTATATGAGTCCTACATAAAACTTTATAAGTAGGTAAGTAGGTAGTTAGTAGGTACTCTTTGCCACACTGAAAGATTTTTTCACTCTGATCAGCAAGAGGGAAATTTTGACCACCGCCTTTTCGGAAAGCAGACAAATACTGATAGGTACCTGACAGGCTAAAAGAAAATCAAAGAGTTCCTATTCCTACCTATACTATAAATTATTTCTTAGTAGCTGATGCCCGCGACTTCATCCACGTGGATTTAGGTTTAAAAATCCCGTAGGAACTCTTTGATTTTCCGGGACGGTCCAGAGTAGCCTATGGTCACTCTTCAGGTCTTTAACCATATCTATCATATCACAATCAAAATACTACTTAGATTTCACTATTCAGTCATCACCTCCCTGGCGCGGGCGCGTCAAGATCTAAGTAGGTAGGTATAGTGGTAAAATATTATGCTTCTTCTAAGTATTGTACTTATAAATTATAATGATTAATTTACTTATATAGGTAGGTACTTAGTAATATTATAAATGGAATATTGTGTCTTTCCGTCTATTTGCTACTTAGCTTTTCAACCGATTTTGATGGAATTTGGTATAAGTAGGTAAAGTAGTAGGTACAAAGATACTTTTTGCCCTGGAAAATAAGAGTTCCCACGCGATTTTTGGAAAACCTACATCCACTCGGACGAAGTCGCAAGCATCATATTATTATTCTGGTTTAGATATAAAAATGAATTAATTAATGTGCCTTAAACTTTGAAATGTTCCAATGAACAAGGAACCCTGATCGCTAAATGGCGGCCATAAAACATCAAATGACTATGTTCGAGCTACAATTAGAGGACCTCTAATACGGGGTTCTGCACCTTACAATTATAAAGTATTTTGAATAGGTTATTTTTACTTAAATCTTATTTCGTAGCTGGTTACAAAAAAATAGATAAGTCAGCACCAACGTAGATGATTCCGTTTTTACTACTGAAATTTAAAAATACCACCCTTTCATTCAATTGATATTTCAAGCGTAAATTCATATTCTTTAAAAATCGGTCGAGCGTGATTCGTACACGAAGAGATCCGTATTCCGTAGCATCGTATAGGTAGGTAGGTACCTAGTAACTACTCACTTACCTACTACAAGAAATATAACTTTTTAACATGACAACTATTTTGAAATTTTTATTATTTGTTTGTTATAGCGGCAATAGAAATACCTACACAGTCTGTAAAAATTTCAACTCTCTATGAGATAAATACAGCCCGTGTACATAATAGGTAGGTATGTATAGCTCGCGACAGGACGACATGGCAGTCGGGGCGTCCCTACCCATAGGTAAGTACCTACATAATATTATGTCGCTGCCGCTGAAAGACAAAGAACGGACAGGAAGGCTTACCTAAGTAGTATTACCATGCTAAGGGTCCCGTTGGCACCCTAAAACCCTAAAATGTAAAACCAGCAGTTGGCTTGGTAACCTAAAAATGTAAAACCAGCATTTCTCTTATTTTATTTTTTTGAAATATCAACAAACCTTCAAACCTTAGGTACACTTCTAAGAAAAATGTCTGCAATGCTCAACTTATGCAAACGTTTAACACACTAATTATAATAATTATTATGGCTAGGTAACATTAATTTCCCCACGTAAATAACGTATATTTTAAGCGCATTAAACATTACATGCATTTAATGAAGACTAATTTTAATATCGCCCTTTTATATTAAGCAAGCATACTGTTAGAGCTTCCAGCTTTAGATGTAAGTAAGTAGGTAGGTAAGTACTTCTGCTGTCCTAACGAAGAGAGCAATAACTAGGTTTCGACTACTTTCGAGATATTCGCGGTTATGATTAGCTACTTACAAATCGTAATATTACATATTGCAGTTTTGATAACCAACAGAACCGAAACTACTGAAGGTACAAAAAAGACGTCTAAGGCGAAAATATAGAGCTCATTTTCCTGATTACGGATATGGTCTTAAGTCAATTTGCCCAAAAACTCGACTTATTGCACTCTTTGTTAGGACGGCAGACTTACTAGTCTACTAGATAGAAGGATGGAAAAGTCAACTTTGTTTCTTAATACAGGTACCTATATTATTTACTACTTTATGCCCACTTATTTAAACCCGTATTTTACGGGGTCGAATTTTCAAAAATCCTTTCTTAGCGGATGTCCACATCAAAATAACTATTCGCATGTAAAATTTCAGCCCAATCCGTCCAGTAGTTTGAGCTGTGTGTGTGTTGAGATCAGTTAGTCAATTAGTCAATCAGCTTTACTTTTAGATTAGATATCTCCCAAACCATCCAATCGTTTTCTTTTGGGAAAATGGGGGTTTACAAAAGGGGATGGACTTAGCTGATTAATTCATTATTAAATCGACGCTGTATCTTATTTTATTGAATTCACAATTGTTTTCAAACTATCCAATTAATCTATTTTATAACTATTTAGCTGATGCCCACGACTTCATCCGCATGGATTTAGGTTTTTCAAAATCCCGTGGGAACTCTTCCATTTTCCGGCATAAAAAGTAGCCTATGTTACTCTCCGTCCTTTCAATTATCTCTATGCATAAAATCAACTCGATTGGTTACTTAGTGAGGGGGTGAAGAAAGGACAAACAAACAAACACACTTACGCATTTAAAATATAAGAACTTATGATGATTCCGGAGTAATATAGGATCGAAATAAAAACAAAATTGCATCGATTACAAAAACACAATCATCAATGTCATTCATTCCCCATAAAAAAATCCGTTAGTTCCGTTTTCAAAATAACGGTATGACAAATCGGTCGGCGTAAAACAAAGGTGTTATCGAGACAAAAAGTGTGAATTTATCAAAGTGAACGGACATTTTTGTTTTTTATTAGCTTTTAATAGATGCCGGCCGGGGTCACCGTGGTGAATTATTGACAAATGAGCTGTTAATGTGTTATGCCGATTTGGTTAACCGTTACAATTCGACCTAATTTACAAAAGTTCTGAGCCTTTTTTTGGGCTATAAAGAAAATGTAGACATGGTCGCTAACTATCGGCCTAATAAGAAAACTTAGAGAGAGCTATGCTTGGAGTTTTTCTACGTGATCAAATTCTGAAATGAGGAGATTCGTTGGAGAACCAGAGACACACAGTTTGAAAAAACCGGCCAAGTGCGAGTGAGATTCGCGCACTGAGGGTCCCGTACTCGGGTATTTTTGCGTCATTTTGCACGATAAATCAAAAGCTATTATGCATAAAAATACTTACTTAAATAAAAATCTCTTTTAGAATGTACAGGTAAATCCCCCATTTGGTATCTATAGGTAGGTAGGTTATCTTACTTTGAAAATTAAAACACATTTTAATTATTTTTTCTGTGATGTAACCACAAATTCACAAAATTTAATGTTAAAAAAAAGTAGAGAGAAAGGAAATCCGTCTCCATTGGGTAGATGTATAGGTAATATTATTAATACTAAAGTGGATGTCTGCTAGGCAAGTTTACCTACCTACTTACCTAACCCGTTCGCTGCGTTATGGGGTCAATCATGGGGGACTTCTTATTATTTAAAAGTTTTAGTGATTTTAGAAACTCGTGTGGCGAAAACATCTGTCAAGAGCCATTTTGCGGTTTACAATTAGCGGTGGCTCAGGCTACGGAACATTGAAAAACGAACTTTCCCAAATAATTACACGTCATTACATTTTTGTGGAAACGCCTGCGTTTCCGTATAAAGTTGATCGCACATTGTCATAAGAGACGCAAAAATTTACTACGGAGGAAGTACCTACTTAGCTTTTTTTTTTTTTTTTGCTGACGCTGGGGAATGCATTTACGCATCCCCCCCCGGAGGGAGGGTATGTGGGAATCGCCGGCCGAGAGGCGACCGGAATACCCACTAAACCCCAGCGGCGCTACTGCGCGTCGCCTGGCGACTGGGTCACGGGAACGGCCGAAGCAAACAACCGCGACCCAGCCAGCGACGTCTGCCAAGGCAGACCCTCCACCGGGGACCTACTCGGTCCCCATCGACGCACCTACGGGACGCACCAACGAAGTGCGTCCCCCGACCTTGGGACGCGCACGTCGCCCGCGTCCCATCCTCCGCTTCATCCACTGTGCCCTCTGCTAGTCAGAGGGACACGCGGAGAAACCTCCCCCCCTGCCAGGTCATTAGCCATAGCCAACAATATCTCCGAAGAGAAATTATTAGCCATGTTACCGGGGCGCACCGGCCCGAACACTGCTCTTCCCCTCGGACGCATCCAAAAGGGACCAGCAGCATCCAGGCACACTGGGAGGTTACCTGGCTGGCGCCCCAAGTACCTACTTAGCTACCTATTTTGCAAGCAAATCATTTCTCTGGTTTGATTCCCGATTCTTCTGGTTTTATTCACGACGTATGAACGAAGGACAATAAAGAAAATTCTTTAGGTATTTTAAGTGAAGTATACGTACCAGAATATGCCCCAACACTAAGTACCTATACCTACCTACTTTCAGTGGCCATAATATCTGTTACCTACCAAATTATTATTATGAAGAATTTGCAATACTCAAAGCTGTTTGTTGTACCTTTTTTTTTTTTTGTTGACGCTGGGGAATGCATTTACGCATCCCCCCCGGAAGCTAGCTAGCCAGCCGTGAGGCAGCCAGCCAGCTGAGGGAGGGTATGTGGGACTCGCCGGCCGAGAGGCGACCGGAATACCCACTAAACCCCAGCGGCGCTACTGCGCGTCGCCTGGCGACTGGGTCACGGGAACGGCCGAAGCAAACAACCGCGACCCAGCCAGCGACGTCTGCCGAGGCAGACCCTCCACCGGGGACCTGCTCGGTCCCCAACACCGCACCTCCGTGACGCACCAATGAAGTGCGTCCCCCGACCTTGGGACGCGCACGTCGCCCGCGTCCCTTCCGCCGCTTCGTCCACTGTGCCCTCTGCTAGTCAGAGGGACACGCGGAGAAATCTCCCCCCCTGCCAGAGCGCACTTTGTCTTTGTTTGTTGTACCTACCTTAACTTAATTTTTTAGGTCCAAAACAGACAGGCAGACATGTCAGATACGAATATAGAAAGTGGTCACATTTACCTATTTCATTCAGGAATACCTCAGGTACCTTACTTAAGTACTTACTGAATGCCAGATCCATAGAAATACCTACCTACAGATATCGTCAGCAGCAGCAGCTCTATGCTCTTATGCCTTGTGAAGTGTGCGATCAACTTAACACATACTTTTATTAATATCTACCCCGAGGTGTCGACCATTTGGTCGATGTGAAAAAGTTTGGCGTTTACGAATTCAAAACTTTTCGCTTTATCCCTAATTTGCGGCGTAATCATGGCGTAATATAATTATAATCATTTGTTTACTTTGTTATTTGAATAAAGGTTGTCACTGTGGCTATTTAACTGTGCCTAATTTTTAAAAAACCTCTGTGGTAGCTACCTCCGCTCCAGCTAGGTGGAAACCAAGCCTTAATGGCCTAGTTTCCATACCTAGCTGGAGCGGAGAGGAAATTATGTTCAGTCGACCAATGAGATTTTAAAAGATGAAGTTATAATTTTTTTACGGTAAGTATCTACCTACTACGTCAATAGATAAATAGCTAAGTAGGAATTTATGTTTTCCTACGTAAACGCACCAAAACATTTTAAAACGAATTAACAGAAATAAGCTTTTTTTATAAAAATAGTTTCTACCTATAAAAGACATTTTAAGTGTTCTTTTGTAACTGGCGAATTAAAATAAAGGCGACATACTGTCTGTATGTAGGACGAGCATCGCATGTCGTGCCTCCAGGCGCCATGGGTTCCACTGACGGAAACAATTAATATGAACATTTCGCAAAAAAGCCTCTTTTTGTACTACGCATCCTGGAACCTTTAACCACTTCATAGCAAAAAAGAAATAATAAAAAGGAACTCTATTTACAAAAAATAGCAATGTTAAAATCGAACAAGGTTAAAATGTTTACTCTGTATTCTTACCCATTGTAATATCAAAATTTGGCAAGCCATACAATCAATCGCAACCTCTTTCCAACTAAAAAGAACCTTTGAAATTTATACAGGTGATTCCCGCGCACCGTAAGCGTTGCGAATTCATCGTCGCTCGTACCTATGCAAACATGAAAAAACCTTTCAAACATTACAAAATCTGACACTTTGAAAAAATCACTCGACAAACATCACGCTGCTCACTTAACCCTACAATAGCCGTGGAGAATTACAATTAATCGCCTCAATGAGAAATGCCACCGCGGTACAAAAACGTCAAAATATTGTCCGCGGACACAGCGCCCTGCAGCGCCCCCACGGCGGGCGCGCTAACCAATGGGGAGGTGGAGCAGTCGCCGCGCGGGGCTCGCGGGCCAATGACGCCGGCCCGGGGCGGAGCCTGCAGCTACGCACGGCGTTTCGCCCCCAGCGAAAACCTTTTCGCCTCCAGTCGTTTACCGATAAGCCCGCGGGATGGTCGATTATTATTACATTTTGTACGCGTGATTCTGTGATCTCTGCCCCGGGCGTTGCCGAATCGATAGCGATGCGTGGTGCCATAGACTCTGACTCGCTTGTGATAGACTGTGCGTTCTGTGATATGTTTGCCTTAGTATAGATATATAATACGGCATGAACCTTTACATGCAGTGCCATCGTGAGGTATGAGTGTCACGTTTTATAATAATTTATACGATGTTTATCAAAATTTTGCGGATATCTACATCTGATCACGGATAGGTTCTGAGGCGTAATCTTATAAGAAAAATATTTCATCCATGCATATTAGACTTCAATAAGCAATGTCCTAAAAGCTTTTTCCAGCCAAGCCGATTTAATAAACACCTACTAAAAAGTAAGCAATTGCATATTTTGTTAAATCTATGGTAAGGACAACATTAGGAGAGTAAGTAGATATGCAACCTACAAAACCGGTAGGTAATGAGGATTGTACTTAGGTAAGTAGGTAGGTATGTTGCTGATACCAGCTACTTAGGTATGTTGAGAAATGACTGCTGTTAAAATTACTTTATAAATCATCACCTTTTATAGGACTTCATAGATATTTGAATTGTGTTTACCTATTAGTTGAAACCTAGGTACAATGTTATATTGTTTTACCACATAAGTAGGTCCTATTCGCAACAAGCGAAGGCAATTTTTTAACAAAAATATTTTTGTCGTATTTTTGGTTAGTGTTTGTCAAATTTCCAATTTTATAATAATTGAGTGGTTATGAATAGTGATCCGCCACTAGACAAAGTAGGTAGGTAGGTACCTACTATGAGTTTTCATCTATCAAAACTGACATTTTAAAACATTGACATTGGAAACGCGACGCGACGGACGGCGCGTTGCGAAGCGCTGTCTGTAGGTAGGTCCCTACTTATAACAGCTATGTTTGTCTATGAATATACCTAATAGTATGGGCACTTAGCCGAATTAGAATAAATATAAATGTGTTAATTAACATTCGTTTCTAATATTTTCTAACAACAAATTCCAGAATATAAAAGTTACATTTTAGTGTGCCTCTGTGGTGCGATTGACCTCACGTAGGTATTTTAGGGTTAACCCTCATAGGTATAAAGAATTTTAAAAAAATCGGTTAAATAGACACTAATTTTCGCTTTCATAATAATACTAGATGATGCCCGTGACTTCGTCTGTGTGGATACAGGGTTTTTTTAAATGTCGTTGGAGCTCTTTTTTCCAGATAAAAATAAATCTACCTAGATACCTATGTGTTAATTCAGGCTATAATTAGGTAGGTATAGGCTATTTAAAAAATATTGTCTCACAAAAAAACAATTTTTCTGAAAAAAGTCGCTTGTTAATTTATACCTCGGGTTTGGGGCTAGAATTAACAGCTCTGAGGTAAGTATTAACAGAATAGTAACAATTATTAACATTATGTACTTAGGTACCTAGGTGCTAATTGCTATACCGAAGTAGATACCGAATGGTAAGTACCTATGGAAGAAAGCATGCATGCTAAGTTATTTTTAAGTTTTTTTTTGTAAGTCATCCATTTTAAGCTTGTGGCGTCAGAGCTCTGAATCAATACCTCGGATTCTTCTTCATAAAATTGGTGAACCAGTTATCACCGGTCATCTCATTAATTTCCCATGAAACTTCTTAAACTTCCTTGGGTAGATGTACCTACAAAATAGATTTTTGCGCATTAATAAGTATTCTACTATAATTGTTTGCTGTTCAGGATTAGGTAAACACTGACCGGGTTTTTGGTAGCCCAGTTCTACGGGTAGGTAGGTAGGTGGTAAGTAGGTATAGTTACCTACCTACCTAAGCTATTTCCATTCCCAGCCAAATCGGTTCAGTCATTGTGGCGGGAATAGACTACCTATATACCTACCTACAAACATCCAAAACTTCAAATTTATAATAATAGGTTATTACTAGCTGATACCCGCGACTCCGTTCGACTGGATTAAGTTTTCTAAAAATCCCCTGGGAACACTTTGATTTTACGGACTAAAAAGAAGCCCATGTCACTCTCCAGCTGTTTGATTAAGTACCTACCTATGGGTAGGTAGGTATTTATCCATATAAAAATAACGTCGATCCGTTGCTCCATCGCGGCGTGATTGAAGGACAAATCAATAAACCAACACTTTTGCATTTATATAATTTGGGATGATTATAATTATTACACTAAAAGTAAGATTAGGATTAGTATGGAAAATAGAACAGATTAAATAGAGATGTTCTCTTATCTTTAGAGAACGTTAAAGAACCAATAACCGAGTGAAATGTTGGTTGTGTTTAAAAATCCCTACAGCCTGTAATTATGGTCCTTCGTGGACGGATATGTACTATTTTAAACATTATAATTTGTATCGGCGCGGTTCAGCAAATTGCAAGAAAGACAAAGTTTTGTGAAGGAATGAAGATTATGTACCTACTTAGATATAAGTAGATAGATAGATACTTAGGTATCGCCAAACTCCAAAGGGTATAGTTATAGTGGCACAGTTAGTGGTAACTGTGTATCTAACAATGTCCTCGACCATCTCGATTGATGTAGGTACCTACTCGGGTATTTTTTCCGAAATTATGCACGATAAATCAAAAACTACTTATTATGCATAAAAATAAATAAAATTCTGCTTTAGAATGTACAAAGGTAGGTACAGGTAAAGCCCTTTCAATGATACCCCACTTGGTAGGTATACCTAGTTATATACGTAACTACCTTACTTACTTTGAAAATTGAAACACATTTTTTTAATGATGTAACCACAAATTCACGGCTTTCGGATTTATTCCTTTATAGATCTACCTACCTACCTGCCAAACATGACTGCCTAAGTACCCTATATGTTTTCTTGACAGACACGACGGACAGACAGACAGACAGACAGACAACAAAGTGATCCTATAAGGGTTCCGGTTTTCCTTTTGAGGTACGGAACCCTAAAAAGAATACCCAGTGAAGTTTGTTCAGGGCGTCTCTACCCAGGGCGCGTTTGGAGCGCTGCCTAGAATAGGTAGAGGTAGCTTTACTTATAAATCGACGAAAATATTGTCACCATCATCTCACACAAAAAAATCGTCTATTTCGACTCAGGTGATTTTAACAATATGATCTTCTGTACGATGTTGCGTAAAACAATGAGCGAACTGTATTATCTACCCCGTTTATCTATACGCTGCACTGCTGACTTTGAGCTGTGCTGTGACACAGTGCTGTGACCGCGACGCACGAAGGCGACTTCGCGTCGCGCGTCTTGATCGCATACCGTAAACTCCACTACCTTTGGGTTAGCGGACGCTTTGATTAAGAGGGGTCTCTCCGTCACTCGCTTCATACAAACGTAGTTCCAATTTCATTTGAATATTAAGCAACCAAAGTCCATGAAATTTTGGAGACATATTCTAGAAACTAATAGGTATCTATGTCTGTGGTTTTCCAGATTTCTGTTAATATATTCGGTTTCAAAGCTACGCAGTCTTAAGAGGAAAACCATCTCGAATGACTTAGACGATTTCACCTTCAAACTAGCAATTTTGACATGTCATGACCCTCTATTGACAATTAATCAAGCAGACATTTCAATCTGCGAAATTTACGCGGACTTTTAGTATTTTGACGTAGGAGGGTAAAAGATCCAGTACATGAACGAATAAGGATTACCCTGACTTTCACCTAAAATTAAGATATATGAGAATTGTTCTATATATAATTTTTATTTTTTGTGTATCTGTACACAGTATATCAAAAAATCAAATAAAATGCGTGGTATTAATTATTATAAATTATTTTATTTAACAAAAGGATAAATTGCCAGTAAATGAACTGGAAATTTCAGTGAATGAACGAACTCTATCTAGTGCATAAACTCTCGATTCCTATTAATAAATTCTTAAGTATATTTTCGACTTGGAATTCAAAAAAAATTGTCAGATTTTCAGTTTTTGACTTATTGTATATTTTTTTCTACATTTTGCGCTATAAATCAAAAACTCTTTTACATAATAATAATAAATAAAACCTGTTTTAGAATGTATAATAGAGCCCTTTCATATGATATTATCCCCTTTGGTATAGTTATCTTAGTTTGAAAGTCACCTAAATTTTCTGGAAAACAGTCCAAATGACTACAGAGAAAATGAAACTTAACGCCCTTGTTGCATCCAAGTCGCTGGAAGTGCAACATCAGCTACTGAATGTGTTAAGAGTAGTGAGAATAATATACCGTAACACAAGTGTCTGATGTTATCAGATTTGTTCCTTTGAGCCGAGAAGCCACATGTTCTGATGCTTTTTAGACAATCTAAGATCTCTCATTAAGTGATCCAAATAATTTTGATTGAATGGTCTAAGTTGAGATGTAAAAAAGTCACTACATCGTCACTACCTTCTGAAAGTTCTTGAAATGGTAGATTAGAGGTACTGGGTTGGGGCTGAGGTACAGATTTATCACCAGAAGTCAGAATCGTTCAAATTGCAGACTGCAAGTTACAATAGAGCCGCTTGGAACAATTTTTTTGCTGTTTCTTCTGGTAATATTCACAACGCAGAAATAATAATCATCATGGTGTTTAGATGGTTCGCGCCAAATAATAAAATTTTTTTTTAGTAAAAGTAGTTAACTATTCTTATTTGCTCATAAACGCAACAAGGAAATACAGCTTCCACATATAAAAATTGGAGTCCAGGCCTTGCTGTTAGCTGCTAATGGGTTCTCAAAGTAGCCCGAGTATGCTTGTTTTACTGGGCACAAAAGGAAAGAATGAAAGGAGCTTACCCAGTACATCTTAAAAGATCCGTTATAGATACATGCATCCTGCCATGCCTTACCTATGCCAGCCAAACATGGGTCCAGACAAAGAATATAAAAAGAAATAGTAACTTGCTAAAGGGCGATGGCAAGTTGCATAAATTAAGCAAAAAATATTCAAAGTGAGAATTGAAGACATAAGAAAAAAGACAAAGCCTACAGACACCTTGAGACATGCCCTAAAACTGAAATGCAAATGGTCATATTGTATCGATTTTTACAGATGAAAGAAGGACAGGTAGGTAGACCGAAGACGCGTTGGTCTAATGCTATTGTGCAAATCGCGAGAGAAAATTAGCTTGATAGTACCAAAGACAGAGAGAAATGGGGATACCCAAGAGGGATCCATATCCAAGAAAGAAGAATACCAGAATAAATATAAAAAAAATTCAAAAGAAAAATAAAACCGATTTCAAAATCACAAACACTAAAAAGTAAAAAATAATTTAAGTTATTGTGGTTTTTGAAGTCGGTTTTATTTTTCTTTTGAAAATTTTTTATTTCAAAATTTTTAGTGGCCCCACTGTACTATAATAATATGCCATGCCCAGCTAAAACCCTACTGTTTACTAAGCAATTACACAGATCGCGAGCAATTTGCTCTTATCCATTGAGGAGTTCTGTTCTCCATCTCAGAAGATATTCATCAGAACTTCATCAAATTTATATGGGACCACCTGCAAAGTATACCTAGCTTTTCAAAAAAAAATAATTTCCAAATCGGTCCAGGCGTCTTTGAGCAATCGGTGAACATACATTAAAAAAAAAATTGAATTTGCTCTTATCCATTGAGGAGTTCTGTTCTCCATCTTCAAAGATATTCATCAGATCTTTACCAAATTTATATGGGACCACTTGCAAAGTATACCCTATCAAACAAAAAAAAAATCCAAATCAGTCCAGGCGTCTTTGAGTAATCGGGGAACATACATAAAAAAAAAGATACCGACGAATTCAGAACCTCTTCCTTTTTTTAAAGTCGGTTAAAAATATACTAAGATTTACTAACATGGTGTTATACCACAGAGTAGCAAACAGAGGCAAAGCTTCTAAGAAGCGAGCAAATTTTATAACTATTTTGATAGGGTTGGCACTGGAGGATACAATTTAATTAACAATAGTTATTTGTTCAACAAGATGGTAAAGTTTGTTTTTGTTGTTATTGCCTAGTTTAAATATCGATCTTTAAATATCGATCAATAGATCTAAATATCGATTTTGAACGAAATCAGTCAATTTAGAAAGAATTATAAATGGTGCCAACTTTTTTAAATTTTGGTAACAGTTTCTTATTTTGTGATCCCAGGGAGCTCTAAATATCGATTTTGAACGAAATCGGTCAATTAACAAAGAATTTCAAAATGGCGTCGACTTTTTAAATTTTGGTAACAGTTTCTTATTTTGTGATCCCAGGGAGCTCTAAATATCGATTTTGAACGAAATCGGTCAATTAACAAAGAATTTCAAAATAGCGTCGACTTTTTTAAATTTTGGTAACAGTTTCTTATTTTGTGATTGCAGGGAGCTCTAAATATCGATTTTGAACGAAATCGGTCAATTAACAAAGAATTTCAAAATGGCGTCGACTTTTTTAAATTTTGGTAACAGTTTCTTATTTCGTGATCCCAGGGAGCTCTAAATATCGACTTTGAACGAAATCGGTCAATTAACAAAGAATTTCAAAATGGCGTCGACTTTTTTAAATTTTGGTAACAGTTTCTTATTTCGTGATCCCAGGGAGCTCTAAATATCGATTTTGAACGAAATCGGTCAATTAACGAAGAATTTCAAAATGGCGTCGACTTTTTTAAATTTTGGTAACAGTTTCTTATTTTGTGATCCCAGGGAGCTCTAAATATCGATTTTGAACGAAATCGGTCAATTAACAAAGAATTTCAAAATGGCGTCGACTTTTTAAATTTTGGTAACAGTTTCTTATTTTGTGATCCCAGGGAGCTCTAAATATCGATTTTGAACGAAATCGGTCAATTAACGAAGAATTTCAAAATGGCGTCGACTTTTTTAAATTTTGGTAACAGTTTCTTATTTTGTGATCCCAGGGAGCTCTAAATATCGATTTTGAACGAAATCTGTCAATTAACAAAGAATTTCAAAATGGCGTCGACTTTTTTAAATTTTGGTAACAGTTTCTTATTTTGTGATCCCAGGGAGCTCTAAATATCGATTTTGAACGAAATCGGTCAATTAACAAAGAATTTCAAAATGGCGTCGACTTTTTTAAATTTTGGTAACAGTTTCTTATTTTGTGATCCCCAGGGAGCTCTAAATATCGATTTTGAACGAAATCGGTCAATTAACAAAGAATTTCAAAATGGCGTCGACTTTTTAAATTTTGGTAACAGTTTCTTATTTTGTGATCCCAGGGAGCTCTAAATATCGATTTTGAACGAAATCGGTCAATTAACAAAGAATTTCAAAATGGCGTCGATTTTTTTAAATTTTGGTAACAATTTCCTGTTTTGTGATCCTAGGGATCCTCAGATATTGATTTTGAACAAAATCTATGACAGTTCAAGAAAATAGATTTTAAACACTATTTAAATTATTATCATTAACATTAAATTAAATGAAAACACTACGCGCGACGTGTACTGCAGCCCCTGAGCTTGAGCACAGGCCGAGCCGGTATAAACCGATTTCTCTCCGTACGCGACGTAGCGCCTGTGCTCGCGCACACACGCGCCTCAAGCTTGTAGTAGTGTACCTATCGTAGCGCGCTTGTATGAAGCTTTGACTCTGTTCGCTACTCATGTGGTTATACAACGCAATACCACACTCACAAACACTCGTACAAACATACAACACACTCACACACACACATGGACGCACGCACACGCACTTTTGAACGGTTTGAACGGAACACGGTTTTGAAATTGAAATTGAAAAAAGTGTAAGAATTTGTAAGAAAATATTTAAAAAAGGTATATCAGCCGGTTTTTTATTCCAGCTCTTAATACATGTAAAAACGTCCAATCTGTTCATTTACTCGAGCCTTTACCCTAGTACCTAATTATATCGACCGCCCCATATCAAAACAAAGTAAATGTCATTTTTCCGAAAATCGTTTTATGTCATAAGCCTAACTTTCATAGTATGTCCTGTTGTATTGTAAGGACACCCACATTAAAGTAAAATTAAAAGCTAGTAAGTCGCTTTGACCATTTTAAAACATAGTAAGTCTTTGAACTGGCTAGGTTTTTATAGATTAATGCGCCTTACTAAGTTTTTAAAAGGAATTAGATTAAATAAAATAAATATCACCCATTATCTAAATACCATGTCAAAACAGTAAATACTTAATAATGCATTAAAACTTAAAAGTAAGATAGGAAAAGTCAAAAGGAGTTCTGACCTCTACATGTCAACTGTTAAATATGGTTTGCAAGGGAAATACTTTGCATACTTAGGGTTCCATATCTCAAAAGGAAACACGGGACCCTTATAGGATCACTTTGTTGTCTGTCTTTCTGTCCGTCTGTCGTGTCTGTCAAGAAAACCGATAGGGTATTTCCCGTTAACCTAGAATTATGGGCAGGTAGATAGGTCTCAACTCTCATAGCCCAAGTAAAGGAATAAATCCGAGAACAAATTTCGTGATTCTAGATCAACGGGAAGTACTGTATAGGTTTTCTTGACGGACGGACGGACAAATGGGCAGACAGCAAAGTGGTCCTTTAAGAGCTCCGTTTTTCATTTTGAGGTACAGAACCCTAAAAAAGAAAATGATGCACATGTAATGAATAAATGTGTTGGCCAGTCTTCACACTAAAATATTTAAACCCCTTTAATTTAAAAACTGTCATAGCCTAGTGGTTAGAACGTCCGCCTCCTAATCGAAGGTCGGGGGTTCGATCCCGGAATCACGCACTACTAACTTTTCAGTTATGTGCGTTTTAAGCAATTTAATATCACTTGCTTTAACGGCGAAGGAAAACATCGTGAGGAAACCTGCATACCTGCAAGTTTTCCATGTTCTCAAAGGTGTGTGAAGTATGCCATTCCGCATTGGACCAGAAAGAACTACGGCCTAAACTTCTTTTGAATTTAAACCACTTACTAGGTTTTGATCTGAGAAAGAAATTTGACATTAATTGACAAAATTGAGAGACCTAAGCTTGTATAAGAACACAGAAGTGTCATAATTCGTGTTCACTTTGCCTAACGTCTCTCAGAGAGCAGAGAGAGATTTAAACTGTTTCTTATAATCATTGGCCATATTTCAAATGCGAAAGTGTGTTTGTTGGTTTAATATTCAATCACGCTGCAACGGAGCCACCAGTCGACGTGGTTTTTTGCATGGATACATTTAAAGACCTTGAGAGTGACATCTCTCTCCGCATCGTATTCTTTATTGCTGAGGGTTGTGACCTCTTTCCATTATTCCTACATCTAATGGTAGGTTTTCTTGGGATAATAATGCAGTGGGTTCAAAGAGCCTACGGAACTCGACTAGAAAAACGAGATTTTGACACTTAGGTTTAACGGTTATGAATTAGTTATTAATATCAGTGATAAAATTGATTAGGGCTGTCAGGTAAAATGACATTTATCTCGGAAAATCAAAGAGTGTCCACGAGATTTTTTTCCAAGTTTGCGCTACTAACTACATATATTATGAAGAGGAAAGGTTTGTTTGTTTGTTATCGATAAACTCTGAAACTACTGAACTACTTGCACTAAAGACATAATCATCAACATCAACCGACAGACGTCCACAGTGAACATAGGTCTTTAATAGGGTCTTCCACATGCTACGGGTTTGCGCCGCCTGAATCTTTGCGCTTGCGCTTGACGACAATCATGCTTTAAAGAAAGCAATGATGAGGTCCAAGTTGGAGCACGCTTACCTAGAAGATGCCTATTCACTCTTGGCTTGCAGGTATCTAAGGTATATATGGCAGGAAACACGGCCGCCGAAATGGCGTTCCAACCTTTAGGCTCTCCCCATTGCCCGCAGCATGAATCTGAGCTTTCTTATGAGACCCATGGTTATATTATGTACATATAATATCTCATAAGAAAGCTCTAACACACAATCCAGCTAAGTAAGTCCAATTTCGAAAAAAGCTAGCTAGCCGACAAATCTAACTCAGGCAGCCTTCGGAAACCTTCGAGATGTCTCTGTCCAAAATTCCTCAATGCTTGAAGAACAGTCTTTGAATAGTGCATATTGTCAGTGATGAAATATGGATCCGATATATAGGTCTTTTTTTTGTACACAGGAAATGCCTGACGCATACCCCTCCGTCATGTGGGGCTTGCACCAAACTTGCACTACTACGAAATCCATTTCGGAACACGGCACCCGGAACGAGGCGCGCTATCTCCTAACATAGGTATAATACCTATTTAGAACACTTACTATCTGTCATCATAATCTATGACAACCTCCGAGTATTTACCTGGTAAAACCGTAACTTTAGAATAAAATTTAGTATATAAGCAGGCTTCATTTAGAAATGAAAAAATCCCTATTTTATTTTTCAACGATTATAAACACAACTTTCATTCAAAAATAATAAGCTTAAATTCATTTTAAATAATATTTTGCGACGAAATGACGCGCGCAGTCCGCCCGTCATGAGAGTCCAGTGGACACTGAATTCCATAGAGCGCCTGCAAGAAAATAAATAGCACAGGAAGTTTTTTGGTTAGTTTTAGATTATTTAAGAAACGAAAAACATTTAGTATAAAACTAACAGTTAAAATTGATTGCTAAACCTAAACATATCATTTTCTGGAGGTTGGCTTCAAAGTATCAAGATGTTAAAGAAAACTTTTACAGAACAAGTTGCGAACAGCAATGTTTTCAACTTGGTTTTTTTTTTATTGGGATAATGTATACTAAATAAAAAGAGGCTCTTATAATCTTCACAAACTGAAGTTTTTAATTGCATGTATTTAATAGCTGTTAATGCTTTAGAAAAATAAACAATTTACTTCAAAGTACAGCATTTTTGCGATTTGTCAAATAGCAATTACCTTAAAGAATCACATACAAATCTTTGAGCCCCTGTAATTTTAAAAATACATATTTTTAGAAAAATCTAAAATATCACAGACACAAATATTAGTTTCTAAAATATGTCTGCAAAATTTCATGGACTTTGAAATTGATGACAAATGAAATTGGAACGACGATTGTATGGATCAAGTGACGGAGAGAGCCCTGTTAAGTTGGTAGGTATAGGTATAAATGAGGACTTCGTCTGTGATGGCGTTTGCTGGCGCGCGTGCTGTGCTTGTCTGGAGTGTTTTTTTTTGTTAAGAGTGGCTGGTTTTTGTGTTAGTTGGTGTTTTTTGGTGGTGGAACTGACTGGGAAGCGCTCTAGGGAGGCGCCGCGCGTGTGTCGGCAGTAGTGGTGTCAAAAAATAATTTATCTATAATACATATTCAATATAAAAAAATATTCAGGATATTAGATTTTCAATAAACCCCATATTTAATACAAAATATAGTAATTTTTAAAGCAATACATTTTCTATTAGAAATTGCTTTTAAATTTCACGAGGCGTTTGCCAAAGATAGACCGTCTACCGATCTACGTCACACGATATCAATATGGTTGCGAATATCATACTCATTCGCGATAAAATGCGTGATAATCGCTACGCGTTAGTTTTTTATTCGTTTGGAATATTGCCCCTCGGTAGTTTTACTTATCAAATAGATTCTTTCGATTTTGCTATTCAATCAGGACAGTAGATTTATTTATTTGTGAACTTGGTTGTGGGTAATACTGAATGTAAATAATATCATATTTCGTTATCGGAGTTGATATTATCACAGATTAGGTTAGTTACTTCATATATTTCGCACGTTTGTTATTATAGGTTAGGTACGTAAATTGTATTGGTCTTTTTGGAAATGTGTGTGTTTGTGTGGTCTCATGATGGAACCGGGTGGGCATAGTGATTATATCCAGGGTCTCATGATGGAACTGGGAGGTAGCCATAGGAACCGAGTGTCTGTTATAGCTCCGGCGTGCTTGGAGCTTGGGTTGTTGGATTTTTGTATTAGTTTTAGCCGTGATGAAGGCTAAAATAAAAGCTCGTTATTTAAACGATTTTTAAATAGGTAACTGGGTAAACTTATCTACTTTTTGTACCTTCTTGACATTTCTTTATCATTCTAATTGTTTTTAATTTTACATAAATAGGTAGGTAGATATAGATAGGTACCTAGGTATTTAGAGTAAAATTATTACCATATACTATACGTCTTTCGGGATTTCTTTATTGTCATGCTTTTTAGGGTTCCGTATCTGAACCTGAAGGGTGCTAACAAGGAATACAGAATCTTTTATTTATTTTTGTGAAGCTTGTAGGTACTTATTGAAGTAAAGATTTACAAGTGCCTTTGAAATTTGTATATATGTTGTATATGTTGTGTATTTGTATATGTGTTGTGTATATGTTGTTTGTTTGTTGTGTTGTTTTTGTTTGTATTTGTAATTTGTTTTTTTGTTGTGTTTGGGTGTTAGGTACATACTATTTTTATTACTTGAGTGTTATTGAAATAGAGACCCGTTCTCAGTAGTGCGCCGGCGATGAGTTCTCACTTCTTTTTGATGATTCTTATAAAAAAATTAATGAAAAGAAATAATTTAAGTATAAAAATACAAAATTAAAAAAAAATATTATTTGTTTTTTTAAAGTGATATAATATATTTCTACAGAACCTCCTCCGACACCTCCCAGACGTCGCTTTTAAGGTGGTAATCTGTATAATGGTTCGCTAGGGGTGAAAGCAACAGAAAAACAGGTGCAAGCGATTCTCGACCTTATTGACGGTAACGAGAAAGTTGTTATTTTGTCATATTCTTGCTCAGTATCATTCATAGAGTGCTAATATGTGGTTTTCTGAAATATGTCAATAAGGTTGAAAATCGTTTGCATGCAAGTTTCGGCTTTTTTTTATAGTTAATATATTTTAACGTAAAAAATATTCAATATTTTTCTGTAACAAACATTAATATTATGATATAGGAATCTAACCATATTTGACACCTCTAGTCGGCAGGCGCCGGCGTAGACGGAGTCCATACTTGTATAAAGTCAATAACTTGAAAATATCTACAAACTTGACATTGGCTAATCAGAGTAAAGCCAGATTTAAAGAAAAAAAAAAAGGTATAAATGAAAATGTCAGCGCTTGTAATTAGCGCTGAGTGCTTGACCATTTCTCCAATTTTATTTCAAAATCTAAATAAGTATACGAAACTTAGGTATATAGTTATATACCTACCTACGTATAGATAAATATTCAGATTTTGGAAACGTAACAGTTTCCTTGTGGACTAAACTAGCGGCACGCTATGATGGCCGGTTTGACACATTACAATAGTGATGTGGAATGTCAATTTATTCTCGAACAAAAAACAATTAAGTTTTGTTTTTGTACCTGATTAAATAGGTTTAATAAAACAAAAATGTATATGTTTATTTAATTTATTTGAACGAACTGAATATTTGAACGAAAATGAATATACCTACATACTTTATATGCACACAAGAAACATATGAATACAAAAGATACCAAAAAAGGTGCCACAAAAGGCCATAATTAATCAGATTCGTCCATACTACTATTTTCACTGTCGTCACTGCTATCATCACATACATTAATAATTATATGTTCGTTTTCTATAATATTATCTATTTTCACATCTCTTTCATAATCTTCCCTTATTAATTTAACAGTTCTATTCACAACCTTTTCCCAGTCTCCTTTAGTCACATGTTCACAAGCTTCTTCTAATAATTTTAGCATTTTTTTTGTGGTAAATGGAGGTTCTGTATTGTGTCTTGCAGCATATCCCTTAATTTGAGCCCACACCAACTCAATCGCATTATACTCACAATGGTAAGGCGGTAACCGTATAACTCTGTGCCCATGTTCTAATGCTATTTCGTCAATGACGTATCGGATCTTGGTTGGTTTGTTTTCTTTTAAAAGACGTACTAATTCCGCTTTTAACATATTCATGTTTGCATCTACGCCATTTTTACGAAGCCATGCGACGATATCAGCTTTCTTTTGGGATTGGGCAGGTGGCTTGTCAATTTGCATCGAGTGGTATGGGGCGTTGTCCATAATTATAATAGATGGTTCAGGGAGGCTACACAACATTGAGGTAAACCATTCAGTAAACTTTTCTCCATTCATGTCTTCATGATAGTCTCCAGTGGTTTTTGACGCAAAAGCCATGAGAGAACCTTCGACAAACCCGTTGATGGTTCCGGCGTGACAAATTATAAGTCGCGATCCTTTTCCTACAGGAACTTTGGAAGTAGATGCTGCTGTGTCATCGTTCCAAGAACGGCCTACAGTATGGTTAGCATTAAGCCATGTTTCATCCAAGAACACAACATTTTGCCAATTTTTGATTTCTTTCACTTGCCGTAAAAAAGTATACCTTGCCATCGCTATATCAAATCTTTCCATCAATATTTTGCGTTTGTTACATTTTTTGTATCGAAATCCAATGGTCTTCAAAATCTTCGTTAAAGAACTTTCCCCACCGAAGAATAATCCAGCTTCCTTCAGTGAATGCACCAACTTTTTTCTTGTTGGATACTCCTTCTGTAAATAGTAGCCGTAAACATGTCTTCGGATAGCATCGGCATCAAAGCTATCGATGCCTACGACTGGTTTTGCTCGTTTTCTCTTTTTTGGTGTGTGAAGTTTATTTTCTTCTGTGCCAGTCTCGCCATATTTTTTTTTAGTTATCCGTCTAACAGTTCGTTGTCCAATATTAAGCGCATCAGCTACGCGTTCAACCACTGACGTTATAGGTAAAATTGGCCCTCCATTTTGAGCTTCACGATCGAAATAGTTACGAAGGCGTATTACGAACTCACGTGTCTGACTATTTAGAACAGTTCTCTGCGTACGTTCGGTCATATCGACGAAATCCACAACAAAGGGCTTGAACAGAGTCCAAATTAACGAGCAAGGGTCAACAGTAATGCAGTATCAATATTTGAAATCCAAAGCCAGGTCAAAACTATATCACAATCGCATTGCACTGACAGTTTATACTTTTCGAAGCAACGTCAATTCGAAACTGCTTTGTTTTGCATTGAGCATTGACGCGAGTTTGCCGGAGGTAGTAGTTGTGCTAGCCAGCGATCCTATGTGACGATCGTATTAGATTCCATTTTTAAAAATTTATTGATATTTTTTTGCGATTTCAGAGGTTTGTCCACATAGTGAAAATTGTTCATATTCACAAGTACATTCACCCCTTAAATGGTGCAAACTGATTTTTCTACACTTGTATACATTTAAGAAATCAATTTAATAAATAAATTTTGAGTCCTAAACCTAAAACTACATTCGATAAAATTTATGAATCTCTGCACATCACTATCGTCAATAAAGTAATACAATTATTTCCTTCAAAGTCGTTATCAATTAATACGGAACTTCATGAGCGGACAAACGTCAAACCGGCCATCATAGCGTGCCGCTAGTATAAGAACCAGCGAGGCCAGACCTTCGTTATTTTATAAAAGCCGAAAGTTTGTCCCCAACACAGGCAAGAACGATCAGCGACTATGAAGTTTGGATCATAGTGGCTTTGGGAGATGACAGGTAACAAAGGTGTAAAAAATCATACGTCAAATAATTATAAAGTGATAATTTCATTCTCATCATCATCATCATATTCGTCTCAACTACTGAGCACGGGCACATGAGTAGATCTATTTCTTAGAATGAGAAGAAGCGAGAAAGGAATTGATTGCTCGGGACTAATAAGTAGGTAACTACTAACTAGGTATCTACCTATTCTAGGATTTATTAGATTTTTTAATTAAAAATATTTTAGATAAAATTTGGGTTGGATAGGTACCAGTGTGAAGGTGTAGATAAGTATGTCATTTTTTTTACTTCTCAAGTTCAGATAGGTTCATTGCTCTAAAGGTTTTTTTTCGAAATCTGAAAGTACCACACATAAAATAATATTCAGATTTTGAATTTTTATCTAGCGGAAACGTAACAGGTTCTTTATATCTGTGCCCAACTTCACAGCTCAAATAGTTTTCTTGTGACAGATAGACGAACATGGACAAAACTATAATAGTTCCTTATTTGACTGAGGAACCCTAAAACACACTCCAATCCAATTTTGTACTTGACTCTACATTGTTGTGAAATAATAGGATACCTGTCCGCCATTGCCACTTCGTCTCAAAGGAAATTAAAAAAATACCATAATCTCAAATGAAATGAAAAGGATTCTTTAAAACAACCGGTGCGATCCCATTAAGTCGCTGTCATCGCGTTGATAAGATTAAAAAAACAAAAAATTAGCCGCACAATAACGCTCCTGTCAAATCGGCCATTAATTTCGAATTTTGAATTTGGAACGGGAGCGGTGTTGCCATGTTATGTTATTCAGTCATTCAGTGACGCAATGCGACCACACGCTTTTGGACGCAAGCTTAGCAAATTGATTTTGTGCAAAAATTGCCATAGGCACATTACCTACCTGTAGTATGCCACAGGTCGAGATGGCCATCGGGGTGGGGACCCCCGCACATTCGCACAGCCCCCGCGCTTACTCGGTGCGTCCCTCCGCCTCATACCCCAATTGCCATCTCGACCTTTCGCGTACTTATACATTTGTTTATTTCTCTTGACTTACTTACCTATCTTTATCTCCCATGTAGGTACCTATAAATGGTTCTATTTTTATATTGGTATTCGGTAATTTTCTATGTGTAAATTTTGGTATGTGTAGGTAGTGGCTACTAATACAAATTGTACAATTGATTTTATTCATGATTATTATCGTACAAACCCGTCAATTGCAAGTCGGTATCGCACACGAATGATTCACGAAGAACCTACTTTTTGATTTTTTAATTTATATAGCGGCCATTTTGCGATTTTTATCATTTGTTGTTACAGTAAGAATACACACTGCAAAAATTTCAACTCTACCTATTACGGTTCATGAGATACAGTCTACTGACAGACAGACGGAAGGACAGCGGTGATTTAGTAGGGTCCCATTAGCACCTTTCGAGTACGGAACCTTAAAAAAGCAGTAGAATGCAATAATAATTTAATTTTTATTAACTTTATTAATGAGTATCTTACAATAAATTAAGTTCGGTAATAGATTTTGTCAAAAATAAATGCGACATGTCATACAGTGCCCGCCCACAAATCCATTTGTAATTATTCAAACAACGCGCTTAATTGGCCATTCCAGAATACGATTTTAAATCGATATTGCCAGGGATTTGAGTTCAAGAATGATGGTTTATGAATTAGTTTTATTTGCTGCGTAATTTTATTTTAGCTAGTTAATTTCGTTTTTGTTAGCTCTTTTTGTTAGTAGGTATAGATAGTTGGCTCATGTAGACTATCTACATGAACTACTCCAATAAAAAAAAAAAATTGAAAATGCTCTTATGAGACCCGGCTGTGTTTATTGTGGGCTCTTCTCAGACCTGGGCGCATATGGAACCCTCGTAGTTTTAGTTTTAAGTTTACGTAATTAATTGTCACCCCTAATTAACAATCAGAAAGAGTACAATATAACATAGTAGGTAGGTACTTAATTTCAATATATGATTTGACTTGATATTGAGGAGCTGGTGAACAAAACTGTTACTATTTATACTTAGTCTCACATCTGTTCACTTTTAATATGTGTTGTACCTATAATTGTGTGTAAATGGATATTCATTGAACCGTCTAATTGTGCTCTTAGATGCCAAATACCTATTAAAATGCCAGTTAAAATAAAATTCTCTCAAGTTAATTGTTTTTGTTTCCATATGGATAAGAATAAAGGAGCGGCACGGGACCAAATAAGTTAGTTGTTTTCGTTGTTTTTTTTTTTCGATTTTTGAGTTACAAGCTACGATCGGGAACGGCAGTTATAATGAAACGAGTAGTGTCACAGGTTGAGCTACGATGCTCTTGTACGGTTTCTTCTTATGGCGGGTAATTATTATGGGAATAGTTTATGGCTCCATATAAACGTGTGTAGGTACGTTACATATCTACTTACTTACCGAACAATTTTAATAGTTACTACCAGGTAAGATGATGGTAGGTTTTAAAATTACGATAGGTATATGTCATTATGTAGCTCCAAGTAGGGACAAATGCACACAATGACCTCTACTAGTATACAAGTACGCTGGACATGCGATAGCCGACCTGTTATTGAAACAACTTGATTTTTGCTTCCATGCATACTTACAGACCTATGTATGTATGACTAGAAAATATTCAATTTAACTTTAGTAAGTATTTTGTAATGACTGTACTTACATACCTGACTAAAAAAATGCGCGTACCTAGGTACCTATAATAGATATAATATCTAATCTATCCAGTAGACAGATACCCACTACAACTTGTTTGTTTACACGAATCGATCTTTTACTTTTTATTCTACTTAACGGTGGTTGAGTTAACAAATCATCATAGGAACACATTTAGCCATTTTTCATATTCAACTTTTTCTAAAAGCAATTTGTTTCAAGCACAAAGCCATTGTGAGTCCAATGAGGTCGGGCATATCGCTTTTCTAACCCATAAACGGAATTTATATCTGACATTATTCATACCTTCCCGTCCGGTTGTTTTCCTAATTAGAACTCCATTCAACGAACCCCATTAAAACTCGTCTAAATTAAAAATCGAATAACTTACTAACTAGATGTATAAATCACGAGAAAGACAATAAAATATATTGTCCAGTCTGACAATCGCCCGAACAATAAATAATTAATATAGCACTACGCTTACCGAGTAATTAAAATAAACTAATTTCTAAATGCGAGTGGCCAGTGTTTTATGAATCAATGGTTGTTTTTTTAGTCTGGCAACATTTCTCATTCTCGGTCTCGCACTGACAGTTCAGTTGACGGCGTTCTTTTTTTGAAGTGCGACCTCGCAGCGGGTCGCTGAGCAACCGTTGGGATTTTAAATTATCTCAATTTAATTTACTTTCCGCGCTCTCTTATTTAATGATGTTGCTTAACGTATACACCTTTAATATTCCATTCTTTTATTTATTGAAATACTGTAGAGTGTATGAGAATCAACTTTAATAGGAAAAAGGTAGATAGCTACCTAATATAGGTAAATCATCACGAAGGCTTAGCAAGTTAGCTGTTGCTCTTTGGTTACACATACTTAGGTAATATTATATCCAAGACAAGAAAAAGACCTCAACCTGCAAGTAAAGCATATTTTGTAATAACGATTAATACTAATGTGCGGTTTTGCGAATCCGATATTATTTTGTGGTGCCTGAATAAAATAACAATTTGGTGAAACCCATAATAGCTTCAAACAAACAACTTTAATTTACCTACAGTAGGTAGATACGTAGATAGGTATATGCTTACGTTAAATCATTTAATACCATAGCAACCATTGATTTGCAATCCTAGTCATGATCTCCGAGAAAAGTTCTCGCAACTAAAGATTAAATAAATTGCCTCTAATCCCCCACTCAATTATCCTATGCTATATGATTTTGAGGTTTCCCCTAAATTCCTTCAAAATCCTTTCTCACGCTAAACAAAATTTCAACTCTCACGAATCAGTCTAAGAATTTTTATTTGGCAACACCAAATGATGAGTAAATCGGCACAGATAATAACAACCTGCGAATGGAATTTGGAAAAAGAATCGGATTCAACCGCGTGCACGGTAGCAATAACGTGCAATTTAAATGTTTCAAATTTCGAACACGTCCTTTTTTAATTTGAATTTCGTGCGCACATGCAGCATTATTGAGATCAAAAATGACAATGCTATTTTTTTTTTTCAAACAAGATGATTAGAGCTTTTTATTAAGACTTAAATAAGGTTATGCAATTTAGCCGACTATTCAAACTGATCGGCCAATCGCATTGAAGTCAATCCTGCGTTATCTACTGCTCATAATAAACGCTGTTTATATACTTGTACTTAAATACCAAAATTCTTTTTCTGTCGCTTGCAGAATATTTCAAAGACCCGCACGTTTTTGGATGGAACATCCGTTAGGCGGTATATTCATTTTGTTCTTAATATATAAACAAAATATAGCATATATACCACCCGGACAGTAATAACGAATTAATTGGCATTTCATTCATCAAAACCGGCTCAGTATTTTCGGTGTTACGGTGGAACATACATAAATATAGACATACATAAGTACTACGTCCCATGTACGTTCATTTCAGTGGGCCGCCTCAGCAATACATCAGGCATCTTGTTGTAACCAGGTTATTTACAGGTTGTAACCAGAACGCTAGCAAAAACTTAGCGTTATTATTACACCTACTACGTAAAGAATCCAATGCTAATAACTTTTGCCTTATTTTGAAGTTTAAGTGATTTAGATTATTTTTCCTGCAATGTATAGCGTGCAAAACTAGGGGTCAATGCCCCATTTATGATGCAGCATTGAACCCGAGTGGCCCA
Organism: Maniola jurtina; assembly: GCF_905333055.1. Lineage (NCBI taxonomy): Eukaryota > Metazoa > Arthropoda > Insecta > Lepidoptera > Nymphalidae > Maniola > Maniola jurtina. The sequence continues at coordinate 10,950,856 of NC_060033.1, forward strand.
CGTACGCAACGTTCGTTGTTCTCTAGCGTCAGTCACATGTTTTATTTGCAATATAATATTGTGAACTTTTAAAAATATAGCATTTTTTTCTTTTTGTGGTATCTAATCATCAATAGGTACTATTACCTGTCTTCGTCTTTGCAAGCATTCTGGTTACACTAGTATACCAGTCAGGTTGAGGGTAGGCTTGTGCCATTTTGCGCGACATTGCTCGTTCTAGTAATATTATACCTATTATTTATAGATCTTCGTCGTCGTCTTCCAAAATTCATAAAATCCATGTCCGCTGTTAGTTTTAGTTTTGCAGTTAGGTAAATGCCCTATGCAACCTTATTGCACTCCCTTCCCCTATTGTGTGTCGCCGCTCGAATTCTACCAACGTTGGTGAGATGTGAAATCTCATACTAAGCATTCGGGTCGTGACGGGCGCACGAGCGGCCCGCCTCGCCGTAACGCGGTAACCTCACGTATTTGTAATTACACTGAAATTCCTGCTGCCTTTATCGTTATCGTTTATTACAGTAGCTAAAGATAATAATCAATAAAGAATTACTTACACATTCTTAATTCTTTCATTTTGAAAGAAATAATTACCGACAGTCTGTTGTACCTAACGTCTCCTCAGACTAGATAAACCATGTACCTACTTAGGATGCACTTAGCTTAATTTTAAGTTGACTAACGTCAACTTAAAACTAAAGCTAAGTATTATGACGAGTACCTATAAGTATATTGAAAAAACTCGATAGACGTTAGGGTCCCAACTCCAAGATGCTAGAATAGTGAGTTCCCACTTCGCATCAGAAAACGTAGCGTTGGAAGACCCCCTATAAACTATCTGACCCGTCCATTGTTACTTTAGCGTCGCAACCCGTTGCGCTATGTCGGTTACTATGTTTCTTCAGCGTATGATCACGTAGGTCGTAGATAAACTCGGAACATATTATTATAGTGCGCGACAGGTTGAGATGGTAAGCCGGGATGAGGACGCCCCGCACACCCGTACAGCCCCCGCGCTAAACGATAGCGTGGGTAACGTGCGGGTGTGCGGGGCGTCCCTCCCGCCTCATACCCCGATTGCCATGTTGATCTATCGCGATAATAAAGTTTGGTTCTCATTTGAATGCCTACTATAATCATTCAAGCTGAATGATACGTTTTAAAAACTAATATCAGCTATGCCTGTTGTTTTCCAGGATTTCCGTTAAAATACTAACTTCCAAAGTTACACGATAAAAACAAATGTTTAAAAAACTAAAAACTACTGTATAAACTGGTTATTTTTACGGGTTGGCAAACCATAGACACAGGTATTAGTTTCTAGAACGTGTCTACGAAATTACATCGAGTTTTATTGGCTGATATTCAAATGAGAACCAAACTAAGTAGGTATCTGTACTAAAAAGAGCGAGTGACGGAGAGACCGTCCGAGGCTCGTGCCGAAATCACGATAGAACCATCCACAATAAACCTACTTACATAATCATAACCTTTAGAATTATAATCACTAGCTATTATGTGAAAGTAAGCAGTAATTTTTGTTAGAACAAATTTGTGTTACAACGAATCTTGAAATTAAATAAATGAGTGTTGAAACGAACTCAATATCATCATAATAGATGAAGTAGGTATTGTTTTAAAAAAAAATGTCCCACTTGTCTAATATTGCCCTTTCTACTCAATTTTTTAAATATCTATCTATAGTACCAGAAAGGTTGAGATGGCAATCGGGGTATGAGGCGGAGGGACGCCCGAGGGTTAGCGCGAGGGTTGTGCGAGTGTGCGGGGCTTCCCCACCACGGTTGCCATCTCAACCTGTGGCGCACTAAACCTACCTACTTACTAGTAGCACCTAGTAGTCTTGCACGGTCATCGCTACCCGGTTCGATTCCCAGTTAGATATAGGTATTACCTATATTATTATCTAGATCAGGTTTTATGTTTTTTTAAACCAACTTAGGTCTGGACGGCTTCGCTTGGTTGGCTTGGTTCTCACGTTAAGAAAATAATTTTCTGCTGCGAACACCTTAGTCTTATCTTATCACACTTATCACACCCAGTTTTCCACCCTGTTAATACTTATCTTTGAAAGGTACCTATGTTATGGTGAAGTCAAAGTCAAAGCCAAATTCAAAATCATTTATTCAAAGTACTTAGGTACAAATTGTACTTACTCCTTTTGATGGTCGAAATTGTTTTTGTACGATATAGTGGTGATAATTAATTACGTAACTCAAAACTAAAGCTACGAGGGTTCCAAACGCGCCCAAGTCTGATTAGATAATACCTACTTATCCATGAGAGGTTGCTAAGATACCTAATACTTATCCATGACTAAAAATTGGGCATGGAATGTCCCTCTCTTCCATAAAAGGATACGGCCTCATGCACCTTTTTAAATATAGAACGTCCGTATAAAAGTGGGACACCTGGCAACACTACACGTCTACGTCAACTACACGACACTCGATCTCAGAAAGGCAAAGGCATCCATCATACAGCCACGCCCTCGGCAACGCTTAACCGCGGCTCGATGATTAAAATCTAAAGCCATCTTAAAAGCATTTAGAATATTGTTACTAGTGAAACAATGAACTTGTAAAAATATTGGCTCTTTAACTACTATACTTACTTAGATAAATAATTGAGAATATTATTGGGACGTAATAAGAATATATAGGAAAAGTGCCTATATAATATGGGTGTATCCTCATTAATAATACATTAAATAACGTATCTACCTTGATAAGGAATCTAGGCATATATAAAACACTCATATTATTTAGCTAAGTATATTTATGTGATTAAAATAATTTTGGAAACAGATTTTTTCTTAATTGTGTCTGACAATCATAACAAAAATGGAAACAACTGATAACTTCAAGTTTTGTTCAATAAAAAAGGATTAAATCACGAAATCAAACTCAGCTTTTTGAATGACGAAAGTTATATTTATTAAAACTTTAAATTGGTTGCAATACGTCATGTTTTTAAAAATAAAAATTACTTAAACTAAAAATTGAATTTTGAATTTCTGTTTTGTACCTACCACGTATCCAGAACCAGATCATTCATTTACTTAAAAAAAAAAAAACAAATCACTGGCAATTTAATACAAGCCTGAATTCAAAAAAAGAACGGGCGGGATGGAATGTTGAAATGAACGGGGCTACCAATTTTTAATACGCATTTAGAATTTTCTATCAAAAACAATCACTATTTTTTAAGCAATAAACTCCTCTTTCCTTTAAACGGAATGACGAGTTAAGGCTATTTTTAATTAAATTGGAACGCTTATTGACTTCCGTTTTTACATAAATTACTTGTAAGCTTACGTGGCCGGGAATTGTTAGTTAAAGTTGGAATTTGTTAATGAACCTCTCGTACTGTTTAAAACTATAAGATATGCCCGCTAGTTCACCTATTGTTAAAGAAGTTTAAAAATAAAGTACCTAGGTATCAACTTTGCGAGACCTTTGTGATCTGAAGAAAGTCGCTTGCAACGTTGACAGTTGACACCTCGGATCCTCCGTAGCTGGATCGTAGACGATCGTAGCGGTGCAATAAGCACTTATGGGGTATGAGGCCCAGGGTTCGATTATCTTCACGGCTTTTTCTCTACCTAGATAAGTAAAGCTGGGTATTCTTATAATTTTATGACAATGTTTTTACCTACACTTCAAGGAAATTATTTAAAGTACACACAAATTCTTCATGATATAATTATGCATCCATATAAAATATGCGAAAGTGTGTCTATAGGTATATAGAGGTAACTTTCATCTCGGTGTCAGATAGGCTAGATTTTATCCTAGAAAATCAAAGAGTTTTCAGCGAATTTTTAAAAACCTAAACCTACGTGGATGAAATCGTGTTATTAGTTATTTAAATATATGCTTCATTTCAATTCAAGCTTGACACATTTCCATCTTAGACTGGATCATAGCTTATCATTATATTATCACAGAATCACTACCTTTATATACCCCTATTATAAAAGCGAAAGTGTTTGTTTTTTTATGGATGTACCTATTCAAAGACCTGGAGAGTGACATAGGCTACTTTATATGTGAATTCCTTTCGGATATCAAGGATCAATCGAGGTTTTTGAAAACATAAACTCACGAGGACAAAGTTGCGGATTTGATCTAATAAAACTTTAGCAAACCGTAGTCTATGGGTACCTAAGTGCGAGAATTGAAAAATTGCTTTCTGTGAAAAATCGCATGTGAAGAAAAATAATAATTCTAGCACATGAAAATGATTGTAAAGTTGCTAGAATGCCTATCTCTGCAATAAAGCCTCAATCAAGCAATCATCATCGCACTGATTAGGTATTTTCCTTCGATTGCAGATGAGATCGTGGTCAAGCACGAACCTGTCATCAATAAAACGCCTAACATGATTACACCCTCTGTCAATGAAGCGAAATTTTCACAGCTCACATTAATTTCAGGACGAAAATTATTACAAATAAGACGCGTAAATCATAACTGTAGCTACGTTACAATGAACCATAAAACCTTTACGAAATGCAACGCATGTAAACTGTTTAACAGTCGAAAATAAACTGAATCTTTGCAGAATAAAGTTCAGATTTGTATGGACTGAGGATTTTTTTTTAATGTTGGCCGGCGATCGCCTGAGGCCTGGCACGGGCCGGCGCGGAGTGCCTAGAAATCTTAACATAATCTGTGCTCGCTGCAAGCTAAAAATAACTGTCATTAAAATAGCCTCTTTTTATAAGTTACCTGATTTTTTTTCTCTTCATACTTATCCACCTAGCTTAAATACTGAGGTTCATTTAGGTTTCATTTTGGACATAACTAAGTAATGTCCCATCGGGATCGTAGCGAAAAAACAAGTTTTTTTTTCTTAATTGCCTAGGTACTAAATATGCTATCACTGCTTTCAGTTCTTCTTATAAGCTACTAATATAAAAGCGATTTTTGCTCGTATAAAGCTTCCTAGTCTGATCAGTGACTACATCCTTGTTGTTTTAAATGTAAGCTACATAAAAGTATCAAAATAAAACCCAACCACTCAGCAGGTACTGGCCGCCATCGGAGGGATAAAAGGCGGCAATTAACTCGTCAATACAGCCCGCTATCAACCATCGCCCGCGCTTACGAAGTTTCACTGTTAGGTCACGCGTGGACGTGAATCAGAGCTTAGATATCTCACAATAAGCTCTACATAACATACCTACTACCTGTGCATACAACAGTAAAATAAACTGACTGTCTGATAATAATCCATACTCCACATGACTCTACACTAATATTAAGTACTTATTAGGGAAATGCGAAAGTGTGTATATGACTCTCTGTAACCTTTTCACGGCCCATCCGTCCGTTTTTCACGAAATTGAGTACTGAAATACATAAACATAGGCTGACATAGGCTGCTTTTTATCAATTATCAAAACCTTCCCCCATATGGAAGAAGTCACGGACGTCTCTAGGATTCAAAACTACACACTTTAGTGTTTAAAATAACTATACTTAATATTATATTTAGGTACAGTTTTAATATGAATGGCCCTGAAAAATATTTTATTTTGCAAACAGGTAAGCTGCAAGAAGAAAATCTTCTAATTGATGACCGAAATAAGGAAACTTTCCGAAGAAAATGACTTTTCGTTGTGTGCCCGCATTTCAAACTGTGTCTAACGACAGTAACGCCACCTGGGTAAGTTCATGTGAATCACTTTTGTACAAGTTACGCTATTACCCACTAGATGGCAATATCATATGAAGCCAAGTAATATGTTAGTTTATTTCAGGTCTTAATGTTGACGATGATTTTTTTGACGATAGACTTATTGTAATTAAATCACATTTAATTTAATTTATTGTGTAAGCAATGGTAATTTTACTTTAAAATTTGAATACAATGACATCTATAAGTCTATACTAGTACTAACCAGTACACAATTAAATTATGATACTTCTACTTCACAATAGATGGCGTTACCAATTGTAATTTAAACTGACGTGGTTTTATAAAAAAAAAAAATTAAAGCTATGATTAAAAAATCGTCTCACCATTATCATATCTTGACGTCAGTGTACCTAATACATTATTTGGGAGCTTTTATTATTTGACTTTATTTACAAAAGGGGTCAAGTGAAGCTCGGTATGAGGTGAAGTACGTAAGCTTTATGTAGGTGTGAAGTATCGATAGACAAACTTGACAGAGGTATTTTGGTTTTGTATGTTATGTCGTTGACCCATCGATCTATGCGTTGACCCTTTGGTTGACCCACGAAGACTTGTTGACATGTCAATAAGAATAACAAGTCAAATATGAAATGATGACCCCCGCCCACGAATTGTTTGTTTTCAAATTTTACCGGTTGTTACCTACCTGCCTAGCCTACCTACTTAATAAGGTAACATAATAACGTAACTAACACTTTTGTTATAAAATATCTCTTTTTCATATTATAAAATTGCTCCCTACTTGATAAGTAGGTGCAGATGGGTACCTACGTACCTACATAAAAGTAAAACATGTTTTTTAAAGCTGATCGGGATTATGAGGAATATTTTTGATAAAAGAAACATCTATATACTAATAAATAAAATTAGAGTGTCTGTCTGTAATTTCGAAATAACTACCGCATATTAAGGTCATATGGTTATTTGAACGATACTATAACTGAATCACACGTTTTTAAAATTTTTGTCTGTCTGTCTGTCTGTCTGTCTGTTTGAAAAGGCTAATCTTGGGAACGGCTGAACCGATTTTGACGGGATTTTCACAGATAAGTAGAGAATTGACCAGGGAGTAACATAGGCTACTTTTTTAACCGACTTTCAAAAAGGGAGTTGTATGTTTCTTTCTACCTATGTATACCGAAATCTCCGAGTTTTTTGAACCGATTTGCGTCATTTCTTTTTTTAAATCGATAGAAGAACGTTGCGACATTGTTTCATAAAAAATTTGGAGTCCAACTCTTCAATCCTGATGCTGCAGGGGATCTGACCAATCCACGGGGGCGAAGCTGCGGGCATCAGCTAGTAAATAATAAATGCAAGTTTACACAGTTTGGTCAAACCTTTAACACACGTTTATTTGCGGTCAATTGGAACTAAACGAATTCTCGGTAAAAATTCGATTGAAACGCGTTGAAGTCTTTTCTAAGAAAATGTCAGTCATGCATTGCTACGAAGCTACGAAGTCCAAGTAATATTTTTTAAATTATATAAATTTATCTTCACATTATGTATAGGTGCTCAATATACTTATCTACTTACATCCATACTTAATATTATAAATGCGAAAGTGTGTCTGTCTGTCTGTCTGCTACGTTTTCACGGCCCAACCGCTGAACCGATATTAATGAAATTTGGTCATGACATGCGATATATCCCGGGGAAGGACATAGGTTACGTTTTATCCCGGAAAATCAAAGAGTTCCTACGGGATTTTAAAAAACCGAAATCCACGCGAGCGAAGCCGCGGGCATCCTCTAGAAAAGCAACGTTTAATCCCCAGAAAAATTGATTCATTTTCCACTCATTGAATGATATGCATGCATGGATATATTATTTCCGTTATAAAATAGTGTCTTGGACTGTAGTAATAAAATGATGTGATGTTTTGTATAGTGGTAGTTTATCTAGCATTCATTATAAAGAAAATAATTTGAAAAAATTATGATTTTCGTTATTTTTGACATAATAATTTAATTTTATTGACGTCACCTTGTACAGAAGGCGTTTAATGACGTCACAAGGCGTAAATGACAAAATATACGCTCTCTATTATGTATAACTAGCCGATGCCCGTGACTTCGCCCGCGTGGATTTAGGTTTTTCGAAATCCCGTTGGAACTCTTTGATTTTCCGGGATAAAAAGTAGCCTGTGTGCTAATCCAAGATATTATTTATCTCTATTCCAAATTTCAGCCAAATCCGTCCAGTAGTTTTTGCGTGAAGGAGTAACAAACATACACACACACACACACACACACACACACATACACACTCACATACACACAAACTTTCGACTTTATAATATTAGTGTGATTTGATGCTAATTCTGAAGTTAATTCAACAATATTGGACACTAAAAAAGCCAATGAAAAAAAAGCTGACCACTGTCCGCTCGTACCAGCAACGCAACGTCAAACTATGTACGCAATCATTTCACACGCACACACAGGTGCTGTTTACGCGACCTACTTGCACGCACACATGCACACGCACAATCAAACTGGATATAATATGAAAGGAGTAATGTTATAGATTCGCGACGTGGTGCGCGGAGGAAGCTTTTTAGGTAAGCTATGCGAAAAGCTCAGATGAAATTCTTGTTTAAAAAGCTCTACATCGTGTTATTCGTTTTCGATGATTTTGTAATACATATTAAGTCTTTATTGGGTTTTCTTCCTAGATAGATATATGAAGCATTTTATAGAGAGATAAATGTAAGTTTGGGTGTAGGGGGTAATATTTGGAACTGAATGATCTGATTCTGAAAGCTTCTTTATTGATAGATACTTGTAGCAAAATTATTCCCAAGTGCTATAGGCTTTAAATTATAAGTATCACGCGGACGAACTAAGAGGAAAAAGTTAATATGACATAAATTATAATTAATTAATTAATTAATTTATACTTATTCCGTGGGAATTTCGAAGTTTACAATGTAAATGGTACCTCTGTGGCAAAATTTTAGCTTTCTAGGTTGGATGTTGATGCGTCTGTTTTAATTAATCAATCAGCTTGTTTGCGTCCACTGCTAGACAGGCCTTCCCGGGAGCGCGGCACGTCACACGGTCCTCCGCCTTCCTCATCCACCCACTTCCCGTTACCTTCATACCTTCATAAGGTGGTCAGTCCACCGGTTTGGAGGTCGGACGGAGTCGGGTAAACGGACTGTGGAGGACCACAGTCCGTTTACCTTATCATAAAAATGTCTAAAAGGATTTATTTTCACATAGTCTAGCCACTGATATAATTCAGTGTAACAGCTATAGACAACGGATGAAAGCTATATTTATTACAACTATTAAGCTGTCGATGATGGTCAATCGAGAAATTTATCGCATTCCCTGGCCTATACTGCGCAATCCCCATCTTTATCATGTCCGGCGGGCGCGCGCGCGGCGCCCACTCCATGTGATAGCCTCGAGCGACGCGCGCCTCACGTGGCTCGAGACGCGGGAACATTCGAATTTCGAATAATTACTTTTTTTTTCTTTTTTTTTTGACTGAATTTTTTTTTGTGAATGAACTGTGTTCGATCGTGTCGCATTAGTTAGGTAATAGATTCAAATGAAGTTTTTATATGTTATGACCAAATCGTGTTCGTATGAGTGATCGTTTTCATTCTTAAAGTAGATTGTTTATATTAAAATTCTATGATACATATTTACGGTATAATAAAATCAGTCGCGTGTTGTCTGGTTTTTTGCTCGGTTCTAACGTAATGACATATTGGATGAATATCTATCACTGACCTCAACTAATACAAGTACGCTGGACCTGCGATTGCCGACCTGTTTTTGAAGCAACTTGGTTTTAGTCACTTTGGCGCTGATAGCATCAGTGAGCGTCAAGTGAGCGTACTCGGAACTAACTGTTAGCGATGAGATATCGGTCAACATAATGTCACCACGAAGACAGGCAAAGTGTCAATTTTAATTCCCGATACACGGTGGAGCACGGTTGAATCGGCACAAAAATGACTTGTCATTTTGTATAGCACACCGTTTCCAGCGTAATTGTATAAGTTCATTTCAGTGATATCTATTCTAATACCGAGATGAGTAAACAATAACATCATTAGCTAAAAAGAGATGAGCGTGCATACTAGAGGAGGATAGAGATAGTCATCTTTTCAAAGAAAATAGAATTCTCATACGAATCGTAATGGTACCAATAATCGTGTAAAAGTTCACGATTGCCCAACGCGGTAACAATAGACCGGCCAGCGACGCTTGAGCTTGAGCAAATCTTTTCCAATTGGAGCTGATAACTGAAACCGGAGGTCAGAGTACGTTAGTTGTAAATAGCGGTCATCGCGGTACAGATAATGATCTGTCGATGATTTACGCCGTGTTAAACCGACAATGGCCCGCGATAACCCCCAGCCGTTCAATACAATGTGACCAATTAAATTTGTCGGCAACATGACCAAAATTAACGAAACCAACCTGCCCGACATGACGGAGCAAGAAAACCTAACAGTCGACGATATTTTCAACGAAAATTTGATTATCAAAAGCAAGCAGCTCGATTACACCGAAATAGAAGAAGCGAAGTCAGCGAATAAAGCTAACAACATCAAAGTAATCGGTCAAACGTTTTTGAAAAGAAAAGCAAAGCCATTTGAAGCCAATACAAACTTTGGTTCGGGAAAACTTGTTCAGCCAAACATAAACATAACCATAGACAAAGATTCCAATAAGACCATAAGGTTAGAGTTGCGACATCCAGACAACCAATGTGTGATCACGGACTATAAAATTGATGAATGCGAGGAAAATGGCGATGCACGAACAGTATTAGGGCTTGAAAATGAGGCCTTAAATGGATATGCTATGAAAAATAATTTGAGTTTAGATAGTGAAGAAAGGAATCATGAAGACATTAATCTACAGGATGGAGACTTTGCTAATGACAATGATGGAGATGATAAAGTGAGTACTTATGTAAATTTAACGCTATCGCTACTTCTAGCCTGCGCACTGCTTCATCCTAAACAGCACTGTCAGTTACCATCAAGTGAGATCGCATCGCAGTCAAGCAATAACTAGAACAACCACCCCATTCTGTAAGAAAAACGTATTATTCATCGTAATCATAATCGGTAGCAACCTAAGGTTCTGACCCTTGATTGGCTGTGAAAAATTTAGACAGCGAATTTGACCAATCAAGGGGCGGATTTTGCTTTCGATTACGATTACCATGAATACGGTTTTCTTGCACAATCGGGGGGGCAGAAAGTTATAAAATTTAGTTGAATTAATGTAGTCTTTGCAAGTAACATCGTAAGCTCTACTTTTACAGAGCCCTCAAAACCCATAATGGCCTGCAATTTAATAAAGGGTAAAGGTAAAAGTTTACATAAACGTATTTCTTTGTAGACGCAAAGTGCTTTCGAACTGACCTGGTAGTTGGTACATTGCGATTCTGACTCAATTGATACTGGAGAGTAGAGCATAATTATAATTCTCAGAATATCTCTTGAAACCTGTTTTCATTAAAACATTCTTTCTTAAGGTTTATGTTTTCGAAATTTTGTTAAGGAAAAGTGAATTAAAACCTGACGAATATTTTTATATTAGGTATGATATGAGTAATAAGTGATAACACTAATAAGTAATAATTTCTATCTACATGAGTACTGTTGCTCTCCTTTAATGCTGACCAAAAGCTAGCGTATGATAACCTCTATAAATTGAGTTTTCAATTGAGAAAAATTTATGTTCAAATAAGAATAAGTACCTACATCAAAAATAAGTAAACAAATTGACTATCAATTTATTTATAATATATATAATATATTGACTATCAACAAATCAAAATCAGACTATTTTCTTAGCGTAGATCAAAATTCTAAATTGCCGAATTATTTTCACATGAAAAATAAATAATGATGGCAGTAACTGTGAAAACGATTCTCTACGAACTATCCGCTATTTTAGCTATCGCTCACAATTTCACAGAACGCGATCTAAATCTACCAATAAGATGATATATTAATAAGTAGCTTCTGATATGCATCTCAAGTAAATCGAAACTGTAACTACCTACTGCTAAGGAGTAGGTAGTAGCTATTATATTGTAGTACGCGACAGGTTGAGATGACAATCGGGGTATGAGACGGGGGGACGCCCTGCACACCCGCACGTCACTCGCGCTCACCCGCAACGGGCTTAGCGCGAGAGCTGTGCGGGGCGTCCCTACCCCGGTAGCCATCTCAACCTGTCGCGAACTATACCTACCTACTTTACAGAAGCCGTAACAGGCTGCCGGTAAAAAGGTCAGAATGAACATAAGGTCAGGGCTTTGATCTACCGCGAGCCGACTCAAATAGATACACATACTTTATTAGGAGAAGGGAAAACAATAGCTACGAGTGAAGTGTATGATTTAATATGGGAACATGTGGCCTAGTTGTAACAGCCGGCCTTCTATTGTGCAGGTCAGGGATTCGATCCTGAGCACCCATCTAACTTTACTTGCTTTAACGGTGGAAGGAAAACATCGTGAGGAAACCTACCTGTCTGAGAGTTCTCTAAAATGTTTTCAAAGATGTGTGAAGTCTGCCAGTGTTGATGACTATGGCCTAACTAAACCCTTATTCTGAGAGAAAAGCGGTCCTCAGTAGTTGGCCAGTGATGGGTTGATAGGTTGACGATGGTGACGGTATCAGTCGATTGCGTTTGTTAAACAACCATGACGGTATTATAGTAACTGAATGGATCAACTTTGGAGGTCCAAATTAGGCCTTTTGGATTCCTTCGTGCCTTGGAGAGCATGTTAGGCCGTTGTCGGTCCCGGTTATTATCATCAACACCTGATAATACCTACATACGGGAAATTATAGATATGTGTACGGTGTACCAGACTATGAGAGATATGTATGTTACACTGAGACGCTCGTGTGTGTGGTAGGCTGGTTGCGGATTTTGGTTGAGGAAAAAAGTAATATTGGCGTAAAAGATCAGAAATTCAGCCTGACAACCGCAACCCGCACCTTATTCCAAGAGTTATCTTAATCAAGCGGTTTATTTTATCTATAAAAGTAGAAATCGATGTAATGCAGGTAGCCTATAAAAATAATTCCAAGAACACTTAATTAAAATATAGGTCAGTTTTTTACATGTTTTATTTTAATCTATGTATGAGTAGGTACAGTATGTTAGTTCCGCGCCATTTCGCTGTAAACATTCGAGAGGTCGGTCTGGTCTGCACAGATCCTTATCTCGTAACGGATCTGCGGCTAATCTCTTACATCTACACGATCGGTTATGAAACCCATAAGAGTAAGTAGACTTTGAAATTGGATTCTTTTTTAAGGACGTCGATTACTTTTTTTAATATATTACAGATATCGCCAGAGATAAGCTTCAGGAACAAATATATTTTGTTAACTTTATTGAATAAAAACCAGAGAGAATATTGGAGGTGATTTTCAACCACAATTGTTAGGTATTTTTATTACTGTCTGCTTCATTATGAATTCTCTTCATGGTATCAGAGGACTCTCCATCACATGCTCCATACATACGTAGTTTCATTCTCATTTGAATATTAAGCATCCAAAGCAACATTTTAGAAACTAATATCTGTGTCTGTGGCTTGCCAGATTTCTGTAAAAATATCTAATTTCAAAGTTGCACGGGTTTAAAGATTTGTATGTGAATTCTTCAGTGGATCTAGAGTGGGCAGATAACCTTATCATATGCTCCCAATATTTGCGTGTTGTACAAAATATAATTTATAAAATTGTAAAAAAATTATGAAAAAATCATATCAAATTGGTAGTTGCGTAAAGTTTACATTGGTTATTAACATGTATTTCCTTTTATGGCAAGAGTGTCAAGACTCGAAAGATAAGCCTGCAAAAAATGTTGATACCGCTATAATTATTTATCTGCTGACGTCTTTAAAAAATCTTTTTTGTGTGATATGAAAAATGCCATCATCAAATGGACCCACTAACGATCAAGTTAAGTTACATTAGTTTTACGTCTTATCCAGATATAAAATGTCTTTTAATTAGCTAATAAAACCGTACGCATGTTATCATAAAGATAAAGCTGATCACATATTAGGAGACGACCTGCATGAACCGCGACCCTTACAAGAGGTGCAAGATCGACCCTATTTTATGTTATTATAAGTGGCAAGTGGAACCTTGTACCTGCGCAGTGAGTGGATTTATCGATCTACTTGATGATAAAAATTAGGGGTGATGGTGTTGGTCAGTCAATTTTCCGTTTCTTGCTATGCAGGAAAATGCACTACCGATACGCAGACATTTATCCCATCAAAGCGTCGTCCAGAGTCCTTTTTATCCCCTGGTCTTCATTATCATCATTAACTTACGCCAAAAATGCGAATGACATCGATAGACACATTTGAAATGGACTCGTGCTGCTGCCTGAAATATAGTATATACGTCATGCGGCTTTAGCGCTTTTGCGGCCCTTGTGGCAATGAGCGATCAATTTAATAAAGCGTAACCCACGCACGCCTGTATAATTTATTACTGTCACTTTGTTGATAATAATTCTGTTTAGTTATAATTCTGTTAATACGCTATTTGGAAAGTCGTTTAGAAGCATTAGAAGTTGTTTCGACGGACACATGTAATCAATTAGTAAGACAAACTTTATTTTGTGAATTGCCGCTATTGATTTTCCTGCTCTTTATAAAGCCTGTCATGATGAAGGCTTGAATTACCTATATTTCAACACCATCACTATCAACGAATGACCGAACCCCATGACCTGAAGAAGGATATAGGTACATAGTTATGTCCACGCGGCGCAAGATTGTGGCGCGTGGAAGTCGCTACAAGAGAGACCTTATATGTCCTGTGTCTAGCCGTAGAAGTCTCTGTTGATAATGATGATGATGATCATATAGTTGTATTTAGGTAAATATAGCTAAGCTGTGATAGGCAATAGCCTAGTGGTTAAGACATTTGGCCTCCTATTAGGGGGGTCCGGAGTTCAATCCAGGGCACGCACTCCTAACTCACTTGCCGAAAACATCATGAGTGAACGTGCATGCCTGAGAGTTCTCCATAATGTCCTCAAAGGTGTGTAAAGTCTACTAATCCGCACTTGGCCACCAAACACGGTCCTCCGCCTTCCTCATCCACCCTGAGCGGGTGGATGAGGAAGGCGGAGGACCGTCTTAACCACTAGGCTATTGCCTATCACAGCTTAGCTATATTTACCTAAATACAACTATATGATCATCATCATCATTATCAACAGAGACCTCCACGGCTGGACACAGGACCTAGGTCTCTCTTGTAGAGACTTCCACGCGCCACAATCTTGCGCCGCGTGTAGATAACCATGTATATAATATGTAGGTACCTATACATAATATGTTTAATTCATGCTCGGTTAGTATGGATATCAACTACTCAAAGATTAAAACTAATAGTTCGTGACACACTGGGCAAGAACAATAACTCATTCTGTACTTGCAGTGTGACAGATTGTCAGATTGACATGACGTATTGCGAAACACTACTGTCAATTGTTCTGTAATCCATATTGGAAGGTGTTGCGAACTATTGCAAACATTATCTGTGACGAATGCCGTTTTAATTTACTGCTCATTAAGATTACAAGATAATAAAACTATATAGTTTTAGACTTAAGACTTTTTTTCTTTTTATTTCTCTAGATATTTAGTCGGTTTGGCTTAGTCGCTATAGGTGGGCCAAGGGCCCCAGATCGAACTTCGGGTTTTACATTAAATCAACTAAGTTATAAGTATCTAATATTCTTATAAAAACAAGACTTGTTCTGACTGAATGATCTATCCGAACCAGTGGTAAATTATTTTGACGATTCAAAAGCACTTGTAAAAGTCTAATTGAATAAAAATCTATTCTATTCTATTCTAACACAAATCCAACCGATGGTGCTAGAAAACTTGAAATTTTGACAGTAGGTAGGGTATTTTTATGACGCGACGTAGGCACTTACTAAAAAAAAGTGAAGCCAGCTGGGTCACCATTTTTTTTTTCTATGATTAGATAAGAAGGTATTATAATTCAAGTGTAGCACAATAATGTAACGTGTATGTGTTCTTTATTTTTCCCTGGTATATGAGTACTTATAACAGATCGATTTGTATTCCTATATTAGTTTATTAGATACCCATTAGTTGCAACAAACATATAAATACTAGATTATTTTTCTCTACAAAAACTAAGTGTATGTATAATTATACCTATTTATATAAATATCACGCGGTTTGTGTCTTTGATAAAATATCATTTGTTAATATTGATAAAGCGGCAACCTTTTGTCTCGATCACTTAAGATTACCTTAACATATCTTATCATAAATTGCAAGAATATTTTATGCACAAATCGGGCATAGCCCATTGGTTACATAACATAACATAGCTGTTATACCTTCCTACTGTTTGTTATACAGAGTATTAGTTTGTAATAAATAATATAATCAATGAAATGTTTGCATTCACTGGCGATATCAAAGGTATAACATCTAATCTAGGTACTTAAGTCAAAGCCTGATGAGTAAAAATTTCTTATATAAAATGATTAAATAGTTGTGACCTGCTTGAACTTCTACATTGACCTCTGCCTATAAATCAAAATTTTCTGGGAGTAATAGTACGTAATATTTAAGTTAATTATTATAATTAAAAGGTGTCAGACAAATAAATAATATGGAGATGTAAAAGTATAAAAGTTGTCCACTACATTGATGTGGCGTATAATTCAGGTTAATATGAACATAAATCGGTGCGTTCATTAACAGGCACTAATTTGCGGTGATAGTCGATAAGAATGAAGCAGTTTGTTTTAACGGGCGTGTTCTCGAAATCTGGCATTAAGTCCAGGTCACATACAACGCGTGACGGTTGTTGTATTAACAAGTGACGGCAGCGAAATAAAAGAAAAATTTGTGTGTATCGAAAAACGCGTAGTTTACGTAGTCGTGTAATACACTGCACTTAAAAGTTACTCCAAAAATGAAAAGTAGTCAAAACCCTATTGCAAATGTAAACATTATTATAGAGAGATTCAGGGACTTCGTCGGTGTTGGTGTTAGCTGGCGGGTGTGCTCTGCCTTTTTCGAGTGTTTTTTTTTTTTTGTTAAAACTAACTGGAAAGCGCTCAAACGTGCCGTGCGTATGTCGGCGAGCGCCAGCACAGACGAGGTCCATACTTGTATAGTTTAATTAACTTTTTACAAATAACTACAAACTTGACATTGGCTAATCTTTGTAAAGCCAGACGAGAGAGGAAAAAATAAGGAGATTCATTACGCATTCGACCTGCATGCTGCTGCCGTCTTAAACCGCTGCTTTCACGCGTTGTATATGACTGCAACTTTATGCTAAAGGTATTCGATTGCGTGGATTTTACACGTAAATGCGTGTTTACACTAATGTTATCTGAATGTCAGTAAACGGTTTTTGCACTGATTTATACAATTTGGGCAACAGAACGAATGCCCACTATATTACTATTTATACGACGTATAAATTGGGGTCAGTTTCAAAATAATTTCATTCAAGGTTTACAGGTAGGTACTAAAGTGTTATCGTTTATACTCATAATAATGAATCTTGCAAGATAATCCAGCAAAAATATATTACATTTTATCTTACAATATAGCTTCTTATTTATCTTTTAAGAAAAATCTTTTCAAAATGCTAATTTCGGTAAAAGTTTAAGCTTGTAGAGGTTGTGCTACGCTTAAATGCATAAAGGGATGACTTTATTTATAAAAGGTTACTTCAACTTCAATGCAGTACTGACAGTTGGTTCTAGTATGTAGGTATACTTATTTACAATTGATTTGTGTAAAGTCGAATGAAGGTGGATTCCCATTACACCATGCAAGACCAAAGGACAAAACTATTAATATAGCCTTGACACAGGCACGGCTCGGAGTAGTTTCAATTATTTAAAACTAGATGAAGCCCGCGATTTCGTGCACGTAAGTTTTTTTTTATGTAACTCCTTAATTTTTCGAAATAAAAAGGACTTAGCCTATATTTGTTTCCGGGATGCAAGCTTCTGTACTAAATATATATGATGCCTGCGACTTCTTCGATGTGGATTTTTAAATCTCATGGAAACAATTTGATTTTTGACTTCCCCGGAATTCAGCTATATCGGTACTTACCAAATTTCATCAAAATCAGTTAAACAGAACGTCAGTGAAAGGTTAGACAGACAGACAGACAGACAGACACATTTGGAGTTATAATAAGTATGGATGTTTTAGTTTGTTTCACCAAGTCGACAAGTAGGAAGATAAATAGGTTAGTTTTGACTCGAGTAGAATTCATCTGATGTAAGTATAATATATGTGCAATAGTTGTCCAAGTGAATTTGCCGCCTTACTAAGCACAAAGCCAACTGAAACGGGGTCGAACTCTCAGCTTATACGCAGTAAAGTTAAGCGCCCTCTACACTGGTGTCGATTCTGATCTCTTTCTCTAAACTTCATTTAGAATATATGCATCTTTTTCTTTTTAATATTGCTAAAAAAGAACGGAAAATGAATTTCAAATTAAAGGCTCTAAATTTTAGTGCTACTCTACAAATTTAAACACTATCCTCAAGAATCGCGTAAATTAAGTTTGTATGTCTTTTTCTTATTACATTGGTAAGAAAAAGATGTGAATACCTACTTTAAAATTTTGTTGCCATCAGAATCAATAGGTTTGAACCTATCACAGAGATTGTTTTGGACGTTATTTTCATATTGTGAGCTTTTCATTTTCTCGCAGAGACAGAAATCTTTTTATAAATTGGCTACAGTATGATGTCTGTAGAAGATGATGCCAAACGATATGGAAGAGGGCTGACCTGGAAGGGGTATGGCAGTTTTTATCAAAACCGTATCTCTTTGGTTTCATTGTACCGGAACGCTAAATCGCTTGGCGGCACGGCTTTGCCGGTTTCTTTCTGCAATAGGAAACTTAAAAAAATCTCATTGACAATTTCGTCAAGTTAGTATTGAAGATACAACAAACTTTCTAGCTTCCTACCTAATATAATCTTAAACGAGTCTATGGGCGGTTAGCTTTAAAAAAATGATAAAAGATGAAAGTAAAAATCCTGAAGTTGCTTATTAGTTTATATTTAAGCAATTTACGTAGAAGACCCACTTTTGCTTGTCAATTTATCGCGGATGGCTGTCACGTTGTATGTTATTTGAAATCACTTCTGTACCTCTTGGGCTAAAATAATCCTGACGCTTCAATTATTAAAGTATATATTTCGCATCTTAGTCCAATATAATATTATCTCATATACTAATTTAATTAACGAAAATCTTGAATGCAATCAACGACATTTTGTGTGGGTTCAATTTTCTGAAATAACAATTACACTTAGTAGGTACTTACCCACATTATAAATGCAAAAGTGTGTTTGTTTCTCCAATCACGCCGCGCCGCAACGGAGCAACGGATTGACATGATTTTGGATGGAGAGTATATTATAGGCTATACTTTTTATCCCGCAAAATACTCAAAGAGTTCTCACAGGAATTTTTGTAACACTTTCGCATTTATAATATTATTTATTAGTACCTATGGATTATGTATTTTTTCAAAAGAGAAAAAAAAACATCCAAAAATAGTTGCGTAAAAGTCTTACAAAATACACCTTGTGAAGCTTCTCCTTTTTGGGAGTCGGTGAAAAATATTTCAAAATTCCACTCCAAAATAAAGGCACAGCGTAATAATCAAGTCAAAATTATAATTAAACATAAAAAGCATGTTAAACATAATAATTTTGGTATATAAAAATACTTAAAATGACTCATTGTTGATTCCGAACCTTCAACAGAAATTTTAGCCCAGGGTTGTCCAAATGTACATTGCACATAATTTTTGCGTACTACTTATGATATTGTGCGATATGGTATGCTCCGTGGCCTGTTCTAGATATTTACTAAGTATGAAGACTGCGTCTTTTTCCTTTTATGTGAATTCTAGAAAATTCAAAATCTAGTTTAATCTTGGTACCTCTTCCTATTTTTGAAGATTTTAAGTAAGTAACTGTATGTTTACTTATATTTTGTATTTATTAGGCAACTTACATAGCATATTGTTTCCCATTTTTTTAAAACCAATATCGCGTCTGGATCTTCAACCCTGTATCTGAATAAGTGGGAGTTGCCAACCTTATCTTAAAGGAATTCCTCACGCACCTGTATCGAAAATCTCGAATTTCATGCCTCCTATCTCGCTTGCTCACAAAACAAAATTATCTTGAAGCCTTTTCCATATTAATTGACTGCTAAAGCTGCGTGCAGATGATGTCGAAATATGGTGATCAAAGATTTAATTTAGTCCTTTTTATAGGTATTTAGTATTTACCTATTTCGTTCTTCAAATCTACGTGTTTATCCAGATACTTCCATAAATAATGTGACAGTGAAATCTGCTACAAAGATAGCATACATAGGGTACTTCTTATCCCGCAAAATCGAACAGCTCCCACGGGGTTTTTGAAAAACCGAAACTTAAGAGGCGGAAATCGCGGGAATCATCTAGTTAATGAGAATAATTATTATTTACGTTTCTTATCGTAGAGACAGGCTTTATCCATTGCAAAGAATTCTTACTATTATTAGTTCACTGTCGAAGTATGTACATAATATTTGACCTTCAGTTACACCTCCCACCATGTTAAAACTGCCGTTTAGATGAGACTACAAATCTTAGTTCGTAGCCTATTAAAATGGATAAAATTAATATCGTTTGGCTCACTAGAAATATTGATGGATTAGAATAATTGAATAAGGACATATATGAAACATGTGCACCATGCCTTACGAAGTAACGACAGTTTATCTTAAATTAATTCGGCCTACCCACGTCAAGATAAGCTAAGTTTTTTGTTAACACCTTGCGAACGCGAAGTTTATAGCTTTTGTGCCACCGCGCTTATAAACAGAATTTATTGTTTTCGCAGTAAGGATTTAACGGTTTTTTTCACACTTTCTAACACTCGACACAGATAAAAGAGTTCATAAATATTTTTTTGTCTTTTGTCGACTTTATATATTATGTTTGTTCTATTCCGATAAGCTTATCTCTATATCAAACTCGTATCATAGTGACATAAAATAAGGCAAAATCGCCAGTGTATCCACAGCATTGCATAGGCTTCCTATAAATATTTAGTTACCCATATTCAAAAGAAAGACTTTCCTATTATGTGCATGCCTGGGGCCTTATGCGTATACCCCTTGTCTAAATCCAAGTGCACGCAACTGGACGTCGCGTCTGTCTGTTTGAAGGCATTAATCTCAAAAACGTTAAACCGATTTTATTAACGTTTTTATCAATTATAATTATAGTCTCTCTTATCAATAATTGTATCTATAAAGGTAGTAGGTATAGGTTCAAAAACCGTGCAGTGATAAAGTAAAATTAGCGATTTTTTTTAAATTAATTTAATACATGAATGGAATATGAATTGAATACTCTTATTTCATGTTTATAATACTTTACACTTTTTTATCCGAAGTAAAGAAGGAAATATAAATTGTCAAAATTACCCTTCAACAAAATTTTCATCGGTCCATAAAAGCTTTACGTAAGCCCTACAAAGTGACTACCAAGCTTTTACGTAACTACCAAAAAAATTTCTGCCGGTCAGAGTTGAACGACCTGTCGCCTCGAATATGTGTCAAGCGTAAGTTGACGGGACAGTTTTTTGCTTGTAAAGTTACTTATGCCCTATGTTGTGCTTTAAGTTACTTATAACCTGTTTTTAACCCCCGACCCAATAATATGGGTGTTATAAGTTTGACGTGTGTATCTGTGTATCTGTCTGTGGCATCGTAGCTCCTAACCTAATGAACCGATTTTAATTTAGTTTTTTTTGTTTCAAAGGTGGTTTGATCGAGAGTGTTCTTAGCTATAATTCAAGAAAATCGGTTCAGCCGTTTGAAAGTTATCAGCTCTTTTCTAGTTATTACTGTAACCTTCACTTGTCGGGGGTGTTATAAATTTTTAATTTACACTTGTTTTGTAATGTGATCACAATATTAACTGCTTCGTCAAAGTCGCCAAGGTTTCTAATTTCTAATGCAAAGCAACAAATGTACAGAACTTCTAAATTCTAATGCAAGACACTAACGCATGCTATGAATTACTTACTATGAAAATACGTCGTCTTTTTGAATCGAAATTGAATAGCTACAAATTGAATTCTTTATTATATAGTAAAAAATGAAATTAAGATCAAATTTAAAAAAATAAGTATTGATATAATTAGGATTTTCTATATGGTAAATGTTCGAAAAATTGCGCCCATAAAAACCACTTATGTATTTTCGATCACGCGATTTAATCACTCTTATAGACAACCAATACCGTCTCATATCGTCTATGACATATTTCGTAACAATGGTTCTAGATCACTTGTCATACAGTGCATTAGCAAGGAAAGGTCGAGTTACGCTGGATACCACCCACGCGCGCACGCCTGTACTTTGTAATAACTTTCAAAACAGTTCGTCTAGGGGTTACTAAGGTTTCTCGATGAAATCCCATCACTTACCGATTGAACTATTGTTGTATATGTACTTGCAACAAGCTTTACTACCTAGTTGAAGGAAAAGGGGCAATAACAGTCATCTAAAAACAGTAGCGTAATATTTTAGGCCGATTAGATGACATCAATGACACATAGGATACACTTTCTTAGCATTGTTTTGCATCAGAATTCGTTCTCTTGATATTGCTATACTGAAAGTACATACACACAGGTATTATAATACAGACTTCAATATTAAATTACCACATAATATTTGTAATATTTCAAATCTTTACAAATAATCACACTTTCAAAAAAAAAATTGGAACTTATAGATTTTTTTGAAAGTGTAACTCAAAACTAGTTTTTCATTCTACACCTGAAAATGTTGGACAAAGGTTATATTTTATACTTTTCACGTTCGTAATCTTGAGCTTGTGATATCACCTATGGCGATCGAACACGATACTAAATCGAGAACAAATAGTAGCACGTTTACATTAAGTCACTAACAATAATATATGGCCACTTCATTTTGTACTACCATTGTATTTTTTACATATAGACAGGTATTTGATAAATAGCTCGCCTCTATCTGGTCGCGACTAGCGATTACAAGAGAACTTGCAACTTGCAATAGACATTTGAGAAAACAAGTTTTTTACAACAGTGAAATATGTAAGATGTATAAGCAAAATCATTGTAATTATTCTTTGAGAGGAATGTTGACAATTTTGTTGGTATAGCGTGACAAGAAAGAATGTGACTGCGCTGCAAAAGAACAAAAATCTTGAAATCCTGAAAACCTACGGCAATAATTGGAGTACTTTAACCATAATATGAGAAATATCCCTCTTCAGCTTATACTTAATTCAGAGGAATATAGCTGGTTGAAGACCACCTGGCCGAAGGAAAACATGTTGGCTAAAGAATTTGCGCCAATGTACGGGAAGAGTAAACCAATATATTATTTTGTTCCGCGTAGCAATGTCTAAGGTGCAGATAGCCCTAATGGTTGCCAAACTCTATAATGTATTGTTAGAGCAATTCATATAAGCACAGTAGGTAGGTAGATAATAATTCTATAGCTAAGAAGAATTCTAAAGTTGAAGAAAGAGAAATCTCATTTTAGCACTAAGAGTAGGTACCTACATGATTATCTAGATCTTGGTGATAGATCTGGTCTGTCTGTGTAGATGTCCTATCAAAAAAACAAAAGAGATAATTTAGGTACTGTTACCTGGAAGTGTCAAGTTACACTTAATCGCTTTGCCTGTATGAACTTTCTCATCTTGAGTAGGAGCAATGTTAAAGTATTAAGTCGTATCCTATTATGGCTATTCACGACTGGCGTACTTATCTCTTTAATTGGATTGATTTTGAAATAATAATTAAGTATGGTAGAGTCGGGCGGTGCGATTCGACAAACGGAATCGATCGCTCTGATTTTGCTGATACCTAGGGCTGCCAAAAGACTACAGAAGCATGAAACAATATTTAACTTGACAATATCCTCAGTTTTTTAATAAAAATTTTGAGGTACAAATTCATAAATCTATACTAATGCTATACACAACACACAGAATCCGAATGTGTGTGTGTGTGTGTGTTGCTGCCTGTCTATATGTCTGTCGGTCTATCTACTTACTTTTTGTTGTTAAGAAACATGAATTTCTTTTTCGCTATGAATTAGGTAGGCTTTCAGACAGTTAGGTACAGAAAAGCAGAAAAAATATACCTACATTCAATATCTCGAATTAGCAGCTACTTAAGGAAAAATTCCGGCAAGTTGACAACCCTAAATCTCTTTGCATATAATTTCATAATAATATGACTTTGCATAATAAACGGTTTACATGGCGTGGGCATGGGTACGCTTTTGCGTAGTTACTCGAATAATAAAGTTTATATAATTACTAAAACCTACGTAGGTAATAGATACGATACCTTACCTACTCTGTATATAGAAAGTTGCTTGTAAAGTAAGAGCATATGGCAACAAATATCCCTCAATTCTTCAAGCTTGTTCAATGGCTTGTTGTCAGAACCCATAAACATTATGGAATTAAAAAAAATAGAAGTTAAAATAATATAACACTTTAATCAAGGCCTAACAGATTATAGTGCACACTATGGGCATGATCTCGGCTGACCACTGTAAATTATCTCTGCCACTGTGACTTCCAATAAATCTAGATAAAAACTTTTTTCTTGTTATGTTTAAATCTTGTTTTAATAAAGATATTTCAGTAGGTTTGGTAGGTATACACATTTCTTATGACTACCATGAAGAAACATTTAATTAAAAATCATCAGTCTTTAAATTATCTAAGTCATTCAGATTCCAGATCTTTGCACCTTATAAATACGTTTAAGGTAAGCCTACCTGCATTAGTAAATAAGTAGTAAAGAGGTATCTACTTAATAACCATAAAACCATGTTGATCAAACAGCCTACCGCGAATTCCTTTATTTTCTCACCGATAAGGTAGTAATGTCCGTAATTTTATGGAATAATAAAGGAAATAATATATAGATTCGCTCATATTTGTATAATATTAGTTCTGTGGTCAATCCACTTCAACCCAAAATGAGTATAACTCACAGAATACCATGCAGCGTAATATCAATCGTATCTTCAAGTAATAAGTTTCAAAATTGATGGGTGCTCAATGGGAGAGCCGTTGGTTCATAATAGCAAGAATATCTTGACCACAATGGCCTTACAGAATCAATCTCTTCCAAGAACATAACGGACACGAACCGGCATCTTTGTACTTTCTTTTTTTATAATTAACTTTTTTTTTGCAATCGGCATTATTTTGTAGAACATACGTGTTGGAAGTAATATCTTAAACGTTGCAACTCATGATAATATGTAATTAAAATACTAAACGGGTGTAAAAAAATAATTACATAGCTAGGTAGATACTTAAGTTTCTTATTATTTTTTCCATCATAGAAACAGTAAAGGCACAGTGCATTCTCTTGATTAAGTAGGCACCTAATATTCTTTAAATTAATAATAATCAAATCGATCATTTTTTATGTGGAATACCTACCTAGCGAGTGCCCACAACTTCGAATTACTTCGCGGAATTTAAAAAAATCTGCCCTGTTTTCTTGTCAACATAATAAAGAAAATCCCTAAAATTTCAGCTTTCAAGATCCAAAAGGTTTCGACTGCGTTGATGAGTCAGTCAGTGAACGAGTCATGACTTTTCTTTTTACATTTACTTATTGATTTATCGATCCTGTATAAATAATTATAATTACGAAAGTGTGTCCGACTATCTGTAATAATTAATAACATGCCCGTGTGCCTATTTGAGGAGGTATCTTACCAGGCTAAAACCAAAGATATTACTTAAATGCTACAACAACAAACCAACCAGCAAAAATAACAAAATAACAGTTACTTACTAACCTTTGCCCAGAGACAATAAAAAAAACAACTTTTATAAAAATAATCTTCCATTTATAAAACAAATCTTTACAAATAGCATTAAATTTTTAAGTAGAAAGATAAACAATTAGATTATTTATTTATTAAAGTTTCCAAAGATCACAGGTTAAGATAAGAAGGCTCAGTAGCATTCTTCTAAATTAACAGTTAGATGCTTCCTGAACTTTAACCTCAAATCATAATATACGACTACATATAAAATGTATGAGTACAGAAGCACCTGTCATCTTTTTTGTCTGTTAGTAGGTAAACCAGACCAGTTGGGAATATCTTTGAAAGTGTTTTACTTATACGGTTCGCTGCAATAAGTATAGATCCTTACCTACTCAATTACCAACTTAACTAATTGAAAAACAGCTCATAAGTTTCTATTACTTTTGTCGATGGAATAGGTAGACACTTCGAACTTTATAATTTTTTACTAATATATTTATAAAATAATAAACAGTTAATGAATTAAATCAGAAGTGGGCTTTTTTACTAGCTTACTAGCTTTAGATTCACTCCGTAGAGGTGTAATGGACACATATAATAACGAAGCAGTTGCTTTCTCGTTTCTGTCGTATCTGCTAGGATATAGGACGCCCTTTTCCATTTCAGTGTTCGCCTTACTTGTAAGCCAAGAATGCGCTTTCCATCTTACTTGCAGCTAAGTACTGATCTACAATTATTTTTTCAAAGTCTGGTCCTGTAACCGCTAGACGTTTGAGGCAATAGTAACAAAACCCACTAAGTAAGCAGTTCTGTTAATGTAACTATGCACTTTTAATGGATTGGGTCTAAGCGCACGTGCGTGCACGATTATCCCAGTGACCCTAGGACCCAGCTACCATTGTACGTGTTGACTACTGATAATACATAAAAGGGAATGAAACGGACTTTCACCGTCGTTTCGCATGATTTATCACTTAAACTTACTCTGCAATAAATTGTGATACAAAGCTCACAGGGCCGACTTTTCATTTCTTCTACCAAATAATCTTTAACGAGAAAAAATGATTATATTTTGTCAGTTATGTAGGACATAAGAAATCTGTTTAGGTAGGTAGGTACATCATTTTTTCAGTGATGAGTCATCAACTCATCACTGATGAGTGATGGCTTATTTATACTAGGTATGTGCCTAGGTTAAAGTCAACCCTAAATAAAAAATACCGAATAAGGTCGCTTTATATAAAATAGATCCAGATAAACCAATATAAAAATCAAGTAGCTACCTGAATTCTTTTTAACCAACTAGGTACCTAAATCTATACTACTACTACTTTGTGTTAACTGCATGTATGAATATTTAACTACTTAAGTATTTTTATACGTATTTTTCACAAGAGCTTTTACGATTCAAAAGCTGTGATATAGAGCTAATGAAATAGTTGAAAAAATGTAGACAAAAAAATATTGGCCTCAAAGTCAAACTTATTTTTTAGTAAATTCTGTACGTGATTACTGATTAGACAAATAAAATTCCATATTTCCGGACGAGAGGCTAGCAATATAGGCACCCCGCCATCTTGCCTCGGGCGATAGGACCAATTGGCGCGCGTACATTCAAAAAGAAACTACTGGCGCAACGAATTTTATTTTTCTATTCATTTACATTTTTGCATTGTGTTCCATTAATTGGGCAGCTCTTTCATTTATTGTTTGAAACAGAATCAATGCTAGTTACGTAGTCATTTTAATCTTTGAGTAAATTTTATAAGAGTTCTGAATAATCCATACTAAATGCGAAAGTGTGTCTGTCTGTCTATCTGCTACCTTTTCACGGCCCAACAGTTTAACCGATTCTGACGAAAGGTACACGGTTGGCTACATAGGACATAGGCTACTTTTTATCCCGGAAAATCAAAGAGTTTCCACGGGATTCCCAAAAATCTATCCGCTTAACCGATTTGTATGAAAGGTACCGAGGTAGCTTGCGTCCCTGTAATTGACATAGGCAACTTTTTATCCCGGAAAATCAAACAGTTCCCACGGGATCTTTGAAACCCTAAATCCACGCGGACGAAGTCGCGAGCATCCTCTAGTAAATAATAAATCGGTCTACTCATTAATTTTTTTTCTTGAAGCTTCATTTTCGATCTATCACCCAATTCATTAAACATGCTACCAACATTCGTCAGACATAATGATATTTTTTTATAATTTTTTTTACTCCCTTACTCGTATATGAAAAGAATGCTATGCGTATACTTACGTATTTTTTGCCATAATATTTAACAACATCTTTTAGTACTGGCAATCCCCTTATTATCACTAGTTTTTTTTTTTTTTTTGAAACAGGAAATCTGGATACCTGACACTTGAGTTTCCCATAAGGTACTCAAACGTATGTGAAACGTATGTGTGATGGACTACCAATTGGTCAAACCCTCCTCATTCTGAGAGGGAATCCGGGCAATCCAAAATGATGACCAGTTATTAAGTTTCTATGAAAGGCGATTGAGTTACAATTAATTAACTAGTTGATTACTTTAATTTCTGTAACACTAGTAAGTATTTTCAGTGCATTTC
This sequence comes from Maniola jurtina, assembly GCF_905333055.1. Lineage (NCBI taxonomy): Eukaryota > Metazoa > Arthropoda > Insecta > Lepidoptera > Nymphalidae > Maniola > Maniola jurtina. Next base: position 10,979,095 of record NC_060033.1, read on the forward strand.
ATTCAATGATACTTAAGTACTTACAAGAAATTCTGTACGATCAGGGATAAGTACATTTCGTTCTGTTAGATTCGATATACATAATTTCAAGACCCAATTTTTTTCAAACCTCCTGCATTCGTAGTAGTATTCAGTGAAATGTTATTAATGATCCCTCTGCCCATATTCATTAGGATGAATATGTATAAAGTAGGTATATACCTATACACGTAGTATGGATGCCCTCAGGCAAAGTGCACATCTACAGAAGGGTGACTAATAACGGATATTGAACAAAAGTGAACGAATCAGGAAATTCGTTTGCCATACGCAACGGGCATTTTGGGTATTGACTATTGGGTTGAGTAAGAAATGCCCGCGACTTCGCTTCTTGATTCTTGACAGCCAAAATGTTTACAACTAAATAAGTGAGGATTTGTTCTGATTAAGTAATTTATTTATCTTCGGTGCCTACTATTTTCGCCGTTATACCATTTTGTTCTACTGACTCTAAAATAAAATGAAAATAAACAAAATAGTAGCCTTTTATTTTCCAACTAAACCTAACGAATACAGAAGTCCTTAAAAGTAGATAATTTGTACATATAACTAAGTGTACTTACAGATAGAATATTAGACTTAAGAATTTTTGTTTTCTATATAATGTACCTACTGACTCTACTTAGGTACGTACTTCATAAAAGTAGAGACTTTAAGAAATAAAGGTATACCTACTACAATACAGCTCTTTGGGATACGGATTGTCGCAAGTCACTTGTCATGGTCAAAAAGTTTACCTAAGTGATGAAGGCTTTGAATTTATTTCTAGTTTGAACTTCGAACTACTTTGAACTACTTTGAACTAATTCCTAGTTGGTAATTGCATGCAGTTTGACTAAGATTTGTTGCAATACTGACTAGACACAGAATTAGTAATTATAAGGCACTTATTATTAGGATTTCTGTGTGACTACACTTATAAGAATATCCTTAAAATATAACAATTCTGTCATTTAATTACTTTCTTCACTATTACTCATATAAGTACGATTAGGTACATACATGTGCATGTAACAAGTAACAGCAGCCACTTTGTTAGCATTAATTTTCCGCTTGGTCAAGCGCACATCTTCACTCGCATTTTCGCGTACAACCCCGCATTTACTAGTACTTACGTCTTTCACGTTAAGGGTTATATTGCAAGAAGTATTCCATATAATCGAGGTTTATTGTACGTAAAGTTCATTGCACACTTCAATGATCACCAATCGGAGTGCGTTCGCACTGCCTATTAATTAGCGATCGCCTCAGGGTAGGGTTTGGCCCTAATAATTGTTCTCGATTGCAACTCGATAGTGATTAGAACCAATAGTCACTTAACACTGCAAAATATAAAACAATGATACACTTATGACTTAACTAGGACCGAGCGTCATCATAAAGCTCTGCACCCTTACATAGTTGAAATCCCTTCCTCGTTTCTATACGCACTGCTACAACGTACTATACGAGTAGAATGCCCTTCCGGGTTCATGTTTCCAATATTGGAATATTTAAAAGAAGAGTATGTCTTCTAGGTAGGCGCGCTTTACCACTGGCTGCATCATCACCTATTTTGTGTGATTGCAGTCAAACGCATACCTACCTTATATTTAAAAAAACTCTTAAGAAAAATATCACATTAATATTATAGAGGCGAAAGTTTCACACAAAAACTACTGGACAGATTTTGCTGAAATTTGGAATGGAAATAGATTATATCCTGGATTAACACATAGGCTACTTTTTATCCCGGAAAATTAATGAGTTCTGAGGAGATTTTTAAAGAAACTTATATCCACAGGAACTAAATCACAGGCATCAGCTAATTCATAATAAGTCAAATAGTAACACCAATAAAAAGAGGGTCACTCGAGTTCTCGTAGTAAGCCCATACCCTCAGGGCGGACCGCCCTCGGCAGTCGGCACTGAGCACGCGTCGCGCGCGATCGCTGCAAGGTCGTACGTAGTGGAAATTAACGTAAACATGAAAATTAACGCGCGGCTACCGTTAATGTAAAATAAAATAATAAAATTATTGGCAAACGTAAAGAAAACATAAACTGGGCGTCGTTAGCATAAAAATTGCGATATAAACCGATATCACAGATATAGGAGCTTACCTACTGAAAAAATTACGTAAACTCTACGATTATTTTCTGTATTGTACGTAAAAATATTATATTATGATACTATAAAAATTAGGATTATAATCAGGAACCATTGTTTTATAAATATACGTACCTAATCAAAAACGCTATGTCAGTAGGTACGAATAAGTAAGTAAGTACATAAAACTAAACAAGTGCAGTAATAACTAGAAAAGAGCTGATAACTTTCAAACGGCTGAACCGATTTTCTTGGATTATAGCTAAGAACACTCTCGATCAAAGCCACCTTTCAAACAAAAAAACTAAATTAAAATTGGTTCATCAGTTTAGGAGCTACGATGCCACAGACAGATACACAGATACACACGTCAAACTTATAATATCCCTCTTTTTGGGTCGGGGGTTAAAAATACAATAAAATTAGCATAGCTACCTAGTGTTATGATTCATAATCTGGATGAAAATTTTTATAATTCTAAATAGATGCACGATTGGCTTAGCATGATTAATTGAAGAAAATCTCAGTTTATATTCAGATAGAACAAAGCCAGTTATTAAACATTCTTTTATTATATGTATAATATGATAATAGATGCCTTATCTATTAATCTTCAATCACCCGCGAATTGTAACGGTATAGTAACCGAGTAATCACAATAAAAAAGTCAATTATAAGAAATATAGCTTAATGAACACAATAAAACCTTCCATCCGAGCCACAGTAAAGCGACGCCTAAACTGTTTTAATATAAATTATTTTTTATTCTCTATTCTAGATTAATGGCTCTAATAACCGCGCAGAATCAATTTTATGACGTTATTTACATACCGAATAAAATTTCAATAAACATTAGAGATGTTCCGACGTCTAATTACTGATATCGATAAATAAAGCTGTCGATATAATATTAGCATGGAATTTGCATTAGTAAAAGACATTGCCGAATTTTTTGTGAAAATTGGGCTATTATTGTCGGTAAAACCATTGGAAATGTACTCTGGATTATGTAAAAAAACGGTCAAGTGCGAGTCGGGCTCATACACGAAGGGGTTCCGTACCATCGTATAAGATATACCTATCTAATACTTTTATGTAGAACACTGAAAGTTAATGACAGCCTGCGCCATCTATATGCGATTTAGTAAATTAATTTTTTTCATGAACACATATTTTAAATTTTCTTTTTGTGAATTCATAGTTTTTGGATTTTTCCTTTACTTGTGCTATAAGACCTAAGTACCTATCTGCAAAATTTCGTGATTCTAGGTTAATGGGAAGTACCTATCCTAGGTTTCTTGACAGACACGACGGACAGGCGGTTAGATGGACAGACAACAAAGTAATCCTAGATGGGTTCCTTCTTCCTTTTTAGGTACAGAAAAATCGTTGAGATATTAACTAGGATTTCGAGAACTGGAAATTGAACTTTCAATATTTAGGTAGGTATTTTGGTTTTTCAGTTTAAAGTTACCAGCCCTGCCTGCTAAAATATATACTTACATATGAAATTATAATTTAAAAAAATATTTTTTTTGTTTACAAGTACTTAGCCTTAGGTAATTATGCGCGCGTGACGCAATACGGTTGTATTTTACTGTTCAAAGTTTTTTTACTGGAATTTAGTGAACACGTTTATTAAAATGCGGTATTATTTAATCGATGGTTCAATGAGAGTAAATTGTTGTTAATAAAATCAAATCCGGTAGTAGTCCGGTAGAGTAGGTCGACGCGCGCCTTGCAGTTGCTCGAAAGGTGGCAATTTAAAAAGTAATCACTTACTGATCGTTGCTGGAATCGTCCGCCTTTTAAGGGGCCAGTAATTATCGAATATTCGAATACAAATTGTATGTTATACTGTTTTTTTTATCGATCTCTTGTTACATATCTACCTACCTACTTATAGACCTATAAAGTTTTCTTATTCTATGCTGGTCCTTACCTAAATGTATTGCGGAACAAAACAATGTACAACAAAACAAACAAAGTGTGTAACAAAATAGTATTAGTATAATTTTGAGTGTAAAAGGTAAATCACCACTTCATCATCACTTCCCATCAGGTGTGATAGTGGCTAAGCGTGTGCATATAGTGAGTAAAAAAACGGTATTTTTTTAGTGAAGTGATATCAAAACAGTGGCGGTGGCGTACGTGGATCTATCCAGCGTGATTGAGGTGCAGGTAGTAATTTATTGCCTTTAAATTTTACAATTAAGTATCGACTAACTTATACTTTTCAGAAAAAATATTGGTCTAATCTCGGAAAATCTGTAAAAAAATCCAACGATGCGACGGGATAAACTCTTTATTGGCACCACCATGGATTGATTTATGTGTATTATACTTTGTCAGTCTATCTATCTACCAATAGACGCCCACCGTTGGTCAGTTCTGTATAATATTGAATGTCCTGTCCTGTATCTTCCATAATGCACCTCCAAATTGGCAGCAAAATGGCACCAATACTGAAACAGACATTCGAAATAAAAAGTTAAATAAAAAAAATCCAAAATTGTCAAAAGATTAAATAAAACACTCGTAGGTACCTACTTTAAACATCCGAAATCACTATCGGCTATTTGTTTGTAAACGATCCCATAAATTAGCAAACAGTTTATAAATTCAAATATTGATGAATTGATCAAATCAACTTAATTAGAGATTTTTTGTAAATCATTTAACACTGAATAGTCCTTAACGGTATCAAACACGGCTTTTTTTAAACAATTTAAATTCGCCAAGCCAATAAAGTTGTTTGCCAACATAAAACAGTTCTTAAAGGTATTTGTACCTACCTAATACATAAAATCTTATCTTTAAACTATTTTAAAATTAGAAAAAGGTTTTCTATTAAAAATTGCCACTAAAATAATATTAAAATCTGTAATGTCGCTAGAAATTCAGGAGTAGAAACTCGATTTTTTTTTCACCGGTGCTAGTTAATTGAAGATAGAAGAAATTAATTAATGTTTAAAGGAGATTGCCTATAGTATGGAGTATGGACTTTGGTTTCACTTTATACCTGTAACAACAGCATTACATTAGGAACTGAATAAGCCTCCGTAACCTATATAAATGTTTCAAAGTAGGTACCTGAATAATCTAGTGTCTAGACAGAATAGCTGGAGTTAGCCAGTAGCATGCCCAACTATTCGTAAATACTGTTTATTGTTAAAGAGAATAGTTTTTTTGTTAGAAATCCTATTTAGAGATGACATAGCGCTTTATATTTACAAAAGCTCTTTTTACAGTCGAATTGTATAAATTACTGTTGGTTTTTAAAATGTTCAATTAATGTTAAACTTAGCTAGTGTCTGATGTAAATGAGATAGGTACAGTACAATGTGGGCGATCACATTTTGAAGAAGGTGTCAATACTTGCTTAATGATTTGAGCACCATCTTGACATTATTGTTTGGCCTATCAAGCACCATTCGCGGTTCATTATTTCTATTTGTATTTACTGTGACTTGCTCCCTTTGGATAACCGGTAAAACAATATGGCTGAACAGAAATAATCCTCATATTTAGAATCCATCGACGCGCGACGGCTCACTACTGAGTACGAGTCTCCTCTCAGAATGAGAAGGGTTTGGTCATAGTGTACCACGTTGGACAAGTGGGAACTGGCAGACTTCACACACTTTTGAGAACATTACAAAGAAATCACAGGCATGCAGGTTTTCTCGCGATGATTTCCTTCACCGTTAAGGTGATATTTAGTTGCTTAAAACGCACATAATATATCCTAAACGTTAGAGGTGCGTGCCCAGGATCGAACCGCCGATTCATCCAAAAGAGGACCGACTTCTGAACCATCGCTTATTTACTTTACTAGCTTATGCCCGCGACTTCATCCGCGTGGATTACACAGATTTTGAAGCCCCATTTTACCCCCTTAGGTTGAATTTTCAAAAATCTTTCCTCAGCAAATGTTTACGTGATAATTGCTATCTGCATGCCAAACAACCTGATCCGTAAGGTGGTTTGAGCTGTGCGTTGAAAGATCAGTCAGTCAGTCAGTTAATCAGTCAGTCAGCTTTTCCTTTTAAATACCTATATGTATAGTTGATTATCTCCATATAATTCAAAATTATTGCTGACTGATCAAGCGCAATTATTCATCTGAAAGTTTGGATGTTTGTTACCTATTTAAATTCCTTCATGCCACAATGACTAAACCGATTTGGCTGAATGGAGATATCTTAAACCTTGAATTGACACATAGGCTACTTTTTACACCAGAAAAGTTCTGCGGGATTTTTAAAAATCTATATTCACGGGATAAAGTGTTTGGCATCATCTAGTTAAGTAATAAAACAATTCATTCAATTAAATAAATCTCCCCAAGTTACTCCAAGTAACAAGCAAGTTACAAGGGCCGTTTAGTGGTCCGCGCGCCCACGTACCTAAATAATAGTTATTTCTATTTGTACTATGATTTTCGTTAACACCTATGAAATAATGCTGTATCATACACACAATTATAGAGTAAGTAATAAGCTATCATAAATTAAATGTAGACATCATTACTTTATCACAGAACAGCGATTTACACACCGCTAACGAATGGTCTTGGCCCATTTCGTATGTTAATGAGACGTACATACCGATCAATTTATATTGCATTGTAATAGAGATACACCTATTACGCATTCCTCCGATTGATTGATTGATTTAAAAGTATAGATGAATAACAGTAAACGAAATGGCTTGTGGAATATCGATAGAACTTCAATCACTATTGAATCCACTAGTTATTATAGTATCGGTATCTATGAGAGATGCGAGAGTAATATTTTAAACAATAACGCGTCAAAATCATATCTTTGAATACGTGTACTAACTTTTGTATTTTTGAACATCATCATATAATTCTTGATAGGTGGTGATTCAAATAAAGTAGTACAATTAGCCTATTTAATTGAAAATTAGATAATTTTCCGGTTCGAATAAGCCCATACCTACTTGGTAATTAAGTAGCGATCAATTACAAAATGATTGCGATACTTACGTAATATTAAGAGGGCTCTCTCCGTCACTCGCTTCATACAAACGTAGTTCCAATTTCATTTGAATATTAAGCAACCAAAGTCCATGAAATTTTGCAGACAAATTCTAGAAACTAATATCTATGTCTGTGGTTTTCCAGATTTCTGTTAAAATATTCGGTTTCAAAGTTACGCGGTCCTAAAAATTTGCATACAAATCTTTGAGCCCCTGTAATTTTAAAATTACATATTTTTAGAAAAATCTAAAACACCACAGACACAGATATTAGTTTCTAGAATATGTCTGCAAAATTTCATGGACTTTGGTTGCTTAATATTCAAATGAAATTGGAACTACGATTGTATGAAGCGAGTGACGGAGAGAGCCCTGTTAAGCAAGCACAGTCGTTTTTAACCCCCGACCCAAAAAGAGGGGTGTTATAAGTTTGACGTGTGTATCTGTGTATCTGTGTGTCTGTGTATCTGTGTATCTGTGTATCTGTGTATCTGTGTATCTGTGTATCTGTGTATCTGTGTATCTGTCTGTGGCATCGTAGCGCCTAAACGAATGAACCGATTTTAATTTAGTTTTTTTTGTTTGAAAGGTGGCTTGATCGAGAGTGTTCTTAGCTATAATCCAAAAAAATTGGTTCAGCCGTTTAAGAGTTATCAGCTCTTTTCTAGTTTTCTTGTTGAAAAGAAGGTTAGATAACCTTTAGGTTCTTAATATTATGTCAATTGACAAATGTCAAGCTGTCAAGATGGACGTTGCCTAAATACATAATTATTTATTTGAAAATGATGTTTTGGAAAACTCAAATACTTTGGATCGTCGGGGGTGTTATAAATTTTATAATTTACACTTGTTGTAATATTATACCTACCTATTTTTGATGGATAGACTTCTGTAAATTAGGTGTCACATCAAACATTTTGACGATATTTTGGTTTTGTTAACACTATTCTAATTATGACAAAACAACTTATAAAAATACTAACTTATTACATATAAACTAGCCGGTGTCCACGACTTCACTTGCATGGAATTAATTTTTAACTATCTCAAGGGAACTCTTTGATTTCCAGGATAAAATGTAACCCATGTCACTCGGACCATAATAACGAATCGATTCATCTAAATCGGCTCAGTAGTTTAGGAGCTATGGTGAATTAAGGTAATTGGGTAAAAAAACGACAACCACATGAGCAGACTCAACTGTGCGGGTGTGCGATGCGCATTCAGCTGCAAGTTTGCGTCATCTTAGATCAAATGTTAATTATCGATTATATGAATCTAAACTAAGTACCTGTCAGCTGTCATGATTGAGTCCAGTAGTTGATTGTGTGATTGAGCGTTGTGTATAGATGTCTATAGATGCTACCAATGATATTATATTTAGTATTTACTAAAGATAGGTACGTCTTATTCCCTACTTGGTGTATGAAATCCGTTCTCGTTACTGAATAAGAAAGAAGATACATAACGCGAAAGTATAAAAGCTAGTTACTCATACTTGAGCTGGAGTTCTATGAGGAAACTTTATGTCTTTGCTTATGTACCTACGCATATGTAACGTACTTACCTTAATTATTATATTTCTTACAAAGATATACTCGTAGTATCATGGTATGCTACGCAATTTTCGTAGACGTACAATCGCAACTGCGGTAGCTCTACGAGTGATCTAAACATGAAGAATTAATTACCTTTAAAATAAAATATTTTTAGGGTTCTGTACCTCAAAGTATAACACAAGATAAAGTTAAACTGCACTAAAACCCGACTACTACCCGCGAACTGCCGATAAAATGAAAATTCCGCTATGTGGAAAATCACAAGTTTTCAGGAGACTCTTTTAAACTTAAAATTGAAAAAATATGCTTTGTTTTTAGATCACAATCACCTAGCTAAAAGGATTATCTCTTGAAGCTACCACAAGTGCTAAAGTGCGGGTTTCTACTACACAGGCCTTTTAAAACCAAACAAAGTGACATCTCAAAAGAAAATACTTAAAAAATAAATAGCGGATTTCGCATGAGCAGTGACGATATATAGATTTTGTCAATAAATGCTTTAATAAACCTAGATTATTGGCTCTAATTTATTCGACCATAAAAACGGTGGATAAACTCACTCAGATGGCAATTTACTAAGTAGTTTATTACAGTGCAAGTGATTATATTAATTAGCTAAGCAATCTACGATTGAAAGATCATAATTTCCAAAAGTTTTGGACACAAGTCATTAAACACTAGTTGTGTAAGTGCTCTAGTTTGAATTAAAGTACGTTTTAGAAAATGAAAAAAATAATTGAGACCTGTCGCATAAAATACAAGTTCAGTTTTAAAGCATCAACATTACCTACTAAGTATAACTACTACATTTTCAGGTTATTATAATGATTAACAAATCACATACCTATGTAATGTACTGTATAGGCAAGTAGGTAAACTAGCTGATGCCAGCGACTTGGACGATACATGATATAATATTTCGGAGAGTGTGCACAAGAGCTTTTTGATCTGGTACCTACCTCCTTGACCTTTCTACCATCGTATCGCAAGGCATCGTCAAGGTCTACATCTGAACGTAGTTGAAATTCCTCAGATACGTACGAAGCGATTTGCTTCCTCGTTTCTAATCCGAACCGCTAGGATATAGAACACCCTTCCGGCATCAGTTTTCCCGTCCACTTTTAATATGGGTCCCTTCAAGCCAGAGTCAATAGGCATCTTCTATAGGCAAGCACGCTCCATCTTAGGCTGCATCATCTCTTGTTAGCAGGTCAGATTGCAGCCAAGCGCTAGTCTATGAATTAAAAAAAACGTAGTCGACAAAAAAAGGATATAATATCTTCTTTAATATGGTCATCTGTCAAGAATATTAAAATATCCAATCAACATCTCATTGATATTTCGGCAACAAATCTCACCGCAATGTCACAGCGTTCTTAGTTTTCACCGTACATCCGGTGGCCATCGCATAAATTATATAAAAAACTGGATCGACAGTAATTAATAGAGACGCAAACTTGAGACAGAATCAACTTGAGCGTAAGATAAACTGTGGTGTGACGCAAACATTTTTAGCCACTAACTATACACTCGCGAGCAAGCAAATCGACTTCGACCAACCTACTACATGGAATTTTTCAAAAAAAGTTGTTTTTTTTAAAACCATATAATTTAAAAACTTGAAACCTAGACTTTAATTTGATACCTACCAATATTGTTATCATTTATTTAGCATATTTAATATTAATGCTATCTAGATGAGAAGAAAGGGAAAATGGGAAATTAGGAAAATGCGTTGTGGTAATATAAAACAAAATGGGAAAAAACTCAGCTCATAAATAACTTTATTATCTCAAATGCTTTGTATTATATTTTACTCCTACCTCCAAGTACCTTCCCCTACGTAGGTACTTACTCAGGAAACAAACTACTTTATTATTATTTTACTAAGATTTTTACACAACAGTATGAAAATAAATATGTTACACTCATAAAAAATATAACGACTAGGAATAATTGAGAACCTACCTATTTGGATGAAATACTTATCTAATATTTATAACCATGCATAAATTATGTAAAAAATATAAATTGCAAATTAAGAAACGTATAAATAAATTGTTTTAAAGATAAATCAAGATTGTTTTGTCGCAAGTCTGTCTTGAAAAAAGTGTCCACAACTGGATATTTGGCAATCGATCTAAATTCGATACTTTGTTTATTACACTTAATGCTAGGTCAAATATAAATTAAAGCGTTGATGATTGAGAGCATAAATCTTTTTTAAATTGCGAGCTACTTTTTTTAACAGCATAGAGAGCACTACATAAGGTTGTATCCACATTTGTATCGTTCTGGCAAATCGTAGCTGTATCTTCGTTCGTCGCGAACATCCTAATTCTGTCATATCGTTAGGGGACGCATAGATCAACCTAGGTACTACATAGGTATACACGTACTTTGCGTTCGAGCGATAATGATACACTCGGCCAAAGACTGTTTTCGAATTTGTTATTCATCATTTTTAGGGTTCCCCCACTGTCCGTTGACCGTCCGTTCGTCTATCAGCGGTATATCTCGTGAACTGTAAGGTAGACAGTTGAAATTTTCACAAAATGCATAATAATATTGCCGCTATAACAACAAAACCACTAAGCGCGCGGGTGCGCGGCTATCTAAAATGGACCGCTTTGGACAACTGCATACGTCTTGTAGTTCCTAACTTCTAGTCGCTTCAATATTATATTATATTTATAATATATTTTAAGGAAAAATAAATTTCGCCATCTTGAAATAATTTTTTCGGTTCCTTACTTCAGGTCCTGCACATGTTTTGCTAAAACGCCACTCTTCCATATTTTAGTCATTTAATAACAAAAGTCTATACCTTCGCGACGAAAATACGGTTCACGAAATCCGAAAATGACACAAGTGTGAGCATAGCTTCATTGCGTGGGTTGTAGATAATCATATCGCCTCAAATACTTAATTATATTTTTATATACCTACCTTTCACACAGTTTTATTGATGAACTAGGTGGCTACTTGAAACAAATAGTAGGTTATTGAAATAATCAATGTAGAGAATCCATAAATTTCATTTTAATTATTTATTTTCTAGCCATAAATTACTTAAATGTACGCGCATTCAAACATACCTAATAGGTATCGTAGTATTCACAAACTATTAATCGATGATTTAAATAAAAGTTTCTCAAGGTTTTTTTTTTTTTTTTAATGAAAATATTACAATAAAACTTAAAGCTAGCCTTATCTAATTACTATACAAATCATGCCCGCGTGGAATCGTGCCAAGATACTGGCTGCATTTCCGCGTTGGACAGCCAGGCTGATCCGTTGCGCAAAAAATCAGCCAGCCCTTCTGTCACCCGATGAGGCTATTAAACGCGGTGAAATGTCTCGTAAAAATTTTTTTGCACTAAGACTCCATGGCCCCAGGGTCTCCTCTCCACGGCAAACGGAACAAAAATGTAACTCTCAATAAGAGAGGCATACTTGCGCCGCTTGCCGTTAAAGGTTAAATAGAGGCAAAGTCAAATAGTAGCTAAAAGGTATTTTAAAAAGTTCTAATACTTACTTAGATAGAATGTGGAAAGGAATATATTATAAGTAGAACTCTAACTTCATCATACCTACCTTACTTTAGCTCAATCTCTTCCTAATATGGTTAAGCTTATTCGGCTAATGTGAAAGATATTACACCTAAACAACGCAATTAAATTAGAAGAAAATATGCACTTGTAATAAAAATGTGAGATGTTCGAATATAGGAGTATAATCCAAACATCGCGTGCGCAAGTAATTACATTATTTTATGTGATTATAATGTAATTCAGTAATAATTGATATTATTAGTTTTGAGCTTATATTGTCATCAATCAAACTTAACTTACATTTTATAAGGACTTATGACTTCCAAACTGATTCCGAGCTCCATCTATACATATAATAAAATTGTAGAAAAGTGGTGTCTGTACAATGGAAATATATAAAAAAAAGTAGCAGGGGTTGTTATTATATCGATGCCGAACCCGAAATTGTAATTATTTTTTTTTGTCTGTTTGTCTGTTTGTCTGTGTGTTTGTGCACGCTAATATCAGAAACGGCTTATTCGATTTAGATACGGTTTTCACTAATATATTGTAGTAAGCTTCACTTAGTATTTAGTGTTTATTTCATGTCAATCGGTTCATAAATAAAAAAGTTATGTCATTTTAAACAATCACGGCGAACACGCCTCGCGCCTGAGCGACCGTGGCTATATAAAGCGCGCTGAGAGCCGCGTATTCCACGCGAACGAAGTCGCGGGCACAGCTAGTATTATAATATGTATCTAGAATCTAGATGGAACTTTGGAAAGATATTTAACTTAGCTTTACACCAACTAGGTACCTACCTAAAAGTTATCATTTTTTTGTATAAAATTGTAATCTCTCAGAATTACCCAATATAGTTTAATGACGATAATTTAAGTTCTTCATAAGTTAGCTTTATTATTTATTTAACAAATCTTATGAAAACATTATTGTAGACAACCTTATCTCAAACAACACGAAAGCAAGGCTTTTATTTGGAGAAGGTAAGCCTTCTCCAAATAAAAGCCATGGATAATGATTTGAAAACTTCCTTAAGTTCGAACAAAAACCAAAATATAGGAACTATAATACCTATGTAATGTACCTACTTGATTACCATTATATCTGCTTAGAAATATAATATTTAACATATATAATACATGATTATGCTCATGTACCAGTGCCCCTATACCTACCTAACTATAGGAAGTGTACAGAATATTAAACCCGTTAAAATACCTCGGTGCGTCCCGTCCCTATTACTCATTAGGTAATTTGACGCTCAATCTGTGCAGTACAATAGCCAAATGATCAAAAACAGTATGAGCACAGAAATAAAGTTGTTGATTGGATAATTAGTTAATAACATCAATCACGTGCAGCTAATTGGCGCTCGTAGGCGTTAGACGCGATCTAATTACTCTTCAGTAATTTTTATTTTTTAACCCCCGACCCAAAAAGAGGGGTGCTATAAGTTTGACGTGTGTATCTGTGTATCTGTCTGTGGCATCGTAGCTCCTAAACTATTGAACCGATTTTAATTTAGTTTTTTTTTTTGTTCGAAAGGTGGCTTGATCGAGAGTGTTCTTAGCTATAATTCAAGAAAATCGGTTCAGCCGTTTGAAAGTTATCAGCTCTTTTCTAGTTACTGTAACCTTCACTTGTCGGGGGTGTTATAAATTTTTAATTTACACTTGTCCATTGAAAAGCTTCAGTGATGATGGCATAGTAATAGTTATTATTAAATTATAATGAAAAGCGCTACAGTACTATTTAAAACCTAGTTATTTTAATCCCTCGGTGGCGGACTAGTTATCTCATCATACTTATAAAAATAATGACGAGTTGGAAAATAAAACTGTTCAGATAAAAAATGAAATAAAATACAGGAGGTGCAAATTTAATGAGAGCTGAAACGTTACTGTAATTGTACCAAGGCACATAATATTTAGGAGTACCATTTTGACCAAAATCACGAACTTTAATCTCAATTTTAGCACAGTATTTGGCCATTTTGCTTGAAAATGAGTTCAGTATTCATTGGCCAGAAACGTTCGGAATTTTCCGGTTTTTCGTTTCGAACTACACAAGATTACCTACACCGTTTTCTTTGCTAGTCAATCAAGTAAATTATTGGATAGCTGCGTTTATTTCTTAAAAAGTTTTAATAATTTTAGACCTAGTTTGTCTAGTGTAGGATCTATTAAACTATCAACCTTAATCTTCATCTCATATTACATTGATCTATACTGAACGGACCGCTGCTGACGACCTCAAGAAGATAGCGGGAAGTGGGTGGATGAGGAAGGCGGAGGATCGCGCGTGGTGGCACGCTCTTGGGAAGGCCTATGTCCAGCAATGGATACAAACAGGCTGATTGATGGATCTATACTGAACGGTATCGTTTTGTCCCCAGGAGCGGCTCGGTGGCGGCGGGCTGGGGCTGAGCGGCGGCGGGTTCCGCGGCGCGCAACCCTCGCTCGCCGACTTCCAGCCGCCCTACTTCCCGCCGCCCTTCGCCCCCACCGCGCACCCCGCCAGCCCGCATCACCAACAACAGGTACGACTCAAGGTCTTAGCATGTATAACGTGTTTTTTCTCCTGTCGGGTGGAATGGGACGATTTTTGACATCGTTGTGTATAAAAATATAGCAACAAAATATACGGGAAGATACGTCCCTTCCTTTTGAATTTACTTTACAGTGGGATTGATAAAATCCTAACCATAACCGGTGTTATTTTCGAAAAGTTACGTTCTTTATTAGTTATCCTAATATTCCTAATCAGAAATCAAGCTCCAAATAGCATTCGCCTAATTTGTAACAAAGGTCGTCATGTACGCTGCAAAATTGAAGCCCTATTTTAACATCGGTGCTGAAACTAAGGCGCCTTCTGAAACAAATATTTCGTGTTGTGTAAATATTTTTTTTTAATGTATAATGATGTTGATGTAAAGCTTCTCTCCCCAGAGCCATGGCATGGAATACAGCGGAGGCAGCGGCGGGCCGGAGTACGCGCAGCACTACGCGCCCCAACAGTTGCTACCTCGCCACCACGGACACCACGAGCCACACTCGCACTTGCGACACCACCGCGACCACCACGACATACACTCTCATCATGTAAGTAAGCTCCACCATAGTTACCATAGAACAGCGGAGGCAGAGGCAGGCCGGAGTACGCGCAGCACTACGCGCCTCAGCAGTTGCTATTTGCCACCACGGACACCACGCGCCACACTAGAACTTGCTACACCACCGTGAACGTCATACGCTCACATCCCACACCATGTAAACCCTACTATAATGTTCACTAGTATTATAAGTATCGAGAGTTACTAATAGATAATAATAATTGTATTAATTTACCCAGTTAGCAAGCTATGTACCTACGAGTACCTAGTAAATAAGCTGTCGAAATAGAGCCTCAATAGCTCAACATTTAAAAGAGTGGACTGAAAGAAAAGTCGCCGGTTCAAGCCCTACCTATCGCACTATTGTTGAACCTATTCCTGGCACAAGTTTTACGCTTAGTTGGAGGGGAAAGGGGAATATTAGTCATCATGATAAACTTGGCTAATATTCTTTAAAAAAAATCATAATTTGTTTACTAACAATTCATACTTCCATATTTAATAATATAAAATGCAAGAATTCCTATTTGTCTGTCTGTCTGACTGATTCTTACTTGTTCACGTTCCATCCATTTGATCTATTCGGAGAGACGGTTAAGCATCCCGGAGACGAACATAATATATCGGAATATGGATTACACTAAAACACATGTTCCCCAGGATTGTGTTATCGATTATAACTGCACCGTTCTTGGACAAGTATTCGCCCTGCCGCGTGCTTTGGCAAAGTCTTAACATACTTCGACAACCCTCTATCCCTAAATAATTATGTTATTAAAATACCTTTCCCTTCAATCCTTCTTCAATCTTCAACACAAAAAGACAATAGACAATATTATTAACTACTAGCCGATGCCCGCGACTTCGCCCGCGTGGATTTAGGTTTTCTGAAATCCCGTGGGAACTCTTTGATTTTCCGGGATAAAAAGCAGCCTATGTGCTAATCCAGGATATTATCTATCTCCATTCTAAATTTCAGCCAAATCCGTTCAGTAGTTTTTGCGTGAAGGAGTAACAAACATACACACACACACACACACACACACACATACAAACTTTCGCCTTTATAATATTAGTGTGACTATACTTATCGAACATTTTGGTTTAAGACCTATTTATTGATACTATACTATATTTATCGAACATTTTGGTTTGAGATCTTTTATATAGTAAGTTCGTTTAATACTCGCCTTTTAGACTAACTTCTACACGCAACTTTTTTCGCGTTTCAAAATATTTCACGCGTAAAATGCTCCAATTAGCTAGGTACTTAAAGTTCTAGTGTCTTATATCTCTATTAACCTACTATATAGCTGTAAGCTATTGTTTAATAGATAGAGATACGAGTATAACTTAGTACATCAAATTGGTTTCCAAAATACTTAGTTAACAATAATATTATTTTCTTTTCACTTCGCTACTAGCGCATCGATACGCGAAAAGATCACTTTAGAAGATTAGTTCTCTACAAAAGACCGAAGCGGGCCGTGCACTGGGAAATTGCGGAAAATGTCGTGACCTTCTGTGTTCTATTGTTATTGACCATAGACCATATAGTGATTTGAAATATTTTCTAATTCAACTTCAATTTCTAAATAAGGCTTTTGCCAAAAACGATCTAGTTTCATCGATGCCCATTTATAGACGACGAATTCCACGTCTAATTCACGTCCTTTCAGTTCCTCACAACTCTTCCGTGCATCGGACATGTCTCGGACGTTAATATTGCCAGGTTCCCTATTCATCCCTAACTCTTATATACTTTGCATACAGTTATCACATGGAGGGTTCAGCTACGGGGCGGGCGGCGACAGGCGGGCGGACTACGGGGCGCGGGAGCAACACGAGCTTGCTCTACACCACGCGCTGCACTCCGCGGATGACACACAGGTCAGATACGTAGTTTCACCCTGCAACAACACTCTCAAGTGAGCCTCGCGGAGACCTCAGGAGCAGTGACTAACGGAGGCCACACCACGAGGCGGGCTGCGACAGGCGGGTGGACTACGGCACCCGCGAGCAACAAGAGCTTGCTCTACACCGTGCGCTATACTCCATAGACGACACACAGGTCAGATACCTAGTTTAACACCGCATCAACAAATTTGAGCATATGCCTCGCGGAGACCTCAAGAGCAGTGGTAAGCTGGGGGCCACACTATGAAATGCATGGAAACAGAACGGTGGATGGCAGTGGCATAAAAGCCATTGCTATACCAAGTTGTCGTGCTCATTTGTCATCATGACAGTAGATAGGAAAGTACAAGTAAATAGGTAGACTAGCTAAGTAATCTTACCCTGCCTTCGAATCCTGTGACGCTACTGAGCGCGGGAGTAAACATGAGCTTGCTCTACACCACCTCTACAAGTTAAATACATAGTTTAACACTAGAGCGCGAGCCTCGCGTGGACATCAAGACCAGTGGCTAACGGAGGTCACAACACTAGCACCCGTATTCACAAACGTTACTATGAGGTCTCATAGGCGCTCTGAACGCACAGTGTAGGTTCCACCAATCAGATTACCGTGTCACGTCAATTTACAATGATCTGATTGGTAGAACCTACACTATGCGTTCGAGCGTACTGTGAGACCTCATAGTAATGATTGTGAATACGGTCGTAGGTATACGTGGCAGGCATTGGCCGGCGAGTAAACATGACAAAGGTCAGAATAAACAGTTTTAAAAGTATTCTGAGGTGATGAATGCGGTGCTTGCTCGAGCAAGCTTGCACAGTTTTAGCATTTTGAAACCTTTAAATTAAACGCTTACTGTTCAACTTTAGTCACTATACTTAATCAATAAAATATAATAAGGCAATTCAAAACCAAAATATCAATGTTTTTCGGTTTTTTCAATGTTGGTAGGTAGGTACCTACCAACATTGAAAAAACCGAACATACCGACGTATTTTGAATGTGTAGACTGCTGATTTGGTCGGAAAATATTGACGAACACAAGTTGCCTTAGGTAAGCCGTAAAATAAAAGCTGGCTATCTAACAGCAGTGATGCCTACGGATAATTAATTATGTACAATTATTAATGAAATATGTCATAATAGTATTGATTAAAGAGCAACATCGAATTCCTTTCAAGCGTCAATTCAAGTGCATAATTATTAAAAGAAGACATTTTTTCAAGCTCATTAGGTAGGTACATTATATACCTACAGAAATATCTCCAACTTAATACAGCGGCCATCAAGTTTTTCATCGATATCAAATATCGACAAATATGTCCGCCGGCGAATCGGAATTTCATAATAAGCTTAATAAATTAAAACCCTCCGCCGGACGCGATCCGCGACGTCCGAGATTTTTTTTGCGCTTTCTTTTTAGAATAATGAAAAATAACCCGTGACTCAATTTGTTTTTTTTTTTTCAGAATGCTGGCATGGATGATACGACAGGGTTTATGACAGATCTTCCATTATTAAAAAGTTAGTATTTATTTATACCTTATACATAATAAATCTTGGGGTCGGCCATTCAATCATTGAAGTCTGCAAGTGGATGCAAATTTAACTTAGTTAACAGGGCTCTCTCCGTCACTCGCTTCATACAATCGTAGTTCCAATTTCATTTAAATACTAAGCAACCAAAGTCCATGAAATGTTGCAGACATATTCTAGAAACTAATATCTGTGTCTGTGGTGTTTTAGATTTTTCTAAAAATATGTAGTTTTAAAATTACAGAGGCTCAAAGATTTCTATGAAAATTTTTAAGAACGCGTAACTTTTTTTTTTTCTCTCGTCTGGCTTTTACAATGATTAGCCAATGTCAAGTTTGTAGTTATTTGAAACAAGTTAGATAAACTATACAAGTATGGACCCCGTCTGTGCCGGCGCTCGCCGACATACGCACGGCACCCCCTTAGAGCGCTTTCCAGTCAGTTTTAACAAAAAAAAACACTCCAAAAAGTCACAACACGCGCGCCAGCAAACGCCACCACAGACGAAGTCCCCGCGTAACTTTGAAACCGAATATTTTAACAGAAACCTGGAAAACCTCAGACATAGATATTAGTTTCTAGAATATGTCTGCAAAATTTCATGGACTTTGGTTGCTTAGTATTCAAAATTGAAATTGGAACTACGTTTGTATGAAGCGAGTGACGGAGAGACCCCTCTTATATTATACAGGGTGGACGGAGATGTGACGTCAAAAAAAATTTAAGTGCTTTATATCCAGGGGTATCCAAATTACCCCTAAATATGTTCAGAGATTTTAGTAGTTTCGGAGAAATGAATTTCCTAATGATTTTTTTCATGTTTTTCATCGGTCAGTGATTTTTATTTTTTCTCTCTTGCAGTTATAAAACGTTTTTGGCCTTTTTTTGTTGTAATTAGTAATAGAGACTTAACTATTTTACGGTTTACTTAGGCATTACGGAACATGATTAAAATTAAAATTACTGTTCCAGTGCAGTAAGTACAGTCAAGTAAGTAGGTTTTCGAAGCTCGATGCCGAGTCCGGATGCTAAATCGCTATGTTGCTGACCGCCAAAGCTAAAAGTATCGTGTGTGCTAGGCCCCTTATAAATCGATCGGCTGATATAAAACATTTATCTAGACAATTAAAAAACATAAGCGGCAAAACCTTTTATCTTAAATTACACTTGTAAAATGTCTACCGCTCGCATACCTGCCGTCCGTATGAACACTTTAGATGGTCCAAAGACAATCACAAATCAAAACACGTTATTAACTTATCATTTTCTCAACGATGACCTGACAGATAAGCAATAATTAGGCCCCGTTCAGTTATCGGATAGGTGTATCGATTTTTCTAAAAAACCTCTCATCTCATTCGAACGAATATAAATCGATTCAGAGAAATAAAAGTATCGATCAATCATCCGATATTTAAATAGCGTAGGTCGGATACGGAAATGAGATGGGACTTGTTTAGATAGTAGCTCATTTTTTGTCGATTAATTAAAGTGCAACACTTTTGAGCTAAGTAGGTACCTACGTTTGCTGTTGTTGTTTTATTTTTCACTTTTCAAAGCTCTTTCTAATTGATATTTATCTCTAACAATATTTATTTATTTTTATTATAATATCTATCCTATCCAATGTCTATAGACTTATACCTATATCTACGATACAAATAGTAGGTATAATTTATTAATATGAGCAGTATATACGACAAAATTTTAATGTGATTTAAACAAAACAAAAGAATACTAATTATTTTCATAAATCTAGAACTGTCTACAGAAAAAGCTCTGTCTTGATTTGAACTTTTTTATGTATGTATTTTGATTTCTCACAAAAATATCTGGATTCGTATTTCGCGCAAATAAGAACACTTTTTTATAAACAGAATAATGTTACTAGGTTAACAATGTTTAATAAAAAAGCTGCCTGTGCTAATATTCCTTTTTCAAATTTTCAAAAGACGCGGCGTTAACTAGCCAGCATGGTGCATGGCTAATGACACAGTAATGTTTATTGTATTAGGTCGGCCATAGAAAAAATATTGTAATGCCAATGAGTTCACGCTGCGCGCATGTTTGGGGCGTGTCTGAAGTGTAGTCAAGAGCTATTGTTAATATTTTAACAGAGGGAATTGAAAAACACCCGTATTTTTGACGGCGTCCAGTGGCTGTTGCACTTTCGAAAGCACATTTTGAATCTATGTTTAGTTTTCCTTAATTTGCTCAAAACGTAGCCAAGTAGCTTCTCGATGAAAATACATAAGAGGCGCACTATACGCGGTTTTTACGACCTTGTTTTTTATGGTATCTATTCAGTAATCATCAGTACTATCACCTGTCTTCTTTCGTAAGCGTTCTGGTTTACACCCTGTATTTTAACCCTAAATATTTTTCAACAGCGATGAAAGGTCGGGACGGGCTGGGCGGCGCGGGGACGTGTGCGCCAAACGACGTGTTCTGCTCCGTTCCGGGAAGACTGTCCCTCCTGTCTTCCACCAGCAAGTACAAAGTCACGGTGGCAGAAGTGCAGAGGCGGTTATCGCCACCGGAGTGTCTCAATGCGTCATTATTAGGAGGCGTACTAAGGAGGTAAGTTTATACTTATTTACTAAACAAGAGTAAATTAAAAAATAACACCCCTGACAAGTGAAGGTTACTGTCTGTCTGTGGCATCGTAGCTCCTAAACTAATGAACCGATTTTAATTTAGTTTTTTTGTTTGAAAGGTGACTTACCTAATCAGGAGTGTTCTTAGCTATAATCCAAGAAAATCGGTTCAGCCGTTTAAAAGTTATCAGCTCTTTTCTAGTTACTGTAAACTTCACTTGTCGGGGGTGTTGTAAATTTTGAATTTACACTTGTTATGGATCGATTTTTTTATTATTTCAGCAAAGCTCTTTTTTACACGTACCTACACCTTTTAAGGTTTACAAATAATAAGTGTGAATATTTTGAAATGTTAGTGCCACAGCAAAATTTTAAAAATAATAAATTCATTTCTTAATTTTTTACCTATTTTCAGGCGTCACGACATCGCAATGTTCTGTTAGATGTAGATTTATATTTAACGTTAGAAATAATTTTAGGTATAGGTATATTCTGTGGTCAGATTTTGCCGTTTAAATAGAAAACCGCCGTTTCTTAACCTATAGATACTTATTTTGTGGTTACGTTGCACTTTATCTTAACCGGTTTAAAAACGTTACAATATTCTAAGCAAACCAATTTTTATAATTACGCGTTAGAAAACGGCAGCCTTTATTCGTTCATTCATCTCGCCGATCATTTAGAAATTACCCACCTAAGTACCTACTCCCGTTTTACGACGTTAGGGCTGACAAATTTGCACAAAAACCTTTTCGTTCTTAAATTTTTATGGTAAATATTACATAATTGGTATTTGGTAATTGGTAATTTATAACTTCCGATCTGATTGATATCTGGGCCTATCTATCGGAAGGCTTTGCGTTCTTCACGGCTTTTGTAGTCCCCACCTTAGTGCCAGTGCCACCTTAGGGGCTCTTTGGCACGGAAACGATCAGTGATCACTGTCAAATCTCTTCGGCTTGGAAAAGAGTAGACAGCGGGGGCAATAGTGGGTTTTTAGAATTGAAGGTTCCTTCAGATTTTAAAGCTTTCTTAATTACTCAAAGTTGGAAAAAAGTGTACTTAAATATTATCGTTCAAATATAATTTAAAAAAAAAAACAGAATTAGCCATTTCGGCCGCATTGGTCAAGGTGCTCGGACCGTGATTGGCAGAAAGATTCAAATACAACTATTAGGTATACCTACCTATTACTGTTTACAAGTTCCAAAAATTTGTGTTTGTATCTAATTAAAAAAAAATTAAATCAATTTTTTTTTATCGTGCGACAGCCCTATTGCTTGCGTATTTATTACATTTTTTTGCACCCAACTGTACGGCATGTGGTAAACAGAATGGAGCCAGTCCACTTACTACTAGCTACTAGTTTGAGTATTATACATTCTGATAGTTTTTAATCTGCGGTTATTTTGCATTTTATGTGCGCGGTAAGGTGTCGGGTGATAAAAACTCAAATTTCCTTTAAGTACACGTTTAGATACTGAACGTTATTTGATATGCAGATAGATTCAAACATAATTATATGTACTTACCCGATAATATATTTGCGTAGTAACAAAACCACTACTGAAATCAGGTTATAATTATTAAACAAAATATAATCTTAAAAAAACATTATCTACTGTCTAATCTCTGGCTACTTGCTATAACGACCAAATACCTAATCTGTGGTTTAAATTCATAGTAGGTAGGTGCGAATTGCTAGAAAAAACCTATTACATACCATATATCGATAATTACCTACTTTTTATCCACCTTTTTTTCTTTCAACGGTTGCTAATTTATTTTAGCAGTCGCCTGACCACGTCTTAAAAATCCAATTATTCCACAAAAGGAACTGTAATGAGTATCGTATGCTCATTTAGATACGGCGTTTTGAGTTAGGATTACTATCTGCTAGACTCGGTATAAGTAGAACTAAAATCGATAGATCTATATTCTATACCTACCTATGTTCTAATAAATAATAGACATTAGTATGTTCGGTGTGTCCAAGCCAAGTTCTAATAAGACAAACGCGACGCGCTGACAGTATGCTAACAGTGAAATAAAATGTTTTACACTATTACACAGTTACAGTAATTTTACAGTATTACAACCTATCATCTTCAATTAAATATGATATCTATATTTTAAAAGAGTTCCTATTCGTTTCTTTGTTTTACCATACAATGCAAGCTGATTGTGGTATTCTAATAAATAATTATTTTAATGGAACTTTCATGTGAAGTAATGAAGCACGTATTATTGATGGATGTAGCAATCGATTAAAAACTAGGATGCATCGGTTTTCAATCAATAGTAGGTACCTATTGGACGAGGGTAATTGAACACGAAAGTCGTATACCTACTTACATTATTGTTTAAATTGAAGTAAGTACCTACATACAGAAATTTAAAAGTTTAGTATTCGTCTATACCCTGCTGCAAAACTCATGCGCTGCTGCCAACGTACATCAGGCATGCCGCATGCGCATATCATGCTTATGCGCATGCGGCATGCGTCGGGATAGTTAGCGTATGCATCTAATAAATAAAAACGCGCCAGGTGTAGTTAGACTTATACAGCAATCATACTAAATTTTATTTGCCAAAAGGAGCGAGGTTTTTCTCCTACAGATCGGATTTTAATACACTCACAAAGTCATACAGAATCAAACAAATACCTAGGTATGATTTTGTTATTTTAAATAAGCTTCTTTAATGCAACTTGAATGCACATTAACAAAACAAACGGTAACTTTCTCAACATAAAAAAATCAAAGACATACGAGTATAGGTACCTACGTGAGTCCATGATTGATATCTTTAATCGGACAGTATTCGATACCTACTCGATATCCGATTATTCGGTGCCCATTAGTTTTCAATCTGTCGATTCATCCGATTTAGTTTTCCATTGATTCCAAATTCAAATCATTGTTTGGCTCGTTAGCTTTGGATGATTCGAGATTCTTTTGTCGATGGTTAAGCGGACGTGTGAAAATATGACTGAACAAAAGTGACCACAGATAAAGTTTCGTGGGATTTTTTCGCGAATGTTTATCGAGTCCCGTTATTTATAAAGTAAAGCGCAAAGTTGGTTTATTATTTGTTTTATACTTAAAGTTCTTTCAAATTGAAATTTCTTAATACGAATTTACTACCACTATACTTACAAGTGTTACACAAAAGTTTAAATGTACAGTCATTTTCTGCCTGTCATCATCATTGCCAGCTCACTACTGAGCATGGGAGCAGCAGAATGAGGAGTTTGTCATCGTCTACTATGCAGTATGCTGGCCAAGTGCGGATTGGCAGACTTCACACACTTTTGAGAACATTATAGAGACCTTTCAAGCATGCAGGTTTCCTCACGATTTTTAATAACTCAAATTTACATATGCGTGTTCGCGATCGAACCATGGACTCCCTCGCCTAGGAGGCTAACATTTAACCATCACCGCCGAACTCTGCCTATAATGACCATGCAGTATTTTAATTGTTATTTCTAAGGCTCAAGTATTTTTATACTGAACTAGCTTATGCCTGCGAATTCGTCTGTGTGGACTACACAAATTTCAAACCACTATTTTACCCACTTAGGGGTTGAATTTTCAAAAATCCTTTCTTAGCGGACGTCTACGTCATAATAGCTATCAGCATGCCAGACTTCCAATCCGTTCAGTAGTTTGTGCTGTGCGTTGATAGATCAGTCAGTCAGTCAGTCAGCTTTTCCTTTAATTATAGATTTTAATCTTTTAGCAAAGCTAGGTCAGATACTTTTAAGCCAGTTTACAAGTACAGTATAGGTACAATTTATAAATCAAACCCTCTATAAATATCTAAGGAAATTCCGCATACCGGAGGGGAGCTTTATCCAAACGTCGGTTTACGAAATTGAGCTTATTACGAACAAAACCTTCGTTTTGGAGAGGGATTAAAATTTTTAAGGGTCTTCCTCGATTTTCTGTATTAAGAAATCTTTTCAATCTTATTAACTTTTCAAAATACCCAAGCCAGCATAAGGCTAATTTAAAATACCTACTTACAGCTCTACGCTACGGTGTCTATTTTTTTATCCAGGTAGGTGATTCGAATAATACCAAACGAAAAATAAAATAATACTTACCTCAATTATTCTAATTGCATTTAAAGCTCTATTTCTTTTGTAAAAAATGTGTGGGTGGCAAAAATAATATTAATAATAAATAATTTTTGTTTGAATGATCAAGTTCTTAAAAACTTTCTATACGTCAATCATGAAATGAAATTAATATCTATTCAACAGTAAATATAATCGATAACTTATCAGTGGCTCGATCTAGCGGTCGGTAGCAGGTCAGCGTAAACGCCTTGCTAAGTACGCGACAGGTCGAGATGGCAATCGGGGGACTCCCCGCACACCTGCACAACACCCGCGCTTACGCAATGACATCGGTGGCTATCATTTGGTGTTAGACACTGAGTTAGAGAATCACCCCGCGAGCTGTTAACATTTACTTACAAACTATAGCCGTTATTTGCGATCACAAATAGGTACCTATGTACCTATTTTTAACTGACTTCATACTCTATAGTCTATACGTTCGATCGGTTTTTTTAACCACATAAGTAGGTATAATATTCCCGCCAAATCGAACAGACATCTCTTATTTATTACTTAATAGGAAAGTTTTTGCGAAGGTTTTTTCATTAATATTGCCACATAAGAAGAAAACTAAAATAAAATTCCTTTGACGAACATCTGCTAGTAATACATACAACATACAAGCTAACAGTTGTTTGCCGTCTGCGACTTTATGCTCGTTAAGTTTTAAGGTTATGTGATTATGCCTAACTAATCAGTTGTCAAAAAAAACAAGATGGCCACGATTCTTAACCCGTTTCACACCCAATCTAATTGACAGTTCTTTATATATTCGTTAAGCCAACAATGCCTTTGTTTGATTGTTATTCCTCGATTGAGCAGTCGGAGAAAAATGAATGCCAATTAGTTAAACTTTCATATTTCAAATGCTTAGATACATATTCGATGCAATTCGGCTATAAAGATTAACAAATCTTTTATCAACTGGACAACTAAGTCCTTACACTGTCTGACTATCTGGTTGTCTGTAAGAGACTGTTTTAGCAATAAGATCGCCTTAAAATCACCTCGAAAACCAAAGAGTTCCCACGGGATTTCGAAAAACCTAAATCCACGCGGACGAAGTCGCGGGCGTCAGCTAGTATAATATATAGTAAACTAATTAAAAGAAAGAAATAAAAATATGAATTTTTTTTGAAGTAATTTTCTTTTATATATAATTTTTTAGGACGTTCATTATTATTTATTATTGATTTTTGTTTCAGAGCGAAAAGTAAAAATGGCGGTAGGCTGTTACGGGAGAAGTTAGAAAAAATCGGTCTCAACCTGCCAGCGGGGAGACGGAAAGCTGCCAACGTAACCTTACTTACCTCGTTAGTAGAAGGTACGACCAAGTACCATATAGGACAATATGCCGTCATTTTAGTCGTTTATTAATATAATCGAATAACATAATCATCATCATCAACTAATCGCCAGCTCACTACTGGGCACGGGTCTCCTCTCAGCCATAGCTTACCAGTTACCACGCTGGCTAAGTGCGAATTGGCAGAATTCACACACACTTTGAGAACTAAGTGAAAATTTCAACTCTCTACCTAAGTAAGTACCTATGTATATAACGGTTCGCCGTTCACATAATATAGCCAGCTGACAGCTACGGATAGCAAAACTTAGTAATAGGGTCCTGTTGGTAAACTTCGGGTACGGAGCTTTAAAAAACTACCTAAGCTTGCGGTAAAGATTACGACGGTATTACTCGTGGCTCGGCGGTTCACAAAGCCGCAGTCTCGTGATGATCCATCCACCAGATCATGCAGCTGAGACAGCAAAGTTAGCACGTGGATCTGCTACGTAATTCGCTAACTCAGTGTCACCGACGTTGGTTGGTTCTACATTGCTGCTTCACAGGGTGATTTATAAATATGTTTTCGTAGAAAACCTTTGATGGATTTAAAATAAGCTCGGTGGCTATCATTCAGTGTTAGATACTCAGTTAGCGAATCACCCCGCTGGTCGATACTAAACTCTCTTAGCTTGCGTTCTCGTACTACATTTTCCAACAATTCTGCCAATCTGTTGATAAAGATTTTTCTTTGACCTCCACAGCGGAAGCAGTACACTTAGCCCGGGACTTCGGCTATGTGTGTGAAACGGAGTTCCCGGCGCGGGCGCTGGCGGAGTACCTCGCGCGACAGTACGCCGAGCACGACGCCAGGCGGCGCCGGGACCTGCTGCAGGCTACTAAACAGGTATAAGCTGGATCATACACTTTGAAGGAAGGATTTGATGGAGATATCAGAATTGATCCTGAAACTATTAATAGATGCATAATAGTAGATACCTATGCTGAAGGTACCAATAAAATTTTCCGTCTTGATGCATATCAAAGCGGTGTAAAGGAACTCCCAGTGGTCACATCTCCCGTCGTTATCTATTTTCAACGCTTGTCGATGCATAGAATAATCCTGATAAGAGCCAACCACAAACCACACCTGTTTCTCAGCTGAAAATATTCGTCAAATCCTTAATTTGTGGTGATAATTGGCAGGTGGTAAAGGAGGTGATGGACCTGTTGAACCAGGACCGGTCGCCGCTGTGCAACACGCGGCCGCCTCACCTGCTGGAGCCGGCCATCCAGCGACACCTCACGCACTTCTCCCTCATCTCGCACGGCTTCGGCGGGCCTGCCATCGTCGCTGCGCTCACCGCCATCCAGGTAATTACCCTCCCTCTACACTGAACTGTACTACACCTTCCTTATATCTTCCTTTATTTTACCCAGATTTCTCAAATTTATTTCTTTACTCAAAGGGTGTCTATTAAATAGGTACCTAGGTACGTATTAGAAAAAAATACATCAGACAGAATAGAAACGTAGCAACTCGATCCTACCTACTTGGTCCGATATTTTTAGTTTTATTCCATAATATTATTACGAGTAGATATTAATATGCACTACAAAACTAAAAACAAGAATTTGATTTCGAATGGCGCGTTTATTTTTCGTGAAAGTAACCTTACCTCGTAAAATAATCATAAGTGTTTTAAAAGATACCTTCTTGTTACAGAATTTCCTCAACGAGTCATTAAAGCATTTAGACAAATTGTACCCACAAAGTGGGATGGTGTCGTCGTCGATGGACAAAACGAAAATGGACCCCGACATCAAGAAGTAACAAATGCACTACCTCGGCGTCGTCCGGCGCAGGACTGCGCGTACGCTATCAAAAATAATAAATTAGAAATGTACATTGTACAGGCATAACACATCACTGCGTAGGTTCCTGCGGTAGTAGAGCGGTGCGAGAGGGTTGTGATGACGTTACGTGAGAGCTCGCTGATATAGTGCACAGCAAACAACTTCAGCATTGACGCGATTGGCTGGTGAATACACGTGATTGGTTGATCAGATAGTGCGAGTGCACGTGATTGGTTGATGCGTCGATTTCGCTTCCCAGATTCGCCAATTTTCTCCAACTATGCTGCTTCAGATCCAAGTTGTTTGCCGGGCAATATACTTCAACTTGTGACATCTATCACCCCTCCCGCATCGCTCCACTACCGCAGGGGCCTACTCAGTTATGCGCTACACCTTTAACTTGCATTTTTTATAATGGCACTATTTTCTAAGTCTTTTGTTTTCTCAAATTCTTAGTTTTCATTTCGTTCTGGTCCAAAAAATCGGTTTTCAAAATTTTATTTTATGACCTTCACGTGGTTTATGGCAAAACTAGTTAGTTTTCGTGTTATCGCCAAAAAACGTGAAAATTTTAAAAACTGATATTTCTGAAAAATAATGTGACAAGATGTCGTTTCCATGAAACGCCGCATCTATTGGAACATTTGTATCGCTGACCGTAAATATGCAAATGGAGATAGGTAGGTAAATATTATTTTTCCTGTTAAACAAAGTCCCAAAACTGTTAAAGTGCAATTATGAAATACTCAAGATTGTGAGAATTTTGTAAATATAGGTCAAATAGGTGATTATTTATTAAGAAAATACTACAGTGTGTGATTGTAGTACTTTTTATATTTAATGAAATCAATAGTTTCGATTGCGTTTCAACATAAGTTTATTAATTTACAAACTGCAAAAATTCATTTAAGTACCTAAATATTTTTAAACCGTTGGATTGGGCTCTCTCACAAAAAAAAAAGTAAACCTCCTTTTTTTGAAGACTGCAGACATCTCAAGATTCTTCTACGAGTACGGTTGGGTACGGTAGAAACATACTTTGAACACGCAACGCTTGTTGAGTCAAATCTAATCGTACATAGTGCCCGACAGGTCAAGATGGCAATCGGGGAAGGAGGCAGGGGGACACCCCGCGCACGTCACTAGAGTTATCTCGCACCGGGTTAGCGCGGGGGCTGTGCGGGTATGCGGGGCATCCCCACCCCAATTGCCATGTTGACCTGTCGCGAACTATACTACCTACCTACTATTTTCTGTAACAAGAATCACACTGAAACCGCCAGACGCGTGCTGCATCGAGTTGCAATTGAAATCAATAAACGCCCCTGAAGGCACGAATAGGTTCATTACCTACTGTATCGTGGATTGTGGTGTAATAATTTTATTGTAATGGAGTATTGTAACAAAGTATGATCGCCTTCTGTCGCGTCTGAATACTCCACAATACAGCACCTATGTAACTAATGTGTTTGTGCCATCATAATGGTGTCCAAGAAACAACCAGTCTCATTTTTGTGCCAGGGCCCAGAACCCAGCAGATACCTACTGAATAAATTTTTTCACCACCGCAATACTGAACCACTACTGAACACATATCAAATTTGTCGAAATATTTGTATATAGTTAATATAGAAATTAAAAACTAGCCTTTTCACATTCATTCTTAACTTAGTTTTAACACGGAAACCTCTTTAGTTCGTAATTTATAATTAGGAATAGTTTTGCTAGTGATTCATTGTGAAAGTGTGCCAATTAGTTTTAAAGATTGCATTTGTATGTGACCGAGACTGGTAACTTGAACAGATGTATTTTATATAAAAGTAATAATGAATCAGTAATCCCAAGGGTCTATGAGACATACCTACATTCTTAATTAATCATTTCCGTTACTTATTACTTTTAGTGATTAGTAACCATCGATGTTAGTAACAGAAAATTATCCAGATATTTTCCATACAAATATCAGTCATCGCATTTTGCGATAGATTTGACACTGACAGACAGACAACAAAGTGATACTATAAGGGTTCCTTTTTCCTTTTGAGGTACGGAACCCTAAAAAGATACCAGTTATAAACCTACGGGGCACAATATGTTGGGGTAGTAAATCATGCCGTTAGCAAAGCGTTATTACACTGTATTTCAAGCTACGATCGATGTATATTAGAGTGCTTACAGACGAGCGGCACTTCGTCGACGACAGGGGTGGCTGCTGACATCGTCGCCGCATCGGTGACACTCGACGACTACAACAGTTGCCTTTGACGTCGACAAAATGCCGCTCGTCTGTAAAAATGCTAGGGCTAGAATGGAAACGTCGACTAACGTATAAATCGAATTAATGTGTCAGATCAGATAATATTCAACAAATATAATAAAAATGGCATTCCACTCTACGCCACGCCACGCATGTCGAAACAAATTAAATCCAATAAGTACCACCTACCTACACACAATAAGTTGGCCGGCTACAAAAATTCGTCTCGAGGTACCTAGAGGCTCCTAGAGCTGCATCTTTATGGACGCGCCACCATGACCGGACGGATGTTCGCTTTCACTGAGTCAGGGTCCATCTCTCGTTTGTTTCGGTCAGACAAGTAAGATCGCGCATATTGTATATATCCGGTAATAGATAGGTGGTGTAGAAGAAAAACACCCGACAACAACCGTCGCAACCCAACAATGTGTGGCGTGGCGTACAGTTGGGGTGTAAAGGCTGACGTCTACCTTAGGTTCGCCGAATCAAGCCGATTCGCCTCATTAGTATGACAAGTAATTCATTTCGGCGCACTGCATGCGTTGCTAATCGGTTCTCTACTAAATATGATTAGGTGGCGAATTGCTGCAGTTCGATCCGACCAGGTATTTGTATTATCTATGGTTTCGGATCAGCTCCGCAAACCTAGTGTGCGCCAGCCTTACAAGTGCCCCTGGCACAACTTTAGCACAACTTTTGATTTTATTTTCTTACATCCGAATTTAAAAAATTAAATTATTTTTAACACAATTTTTGTAAATATGTACGTTACTGAAATTATTCAAATATATTTAAAAATCGACAAGTATTTTATTTTATCAAACCCTTTAGGTACCCACCTTAACCAGCATTTTTATAAATTCAAATTCTTACTATCTTTAGGTACTCATGTGGTATTAAGAATTATGTACCTACTTATGTGAATTAATAATAACTAATAATAAATCCTCTATCAAATATCGGCCACGGCTGCCAATCTCCATCAAGTGTGTGCGCAAGCCGTAACACTCTCTATTCCCTTACTCTCATAGTCCAACGGGACCAAAGAGTAGGTAAGTAATTAATATTATATAAGGATGACGATCCGATACGACCGGAGAGATCAGGCGTAAGACCTCTTTTCTGCGAATCTTTACGTGCTCTCCGAAGCACGGAGGTGACACACCGCCAACTTCCTAAATCCGTACTAGTACTGATAATGTCTAAACAGAAGCAAAGCCGGGAACCATACCCAAAACATCGTCATCCGCAGTTGAACAAGCTAACCACGAGACCAACGAGGCAGTCAACTAGTCACAACGCGAAGTGTGTATGGAACAGAAAGAGAAACGTCGTAGATTAAACTCTATCTACTGAAAACCCATTTCAACCCCAAAAAGTCTGAGATGACGATATGTATGCCCATTGCCCACACTACGTTCTTTTTTGGCAGAATCTCAAAGGATAGTGCCAGAGGCCAAAACAGAGCTACAAAAAGTTAATACATAAAAATATACTGTAACATTGACATAGGTATTGTTTGTCACCATGTGTAACACCGTGGTGGTGGCTACAGCATGGTGGACATATTCATCTATGATGGTGACACAAGGTGGCCATAAGCCTACGTTATCGTACCTTTTAGTTTACAAATTACAAAAAACCAAATTAAATTTAAATTTCGCGGGAAAACCCGTCGCTTGCCCCTTGCGGTAGAATGACAGCTGCAACATCACAATCGCAATCACCTCTGACTCTTGGATGAATAAATACTCAGGATGGTATGCTCCGAAAAGTCAAATGAAGCAGGGGAACTGTCAGTTGATGAGTATGTGTGCGTTATGGAATGATACCATTCACATATGAAAATTTGCCTATTTTCCTATTTTTCCCTATTTTTCCCTTTCACGATGATTATTTAAAATGAGATCTCATTAGATTAGTCTTTATTATGATAGTTACAAATCGATGGATGTTCGATGCTAGAAAATAATAATTTATCGATTGCAACGTATTAAAATTTACCTACTCTGTTTTTACATAATTTTGATTAATTACAGTATAGGGCCTCTGGCCTTATTGAAAATCTCTGCTTAACAGGGTGCCCATCACCATGTTTACTATATAATCGTATCCTGACAGTTAAAAATAAAAAAGTTAAAAAGTCAAATATAAAAACGCAATATATTCACTAAAAATATTTAATAATAATCCAAGTATGTACCAGTTAGCGATTTTATTTAGCGTATCTCGCAGGGTTAGTAGACTATTCACTACTTTTGGTGTTATACACCGGGCAAGTTTACATCCCTATATCGTAGATCTCTTACCAAATTACACAAAGCGGCTCTTGGGTAGCGGTTTTTTTTTTCTCTAAGCCAAATTCAAAGTTATTTATTCAAAATGGGTTCATATTTTATTTGTCTTGTGTTTTCTGACATTTATGACCTTAAAAAATACCTAAATAAAGATAAATATTCTAGCTATCCGTATAGCGCCCCATCTTTGACCACATCACGCGTGACGAGTCCTCCGTTCGTCGCTAAGGTTGTTTTGGTGGGTGCCTACTACCTATCATGGACTAACTATAACTAAATAATATTATTAATGTAGTAAGATTTTGATTACCTATTTATTTATTTCTTTATTGCACACACAAACATATACATTTACAAAAACATAGAAGACAACATGGTAAGTACATTGGTGTACGTACACCAATTACGTAGGTACCTAGGTACTTCATGATAAATTTGGCATGCAGCTATTATGACGGAGACTGGTATATTAAATGTACTACAATTTAGTAATAAGTTTTGTTTTAGTTAAATTTCAATATCAATTTAAAATCTTTTGATTAACAAAACAGCCTTTTTCGCTTAGTTATATTATGATTGTCATCAAAAATAAAATATAAATTTGTCTAAATATAATGAAAAAAAAATTGCTCATTTTTAGGCAAAATTACCCCATTTATTTTCTGACAACCCTAGACTTCAATTTGAAGTTGTGTAATTTGCACAGCACGATTACGATACGATTTAAAATTAAATTATTTCATTGAACTGTCAAACAAAAAAATATAATCACTACGTTGTGTCAAATGCGTATCGGAAGGTGTTAAGTGGCCAGTTTCGTAGAATTTATGTTGAGTTTGTGTGCGTGACGTGTAATTACAGAGATTTGGTCGATAGTGGGTCGATAGTTGTGCTTCCTTCGTTTGTACGGCGGGGTCACCGGTTGCTCTGACTTTGATTATGTATTAATTCGTTGTTGCAACTCAGCCGCAACGCAGCATAGTTAGATCTAATCTTCACAATTTTGTCGAGTTTTGGGAAATATGGTAGTAATGTAGCTGCAAGGGGTCCACCAGAACTAGGTGAAAGTGGTATATGAGAAAAAGTCTAGGAACCTCTAGTCTATACCTAATCACTACAAATCACCGACCAGAAACAAAAGCTACAAATTACAAAAGTCAAAAATTCAAAAACTTCTCGTTGGTCATATGACAATGGCATGTCAATGATGTGATGTCAAAGAGTATTTTTTTCTCTCTCTCGTCTGGCTTTACACAGATTAGCCAATGTCAAGTTTGTAGAATATTTACAAGTTAGGGAAACTAACTAACTAGTTATCTATTCTAGTTATATAAGTATGAACTTCGTCTGTACCGGCGCTCGCCAATACACGCGCGTGCGCCTCTTTAGAGCGCTTCCCAGTCAGTTCCACCACCAAAAAACACCAGTAAAACAAAAAAACCGGCCACTTTTAACAAAAAAAAATACTCCAAAAAGGCATAGCACCCGCGCCAGCAAACGCCAACACAGACCATCAAAGAGTATGTAATCACTACGTTATATTATATGTCAATGTCAGTAGTACGGCCGCTAGCGGCGGTAGGTATTTTTCTTTATTCATTTCATATTTTAATAATTATTATTATAAATATAGTCTTATTTATCAGACAAGTGGTAATCAATCTCTCGTTAGAGAGTTTTTATTCCTTAAGTGTTATTACTCTATCGCCCCTCGCGGCAAGCCACAATTCCCTAAACAAGGCAAAATAGAATAATTTGTCAGTGCTTGTAGGCCCAAAATTGTGTATAATAATTGAGGAACAATTTTCAATGCTAATTTCAATTAAAACAAGAGAATGAATTTTAAACGGTGTTTTAAATTCCAACACGAACTAGTGGACAATCTGAATGTTGCGTATAACTGTACAAACTGCATTTTGGTTTTTTGGAATAAATTTCAAATATTTTTAATGTTTAAGCAAGATATGGATATGCCTGGCCATCTAATAAATTGCCGATTGGTATTCGATTATATGGACTTTGAAATTCACCAGCTAATATTAGCTGAACATTTACTCTGTTTGGACAATGAAGGGAAATTGTTAGCTTATTCCCTTAATCTTGAACAAACTGCTAGTGCCCCAATGAAACCTAAATACAATTTCCAAAAGCTAGAAGATAATATTTTATGCATGGAATGGTATGAGAATTTGTTATTTAGCATTAAATCAGACATGGATGAGCTGTTTTTAAGGATCCATAAATTTAAATCACCTAATAATGCAGATGTAAAATTAAAATTAAACAGCAATAATAAAATAGCGAATAAAAACTTACTACAGTTACCAAGTGAGATAAAAAGAGAGAAATGTTTACTATGCTGTTATAGGCTAGATGGAACTGATTTTGACAGTATTAACCAAATCTTCAGGACAAATAAAAGTTTACAGTGTAAACAATTTCTTATTATTGTGAGCTTTGATAAATTAACGCTGTATGCTATTTTAGTAGATTTGGAATTGAACAGTAATATCTTAGCACCGGTTAAACTTCTAACATGCCCCTCAGAAATAAACAGCATAATTGTGGTAAAAGAAAATCATTTAAATTTACTGATAAGTCTGAGTGCTGGTACAGTAATTAAACAGCCTTTGAATAATAATTTTAATACTCTCAGCATAGCACACCTGAATACTGCTATACACAGGATTACAGTACTAAATGATAAAATTATATACACTGATGGCATCACCATGTGGGTATCCACAAATACATTTTCAGAGCCCAATGCAAAATTGAAACAGTTGTTTGTTAAGAATGTGAAAGATTTTACGCAAATTGAAACGAATGGTAAAATGATTTGCACAACATATAATAAACTAGTCTATATATTTAGTATGAATGAGGAGTCATCTTATTTAGTTCCTGTTTCTGCTAGTGAATACTATTCAGCAGAACATCTGTTCAATAATATGAATTATTTGCACAGAATAATGGAAGAAGTTGAAAAAAATGGTGAAATTATCAAAAATATAAAGAAGGAAGAGGACTACATAACAACACTGGCTTTATCAAATAGACAAGACATTGCGAGTGAAATGATTCAATACCATGTCAGTACATACGAAAAATATGAAGATATCCTCAAAGAGGGCTTAGTCCTCAATTTGACTAACAACTTAAAAGATTATTTTGAAAGGGATACATTTTGTTTTCTTATAAAAATGTTTGCAGCTTTACAACAGAACTTTGATGATGTGTCAGCAAATATTTTTAAAGATGCAAAGATCCATATCACAATTTTATCAGAACAAAGAATCATAAAAACTATAAGTGTTAAAGTTGCAGATCAACCAAAGATTTTTAACATTGTGGTTCCCTTACAGACGAATAAATTGAATATAACAGATATAACCCTTGATATAAAAATTGTGAAGAAGATTCCCAAGATTGTAAATTGCAAGGAAAATCTTTGGACAGCTGTCTACTGCAAACAAGTAATTCTAACTCCAGAGCATTTCATTAAAACAAATTTTGTAGACAATGTACGGTTACTAAAAGACCCAGAAGACTCTATAGAGCATTTATTATATAAAACTGCTTACAAGCTTCATGGGCATCTTTATCAAATTATTAAAGCACCAGAAGATTTACTAACATGGTCCTTCTTCGTTAAACTCCCTAATACATATAGAGAGATTTTACAAAATGAAATGTTTTACAAAGAGCATTTTAAAAATTCTACTAAAGCAAAATTCCTGTTAAAAGAAGTATCTTCAGAAGAATTTCTAAACTCAAGAAGGAATGTCTCATTTTCAGTATTGAATGAAAAATTAGACATAGAAATTATAAATGACGGATTCTCAAATGACTTGAGTAGTAAAATGATTAAAGTATCCTGTGCAAATCCTGTACTTGCACTCGGCATAAGAAATTTCTTTTCCATTTTAATACACAATAATTTCGAAATATGTCAACATGGACAAACATTTTTAAGCTGTTTTAAAATAATTTCATCACTTGAGGTACCTATTTTTTTCACCTAAATGTCTCATCATAAGTACCTAATAATAATTAACCTAAACGACCAGAAAACTTTATGTTGTTATTATTTTTTATTACAGAAAACAGAGAAAGCTGTTCAGAAATGCATAGATGAAAGGTGGTCATTTGAAGAATTCTTCAAAATTTATGAACAATTCCAAATAAGTCTGTGTGAAACTTCAGTTTAAATAATAAAATTTTTGTATATGGATAGTCTTTAAATATAATGTCAGTCCAATAAAATTGAATCATACTAGATTCTTCATGTTTGCCAAACCGCATATGGCCAGCGTGGTGGTGGCCAAACCCTTACAAGTTTCATAACTATCGTGAATTGTGATATTGTGTTAATGTGAATCGATCGTGATACGCCAATCGCATGATAATATTGACAGTGTTGAGTGTAATAGGCGCCTATGACGTCATTACAGATATATTTAGACAGCCACGTTGATTCAATGTATTAAAGTGCATCAGAAGGGTCTAAAAATAATACAGATTAGTTGATACTCTGACTAATAAGAAATTAGTCAAAGTATCGACTAATTTGTGAGTAACTCACGTCAAACTCATTATTTTGACTATAAACTGAACACTTTCAAGTTAAGATTTTTATATAAACCTATGGAGTCATCTCCATAGGTTTATATAAACATATAAAAATCTTAAAATACTGCCATTGGCGCTATTAGAATGCTTGCCTACTTTGTCGTATAAGTTTACAAATGAAAACCCAAATTAAATTTGAATTTCGCGGGCAGACCCGTCTAATGCACCTTAAGTCAAAAAGACTGTTCAGAATTGAATATCTATTATCTATCAACTATGTTGTATGTAGGCTGTTCCTTGATAAAAGGCTGGTTGAGATGAACTTGAATAAAATAAAAGCTACAAATATACTAGAATCCAGAGCTAATATCCACTTACATAAAAATATTTTTGTCTATGAATTTTTGTGTGTGGTCAACTGTCAATTTTTTATTGTCCACAGCTAATATGTGCAGTCCGACAAGGCTCTTTTGGCACTTGAGTGAGGGCGCTGTTGTCGCTTTATGCCATATCAACAAGTGCACTTCTCTAGATGGCGGCTTTAGTTCCGACTTTGGCCACGTGCCAAAAGAGCTTTGTTGAACACAAAGAGTTGTAATCACTATAAAGTGATTACAACTCTGTGTAGTCTTACCTACTTTTTTGTTATAGGTACGACTACACAGAGTACCTACGTTTTACATACTGTCTATTCACAGATTTCATCTATGGATTTCATAAGTTTTAGTTTTCGACTTTCGTCTGCTATAGATACCAAAGAGTATGTAATCACTATGATAGATACAATCACTAATCAGAATTCAGATAACGATCTGATAAAATTAATAGAAATAAGCCTTGGTGTGGATTATTAAGTTCAATATTATTATTTTCCGACTTTACTATAATTAATATGTTTGCATTGCATCGTTCATTACCTTTCACCCTAATGGCAATTAAAAGGGTACAATATAAATATAAGGGCATGGCATATTATTTAATAAGTTTGTTTTTTGTTTTGTACATAATTTAAGTTAGTTAATTCGCAACTCGCACCAAACTTTATGAGCAACTTCAGGCCCACATTTAACACACAATTATGGGGCATGATCCAGGTTGGAAGGTCCAACTCCTACCTATTTAGTATTTATTATTTATCTACATTGGTTCTTAAAAAAAATTTGGTGTAAGTTGAGCAATTTGCCTCATAAGTCATAATATTACCTTAATATTACCTGTAAAAAAAATTATATGGTTATCACCTAACTAATGATTTTAATAATTTAAATCATAATAATTAAAGTTTTTTATAATAAATCACCTTAATTACGCTTTACAATTGTTTATTGTACTTTTGATAATTAAACAAAATAGCTACCTGCAACCATAATTTTAAGTTTGATCTTTTTAGATCCCAGGACACCCCTTGCACTAAATCTAACTTCAAAGATATTTTGTTCAAGCACGGTGGATCCTAAAAGAGTTGTGAGTTATGAGGACATGCTGAAAGTAATCCACCAGCCTGAGAAAATGATTATAGATGTTCGGAATCCAGATGAAGTTAATTCTACTGGAAAAATACCCTCAAGCATTAATATACCATGTACTTAATTTTGATTACATAATTTAAACTGATATAAAATATGTAATGTTTATGTACGTCTCCTCTCAGAATGAGAAGGATTTAGGCCAAAGTCCACCACGCTGGCGAATATAGAACAGAGAGACTGGAGTTGTGTTAGGCAAAAGTTCACATGAAAAGATAGGTAGGTAGGTATTGAAAAATGGATTTAAATTCCATGGACACTTCCTCATTTCTAATATGCACTGCAAGAATATGGGATGCCCTTATAGATTTAATTTTTACTGCCAATCAATATTTAGACCTTCAAAAGAAGAGTCAATAACCTTCCTACCTTACCAGTTACCACTAATGTAACAACATAAAACCTAGGCGTGTCCTACCTTAGGCTACATCATCACCTACTGTTTGGTTTGATTGTGAATGTGAATCACGGGCAAAACCTAGATATGAAGTCAATAGCTCAGCTCAGCTGACTGGAAAGTTAGGAAAGAAAGCTAAAGTTGGAGTGAAATCTGAAGCTACATTTATGCACTGGAAAGTGCAGCGTTAAACCTGCCACTAGGACTAGGTGGTCATCAAACAAGTAGCAGGGAGCCACTGGATCCAGGTGATGCAAGACTGGCATGTGGAAGTCCCTACCAGAGACGTATGGGTTATGTCCAGCAGTAGATGTCTATCTGTTGACAATGATGATAATCTTCCAAACTGAGCAGTTATATTGATTTTTTAATCATATGTATTTAATTTTAGTGGGGAATGTTCAAGATGCCCTGGCAACTATGTCAGAAGAAGAATTTCAAAAACAATTTAGAAGACCAAAACCATCAGTTTCGGATGAGCTTATATTTTATTGCCGATCTGGTAAACGTTCAACTGAGGCTCTAGATAAAGCGTTGAAACTCGGATTTAATAAGTAATTTTTTTTATATTCCTTCATAGGATAGGTACCATATTTTTCTGTAATTCTTATGAATTAATTTTTTTAACAGATCCAAAACTTACCTAGGCAGTTGGAATGATTGGTCTAGCAAACAAAAGGGATGATTAATAAATATGATTTCTTTATAAAAGTTTTTTATTTATCTAAACTGTAATTATATAGGAAAGATTTGTTCGTAATTGATACTCTGAAACTACTGAACTGATTTTTTAAAGAAATAAAAGTCATTGATTGAAACTATCCGATTGAAATGAAAACAACAGGTTTTAAGTAAATTCATTCAAAATAAAATAAGATCATGGAGAAAAGGAAAATATTATTGCATGTTTATCTCATCACAAAAGACATATTACTAAACTGTGTTGAACTGAATTTCATGATGCAAAACTAATATGAAAATTAATTAGGTGTGTATTCCATATAAATAAAAGTCAAGTATTAATATTAAATCCTATTTTATTTAGACCATTCGCTTAAGTAGCTCGTTGATCTTGTCCTCACGGTTTCCGAAGTCGCCGCCGTCGACGTAGTGAATGGTCTTCTTGCGCCAGCCCCCAGTTGGGTTGTTGAGTTTGAAGGGCCACAGGAAATTGCTAGCATACTGAAACAAAGAGATTTTTTTTGTAACTCCATGGTTGACTTAAAATATTGGAATTTCATTAAAATTTATTTGCAGTGAGTATGTAAAAGAAAAAATAACAACAATATGCATTTGGATTCCAATCAAGCTGTAAGCAACTAAAGATATCTACTCATAAATGAAAATGAGTAAATTTTAAATCCTTTTTCCACACAGCCGCTAAGTTACAATAAGTTATATATACAAGTACCATATTTATAAGTCTCATCAGCAATCATTTGTGCATGAAAAATCGGGCAAGTGCCCAAAGTTTCCACAGATGAAACTTTCTATAGAAACTTTGCAATAATTGTCGAATTTGAAATTAATTTATGGTGTCTTGTCATACAGATGGCTCTAAAATTTATAGTTGAACTTAATTTATGGTGGACTTCGTCTGTGGTGGCGTTTGCTGGCGCGCGTGTTGTGACTTTTTGGAGTGTTTTATTTTTGTTAAAACTGACTGGAAAGCGCTCTAAGGGGGTGCCGTGCGTATGTCGGCGAGCGCCGGTACAGACGGGGTCCATACTTGTATAGTTTAGCTAACTAGTTACAAATAACTACAAACTTGACATTGGCTAATCATTGTAAAAGCCAGACGAGAGAAAAAAAAAATTATGGTGTCTTGTCATACAGATGGCTCTAAAATTTATAGATGTGAAATTTCAGTACAGGGCATAACCGCTAGTTATAGTTATGTTTACCTTGAACTTGTCACCAACAGTGAAGATTTCGTGGATGAGGTCCTCCACACAGATGATGTTGTTTTTGCCAAGTTTGTCTTCAATGATCTTGTTGGAAGAGATGGGAACTCTTTGGCCGTTCACTTTGGCAAAGCCCCGCTTGTAGATAAGCTAAAATAAGAAAAATTACATTAACATTTTGTCACTATACATGCAAAATCTGCTGATTTTATAGAACTATTATTTTTGAACCCATTTTGTTCAATTTCAAAAGGTACAGGCACAAACCTGTTCTGAAGCATATGTGCTACTTGCTAGTTCAAAAGAACAAAATCACATAGCTAATATGAGATTTTGATCTAAAAATATAACAAAGTGAAGTCCAAGGTCAAACTGAAGAAAGTAGTTTTATCGTATATTGTGTGCACATGCACAGAACAATCTCAAGTCAGTTGATCAATTTCAATTTGTGGATACAATTGAAACTCTTCAGTACATCCGGCTGATTTCGTTGGGTAGTCTGTCTTATCTTTTCCATCTTAGGCTGCATCATCACTTACCACCAGATGGGATTGCAATCAAGAGTCAGGCTAAGGTTTCTGATGAAGTTCATCAACATATAAAATTGCAGTGCATAGTAGGCTTTAGTTTGTGTTGATAAAAAAAGAAAAGACTTTACCTCCCGCACGCTCTTAAGGTTGGGATAGCCCCATGTGATGTAAGGCTCGGCAATACGAAGCATGTTCACTGTGGCTTTGTTCAGTTTGATGAAAACACCATTGTTGATTTGTCTTAGCCTGAACAGCTTGAGCACTTTGCGAACCTAGAATAAAATCATCTT
This sequence comes from Maniola jurtina, assembly GCF_905333055.1. Classification (NCBI taxonomy): domain Eukaryota; kingdom Metazoa; phylum Arthropoda; class Insecta; order Lepidoptera; family Nymphalidae; genus Maniola; species Maniola jurtina. The sequence continues at coordinate 11,021,552 of NC_060033.1, forward strand.
AGATAAAAATAGATATGGTAATGTATATAACATTGTAAAAAATATTACAGTACTAGTTGGTGCCCATAAATCAGACTTTCAAAATCCTTTGGGAACTTTGGAGTTTCCGGAATAAAGAGTAGCTAGAGTTACTTTCCAGATCTCATTATATCGATGCAAAAAATCACGCATATCGCCGTTGCAGCGTGATTGAAGAACAAACAAGCACACTAATCGCATTTATAATATGGGTAAAGTTGTTTCAAGAGGTTTCATTCGGTTTTTTTTGCTACTCCTGTAAATTTCGTTCAATTACACTGTTTTGTTCTAATCCCAGCTCCTAAAATAACAATCAAAAAGTGAAATGCCTCTTACCTTAGGTGAGACCTGATTGATACCACGGATACGCATAACAAATGCAAGCTTGGCTTCACCGGGTACATAGTAGTTGCCTCTGTTGCGTGCCTGGAATTATTCATACATATTCATGCTAAATAAACAAAGTCAAAGATTGTGACTTTTTTTGGTTGAATTCAGTCAAACCATATGGGTGATGAGATGGGTAACATTAAATTTCATGTTATTTCCAGCAGTTTTTAGACTCACCTGTCTTACTAGTCTGATTTCATCACGCTCCTTAATGCGGTATTCCTTAACATACTGTTCAGCCCGTTTGAAGATTTCCTTCTTTTTCTTGATGGCAGCTGAACGCCGTTTGATTGTAACCTGAAAACAATGTTTTTTTTTATTACTGTACAGTACAAAGTAGATTTATAAAGTATAAAGTAGATAAAATAGCAGCTCATTCATACTAATTCTGGGCATGTCTCTTTGGTGATGCGGCTATGCAGTGCTATAGGGCCTTATGAAACGTTAACTGACTCCGATTTATTATAATTATCACGATCATGTATTTTCAGATAGCATGTGGCTTTATCTTTCATAAGATGATTACCACCTACCTACCATGTAAAGTATTACATGGTAGGATAGAGAATATCATGTAGTGTGTACAATATGATGTAACCTAAATAGTTATTGCTACCTAAATATTCCTAGATGTAACAACTTATCATCTGTTCATTACCAAGATTATACTATTTATGTATACAATGTTTCTTGCAAATAAATAAATACAAATGCAAAGAACAGCACCATTTGTATCTAAAATCATTCAGTACAATGTAAAATATAGTGTAATGTATTTTTTTGTGTTCACAATTCTGGATTCTAGTTTTGTTGCCTAGGTCTAGTTTTACAGGCATTCTTTAAAGAATTATAGATAAATACCTGAATGCGGCGAGCGCGTAGAGCCTCTCTGCGTTTGCGGTGCTTGAGCACTGACTCTGGAACAGCGGGGAGCTTCTTGCTGTCTTCCTTACCCTTTGCTACCTTCTTCTCGGCCGGAGCCGTCTTCTCCGTTATCGCCACCATTGTGCTAAATTGGTTAATTGATATTATAATTAGATAATTGATATGGATAGCTGGTATAATTCATACTGGAGGTTAACACCTGTTTAACTGCCACTCACAAATAAAATACCATTGGTAGCAGAACAAGTTGCGAGTGAAGTTAGCAGGAGGTGTAAACCCACGAGTTTGGCATAAGAACAGGGTAAATACAGCAAGTTAATGATGATAAAATTCACTTGATGAACTTGTAGGTTGAGTAAACAAGCTTTATGTAGGTATTAAATTTATAGAAATCTTGAGCTACTAGAACGAACAGCTACTTTTGTTTACTATATTTATATGGTATTGTTTTCTCATGAATTGCTGACAAGTGCAAGTAGTAATAGCATGCATTTTAGAGGTTAGAAAACTTGTCAATAGAAAATACAGAAACCCTTAAACGTCCAAAAAAAATCCTACATAATCAAAGTGAGCTTTGAGATATTTAAAGCACATCCTATAGATTTATCTAATAAAATATAAACAGTAACCAAGGTGGTTGGCACGCAGGACAGTAAGCACTTGGTATAACTTGCACTTTTCACAAATTTCGTGAACTCTATATTTATAATATCATTATGTTGTTATTTCTTATTAAAATATTGTCAGACTAGTACTAAATAAGATAGGTAATATTTAAAAATTTAACAACCTGCGAGGCAAAACTCCACGCGGCACGTGTGTCAAATTTTAGAAAGAAAGACAGAGACACGACAGAGAAACCATAGACTTCTGAAGTTCCGGTAGTCGCCATATTGAAGATTTGCAACTGGCAACATTTATTAATATTCTATTGGTGGTCTGTGCTCTAAAGTTTGAATGAATCATGAATAACTAACTACCTAGGTAGTAATTATAATAGAATATAAGTATTTTTATTCAATTAGACTTTTACAAGCGTTTTTGAATCGTCAAAATAATTTACCATCAAGAAATACTTACACTGATTATTTTCATCAATTGAAAACAAGAAGGTTTTGCTAAAAATTAGGTATAGATATGGGTTAGTTCACTTAGTTGGTTAGATAAGGCTAAATCAATGGCTATCATATCTATGGGCTAAATATAAAATGTCTATGCTAAATACCTAAGCCTTTGATATTATGCTATAATTACAGTTTCCATAACAACAAGTAAATAAATCGAAAGTTTTTGATGTACTCTGATAGAAAACGTCTTATTCAGTTTAGGTAGGTAATTAAATAAAATAACTTACCAATTTAATTAGGAACCAATTGTTCTAACTTGAAATAAAATGGGGGGAAATGAAGTCCAGCTTGCTGCCCTAGACGTCGGAGAATTAGATATGTTCGTTCAGACCATGGAACCTTGGCGCATAGAGTCAATCGGAAATCAAGCGTATGTGTACTCAATAAGTATTTAAAATTTACGAGTTTAAGACAGTAGAATTTTGCTCATAATTATCATAAACCATTTGAAGTATTAATCTGTGTATCAACACTTTTTAATCGCAAAATCGCGGTTAAGACAAATCTGTTTACTGTGATAATTTGGTCCTTCGAGCCAGATAATAGAACTCATTAGCTTATTATATTTTTCTTTTAGATGGATTGATTGGCATATCCGGCTACAGAAACTAAATCAGCAAGCGGTTTTAGAAGCGTCATCTATGCAAGAAGAGTTAACTAAGGAAACCTTAATCTCGTATGGGAAGGTGAATCTATTATAATTATTTGTCAGTAGGTACATAAAGTTATTCATCGACATGTTTAAGTGATGTTGTTTTTCCCAGTTATCTATTTTAGTTCATGAAGCAATATGTATTCAAGTATGGCGTTTGAAAATCTACCCGCAAATTATGAAAATGGAACCAGCGCCCGCTAATACTTTTGGAATTTATATGGTGGTAAGTTATATATATTAGAAGTTTAACAATAAATAAGGTCGTACAGTACTATTTCCTTGTGTAAAACTGTAAAGTCATGACTATCGCAACGCTCTCTTCTGCGATGCTCGATCAATCGAATCGCACAATAAACCGCAACAAGACACGCTAGTCCACACGCCTTTACATAAAACTAGCTTGATGGCCAGCCACGACATCGTGCAAATAAGTTATTAAAATTCCGATGTAATATTTTATATTCGTCTCCAGAAAGAATGCTAATGCTATGTCTAATCTGTCCATGAAATGCTAACCGACAGTTTCTCACACATACACACTTTTTCATTTATAATATCAGGTAGGTAGTATGGATAAATAACTCTGATCGGCCTCTGTCATATCACGGATCAGCAATTTTACAATTTGAGTCTTTTTAAACTAAAACATAAAAAATTGTTTTCTCAGTTGTATCACGAAGCGGCGGCCGTAGGGCTGCTCGAAACCGTGTTATTTCATGAAGATGGTGCCCAGTGCATCAGTGAAGTGGTCATTGATCTGCTTCATTACGCTGTCGATCAGCTGACTGCCCTTGTCGCGCTTATCAAGTAAGATTTAGTAATCATTTAGCACGAAGACTGCTGTATAGATGCGCCAATAAGCTTGTAAAATTATACGTTTACTGGTCAACTGTGAACAATGTTCCATAATTTCAGCAATGGTTATTTAAAGCCACTATCAGCCCAGCAGCTGGACTGTGAAACAGCAGCTGAGGAATTAGAGCGTCAAAAAAAGGACCTACAATTTGATATCAGCATGAGATGCATCTCTATCGTCCGGTAAGCAGATAGCTTCTTTTATATGAAATTTACGCCAGCCTGTACCTTGAGTTTTAGTACTTTTTTTTTGTGTGATTTTTCTAGCTATCTAGCCGAACATATGGAGGTAGTAGGAGTGGGTGCATCAATATCAAGTAATTTGTACAAGACATATGACGTGCCCTCCATTCTGTGCCATCTTATACAATTAGAACCATGGAGACGAGTTGATGATAAAGGAGAACTTCAAATATTCAATTGTAAGCCAATTGTCTCTTTTTAACCGACTTCCAAAAAAGGAGGAGGTTCTCAATTCGTCGGAATCTTTTTTTTTTTTTTTTTTATTTTTTTTTTTATATTTTTTATGTATGTTCCCCGATTACTCAAAAACCCCTGGACCGATTTGCAAAATTTTTTTTTTGTTTGAAAGGGTATACTGTGCAGGTGGTCTCATATAAATTTGGTGAAGATCTGATGAATATCTTCGGAGATGGAGAACAGAACTCCTCAATGGATAGGAGCAAATTGCTCGCGATCAGTGTAATAGCTTAGTAAACAGTAGGGTTTTAACTGGGCACAGCATATTATAGTACAGTGGGGCCACTAAAAATTGTGAAATAAAAAATTTTCAAAAGAAAAATAAAACCGACTTCAAAAACGACAAACACTAAAAAGTAAAAAATAACTTTTGTTTAGCTACACGTGTAATGTACCTAGGTATGAAGTCGGGCGAGCTTCACTCTTGGATTTCTAATTTTGTTTTAATATGCTCGCTCGACTTCATACCTAGGTACATTACACGTGTAGCTAAACAAAAGTTATTTTTTACTTTTTAGTGTTTGTCGTTTTTGAAGTCGGTTTTATTTTTCTTATTTGACTCTTTTAATATGGTCTATTTATTAATTTATCCTCTCTTTCCCTTTTGGTAATATTTATTATTGCAATCTACCAGTCGGTCGTTGGTCGAAGCCGTCTGCAGAGGATATCACCCAACTACACCGCAGCGAAGCACAACTTTGGCTGTGCCTTCGGCAGTTGCTTCTGGAACCGCGTCTGCCCCATCATTACACTATAGACGAGTGCCGTCGGTCAGCATTCTGCTCGGTAATTTTTATCAAGTACCTCACCTGACTAGCTAGAGCATGCAGAGCCTCTAGTCTACTAGATAGGTAAACGAATCATTTAATTTAGTATGGATTTCTCGTCCATATGTCAGCTCTACTCACGAAAATTGAATGATTGATCTTTAGCTGTTCCTCAAATTATTATTATAGTTTTCATGAAATAATTACCTGATCTTGCCAGCTCCAAGCGAAAATAACAGATACGGTTCTGGACCAAATACCACCTTTGGGTGATCTCAAGATGTTCCTATGCCAACTTGCTGTGGGCGATTATTCCAGCGTTCACAATCGCACTAATGGCGTTAAGAATCCAGGGTGCACGCTCATCGAAATCGTACCTCAGGTATTTTGTCAGCTTTTTATAAGTTTTAAAATAAATATTTAAATAACTAACTATCTAGTTACCTACTTCGTTCCTAAATATAGATAAAACAAGCATACTTGAAAGAAGTGCATAAAAGAACAAAATCATTAGCAAAAGATCAACTAGAACATTTCCATCTGGATGGCTCAGAAGCGTCAAGAAATATGGCAAAGAAGCTTCTAGAATCGTATACTAGTGATGCTGCTCTAGCGCTCGACAGTGGTGGCGCGAAATGCGCTAAATGCGGTGATAAGGCTAGTAAAAAATGTTCGAGATGCAAGACGGAATGGTATTGTGGCAGGTAATTTCTACGTAACTAATTAATTTTGAGTCAATAATATTACATCCATGATTAGTTCTTTACAACATAATGCATACATCATTTATTTACAATTTATGTATTTCAAATGGCAACATTGTTTTGGTCGATGACCAAAAAGCTGGAAGCTGGAAGTCAGAGAAATAAAAAAAACTAGAAGCTATGAATCAAATAATTTACCGCCTTTTTTCAAATTAAAGTTTCAAAAGTTTAAAGAACTTAATTAATATGTGACTTATTTAGGTTAGGCAGGTACATACTTAACCCAGCAAAAGAAGCAGCGTTTTCATTAATTTTACAGAGAATGTCAGGTGCAACAATGGCCAAAACATAAAGAAATCTGCGACCAGTTTTCCAAACTGTGCGTGTGATCTCACATATTTCAAGAGAAACTCAAAGAATCAAAAGCTTTGTTATTCTACCAGATGGGACCCTGGGATGCTCTTTTATTTTTAATAATATTCCTAAGTACACGAAAGAAGCCTACAAAATTGATTACTTATGAAAACCCTAGACTACAGGCCCATGTTTAAAAATGGGTGGGTCATATGAACCACCAGGTGACGTATACAGGACGATATAAGAGCATAAAATAATAAGTTTCAGCACTATGCCGTCACTTGTAAGCTGTCCAACAGAGTGCTGGTGAGAATTGAAAAGTGCAGGTAGAGTGAGTACATTTTGGTCATATATTTTTGTACGGCATTTTTACCATCGATAGATCCATGAAAAATAATAAGAAAGCGCGCAGTGCCGTAAAAAAATGGTGCGCCACAAAGTCAGTAAATGTTTTGATTTTCTGACAATTTCCGGGGTAAATTTGGTCATTTAATTCTGTACGGCACTAGTTTCATACTGTTTCAATACAGCCTCTAATCCATTATTCCGCAACGCCGTACAAAAATCATGCGACAAGGGGAAAAAATTGAGGGTAGCAACTCCCTCTCTTTCCGTGGTCCGGGGGGTGATTTGAGAAAGTACGGCTTTGGTTCCAAAACATTATCTAGCACTCAAAAGTACTATTAAAAATAATGCCGTAAAAAAAATTAGTGTTCATTTGAATGTGTATCAATAATTATCTTAATTTCATGGTATACTTAATTTTTAAAGCTGTAAAATCATTTGACTCTGTACGGCAACTTTTTTTTTAACATGATAGTGTAAAATACTATTGTTATATAGTATTGCCGTTCAAAAGAAACTGTTCTAAAAAAAATTATAGATAAATACAAAAACTGAAATTTTTCAAATTATTGCAAAAGTTTAAATATTCATAGATTAATAAAATATAGCAATTTTCTACGCTTTTCCCTTGTTTTAAATAGTATTAAGATAAATAAATTAGGAAAAAATTATGCCGTACATTTTAATGCAGACCATATCTTTTAGGCTGATGAAAATGACGCTACCATTTTAAGGGTGTAGTACTTTATGGCCATCTGATACTGTACGGCATTAACATATTTTTGAAGAGAACAATTGATAATATGATAAAATCACTATGCCGTCTAACTGAAGTGAACGGGTGTGTATATAATATCCACATCCCCTACAAACCTTTGGACCAACGAAAATGTACGGCATGTAAAAAAATATTATCTATGCATAAAACACTTTCAAAATAAATTAATTTTATGTTGTTTCAAATCACCCCCCGGACCACGGAAAGAAAGGGGGTTGCTACCCTCAATTTTTTCCCCTTGTCGTATGATTTTTGTACGGCGTTGCGGAATAATGGATTAGAGGCTGTATTGAAACAGTATGAAACTAGTGCCGTACAGAATTAAATGACCAAATTTACCCCGGAAATTGTCAGAAAATCAAAACATTTACTGACTTTGTGGCGCACCATTTTTTTACGGCACTGCGCGCTTTCTTATTATTTTTCATGGATCTATCGATGGTAAAAATGCCGTACAAAAATATATGACCAAAATGTACTCACTCTACCTGCACTTTTCAATTCTCACCAGCACTCTGTTGGACAGCTTACAAGTGACGGCATAGTGCTGAAACTTATTATTTTATGCTCTTATATCGTCCTGTTTACGTCACCTGGTGGTTCATATGACCCACCCATTTTTAAACATGGGCCTGTAGTCTACCCTTCACTTTGGTGGATGTGGGTATTTAAAGGGAAAACGCAGACCTGCAGATGAAAATAGACAACCGAAGCGGCACGGGTCTCTATTGTTTTGGTCTTCACACCAAATTACGACTGTATGCATAAATAGCAAGATGAGTTTTAGTTGTTATAAAGCGGGATTTACATTACGAAATTAGTTTCATCAATCATCTAATTTCACAAACCATGCCTTACAAATTAGACGTTTATACGTGCAATTGACAATGAAATTGTGTAATGTAAATTCCTGCCGTGCACTGCAAGTCTGTTTTTTTAACTTTAAAAAGCTAGTTTAATAAAAATCCAGTTTATTGCTGACCATAGTGGTAACTTAGTTGATGCTGAACGCATAATTATTTTAGCTTGTGTATTATCCCATCACTAATGGTATTGTTAAATAATAAAACAAAACATGATTTTTTTGGGGTTTTTATTTAAGACATTACACCTAAAGATTAGCTTGAGGACTTCAAGTAGTCTTTCAGCACATCCAGCGCTGGTGTCTCCTCGCCAAAGTCCTGTAGACAATAAATAATAAAGATTATAGGAGAGAAACTTGAACTGAGAAATTAGTCTTAGAAGTGAAGCTAAGGCTTCTTTACAGCAGTTTGCCATGGTGGCCTAAATAGGAAAAGGGAATCTTCACGCGGCGGTTGTTGCTTCACATACTAGCTTTGGCTGAGACTTCATCCGACTGGACGATTTACCTTTGTCCTTACAAATTTTTGAAAATTCAACCCCTAGGTTGAATTTACAAAAATCCTTAGCGGATGTCTACGTCATAATAGCCTTCGGTCTAATTCGTCCAGTAGTTTGAGCTGTGCTTTGATAGATCAGTTAGTCAGTTTTTCGTTTCCCTTTGAAAGGGAGTCCCATGACACACCCTTTTGAAACAAAATAATATGGTTCCGTAAATTTTGTTTTTACGAAAAAAATGTTTCCCCTAAGGCCATGACAAGAAAAAAAATCTTGTTCGAGTGATAGGAAAGTTGTCTGTGCAAATGGCACGACACCATAGGGTCACACGGTATCACTATAGCGCCGGTTATGTACACAAACAACCTATAAACAAGTTGTTAGCGTTCGTGCATAGCGCATAATGCTTACTGCAATAATCCCAACAAGTTCCACACTTTAGACTGCTCTGTCATTGAGTCCAATGTTGTTGAATGTGTCTTTCCATAAAGACCATACAATTTTTGACAAATCACAATGTTGCCTATTACCATCTGACAGATTATATTTATTGACAGATTACAGTTAGAGGATTGATTATCAATTTCGGCCGTCAAAAATATACTTACTTTAATAACTACGCATGAACATCCAACAATCTTTCTCGCCTTGCCATCCTTGTCAATTTTACATAAGCCAGCCCATTCGCCAAGTTTCTTGTTATTATCGACCTGTAACAAACACCGCTCAGTATTCATAAGTTTTGTATATTTCAAGGTGAATAGGCACATATTTTGAAGGGACTTTTGATTTAACAGGGAGAACTTAAGGAACCCCACCCCGATTGCCATCTAGACCTGTCGCGTACTATACTTATATGTACTTTGCTGGCTGTGATAGCCTAGTGGTTAAGACGTCAGACTCTTATTCAGAATGTTGGCCACACACCTCTTACTTTTCGAAGTTATGCGCATTTTAAGCAATCAAACTATATGACTTGTTTAAATAGTGAAGAAAACACAGTGAAGAAACTTGTATGCTTGTGTTCTTCATAATATTCTCAATTGTGTGTGAAGACTGCCAATCTGCACTTGGCCAGCATGGCGCACTATGGCCTAAGCCCTTATCACTGAGAGATCTGACACCTGTGTTCAGTAATAGGTTGATTATCTTCATCACCTTACTGGTGATACTTTTACTTGAATATACATAAAAAGAAAATGTACAGCCTAGAAACAGTATAATATTATATATGTCTGGGTGCTAGGAAAGTTGACTCATCATGATGTGAGTCACCATAGGGGCACACATTTCAATATTTGCTCCTTTGGCCAACCCTGCCATGCGGGCAGGGTGGCTCGTGCGGAGCAGTTTGGTGCAAAACAAGTACTCTAATCTGAACACAACGCACATAGTACTAAAACAGATCTCAGCCAGACTTGTGTATTTAATCATTATGCTACCTGCACAAATCACCATGATGCAATTTCAGATTGGACTACTTGTTTAGCATTCAATTAACTATAAAATAATCATAATAAATTTTAAAATATTAACCATTTAAGTCTTGCACATCAAGCTGCATCATAATATTTTTGTTAGTTAGGTTGATATACATTCTATTTCAAAAAAATATATAGTTATAATACATGGTTGGGAGATATTATATCTATCAAATCAATACATCAAAGTATACAAAATATGAGGGCGTAGCTTGAACAGCAGGACTGTACAGCAGAAGTGTCTTTTACACAAATATTGGTCAAAATTAACTACTATGTATTGTCTATTACCTTAACAAGGGGGATTTGATGCTCGTTGCAAAGGGCCTGCACTAACTTTTTGTATGCAGCCTCATCACAGTTTTCAGCGAGAACGCAAAGCACAGCTTGTCTCCTGCAAAAATATACTACCGTTAGAGATTTTATTTTAAAGATTAAGGCACATTAGGAATCACAGCTGAAGCAGAGTTTTTAAAGTCTACTCTACTAACATGCTGATAAGCATAGCTTGACATCTACTAACTTCATTCACAAATTTTCGCTTAAGTTCTAAGAATGATGATGATTGATGACACAACAATCCAAAGACAGATTGTTTCAGCCAAGAATTTTTCAAGTACATCTAGTTTTTTTGTAGCACACTTGGGAGGCCACAATCTTGACGCAACAAAAAATGTGGTACTATGTGTATGCATTAATGTAGGCTAAAGAGTATATCCACCCCAGTACAGGCTGAGGCAGATATTTCCACTCAACATGAGACTAAAACAGAAACATGGAGAGTGAATGTTTGTGTAGTTCTACAGCCAACACATTTCTTTCTAACACTAGTGACTCGCTCGGGCTTCGCACGAGTGCTTAAAATAAAATATAGACTATGTCACTCAGGAAGAATGTAGCTTTCTATTGGTGAAAGAATTTTCAATATTGCTGCAGTAGTTACAGAGAGTACTTGGCTTGGCTTGGTAAATGGCTTTTAGTATAGATGAACCAGATAATCAGGGTCAACTTGATATTTTTAACAGAATTGACACAAGTTTTTACAGCAACCTTACATATTTAAGGATAAAATACCAATGCTCAGTGCATTTTAAAACTTTAACAATTGAATCCATTAATAATCTCTCTATAAGAAAATAGATACTCAAGGAACAACAAGCTTAATGCATTGTAATCTGCTAAAACAGACAAATCTGTTTAGTACAATGTGAACCATGCAATATACACCAACTGCCTTACCAGTTACCACTTCAAAACAGGCAGGAAAAGTGCACACATACATACATACTAGGAAGGTGGGCAGTGCGTATCGCTTAATGCACATTGTACACATATCTGTTTTGGTGGATTAAAGTGAATATGCTTGTCTAAGTGCTTGTAAAAATGAATATTAAATATTAGAAAATAGATAAATTCAACATTAGAAGCAGTCAAACATTGCTAAAAATAAACTAATACTGATTACATGCTAGAATAACATGGCAATAAATCCTTGTACCTATCAATTAAGTACAATTACTTATTGTGTTTTACATACTTATCAAGAGCCTTTGCTGCTTCATGGAGACCATGTACAAGTCCGCCGTGAATGAGTGCAGTCTTCAGAACTTCTTGGAGGGCTGTATTCACGTCCATTGCACCTCCACTAAGAACGGGGTTGTTTGGTACCTCACTGAAATAAAAATGAACCTATTAAGTAATCTATAACATATAGGTTAAATACAGATACCAGTTTTTTAATGCAATGCTTAGAGAGCATGGATGCAAAGAGGTCACAGGATTAAGCCCAGCGCTCTCCCAAATAATGCATCATTGACACACGATTTTTGACAAAATTCGGATTTTAGTAACATCTGTATAAGTACTTTGTCAAAATATATAAACCATACACTAGTATTTAATTTTTGGCCTGAATAGATTCGGTCATTAAAACACGAGTGAAAAGTTTTTTAGAGGTTATGTTTACGATTTGAAATTAGCCACTAATTTTCAGAGTTTTATGGTCCGAGACTAGGCAAATGCATATACATAAATGAGATTGTACTAAAAATTTAGTTTACACTAAACTTTCAGATAAATTAATCATACAAAACAATACTCACACTTCGACTTCGGCCATGGTTTATAATGGATTGTAATCCTGAAATAGGGAATGAAACACATTATAGCACTCATAAATGAATTGGCAGAATATTCGGTAGCACAAGAAGTAAAAAGATCACAGAAATTTCATTCGATTAAGAAAAATTCAACAATAAACTCTGGCACTTTACCTTGCGTACCGGAAAAAGACTAGGGTTGCCATGTTTATGTTTAATAAAACTACCAACCAAAGAGAATAATATATCACTACTTCACCGACCATAAAAAAAACGCTGGACCTGTGGTTGCCAACATATTTTTGAAGCAACGTGATTTTCGCAATTTTGGCACTGATAACAGTGTGATGCAGTCGCCATATAGCGCCATATAGTCGCCATATAGCGTACTCGGAACTAATAATAATTAGGAAATTAGTGATGACTGATAAGTATCTCGTTACCTCCCAGGTAAGTTGCATAAACCACAAAATAAATGTTGAACGTTTTTAAAATAACTTCTAGTAACTATTTTATTTATTTTACGTTTTCAAAATGAAAATGTAAATTTTTTTCAAAAGTAAGTGACTACTGTAAAATTATGAGACTATGATGTATTTTTTAATAGACGCCATAAAACATAGCTGCGACGTCTTTTTAAACTTTAGATTGAAAAAATACGGTTTTGGTGGTACAACAATTTTACGTGGCCGTGAGCGCTTTCAATATCAGTATATTGATAGCTCCCACAGCCACGTAAAATTGCTGTTATTAATTTATATTTAGTGGATTTTTGTTGTGCTACACCGCCTACACCAGCACAATTTACTTTGCCAAAGATGCGGTCAACCCACTGTTAACATTGTAGTGTTAACACGAAGACCATTTGACTCAACGTGTTAATTTTAATTCCTGGTACGCTCGGTTAGGCGCTTTAAATTCGTACAAAAAATGTAACTTTTATGGCACACCTCTTCCATTGTACTTTTGTATTGTATCCTTATCAATACAATCTTTGGTCTATGACTCTATGATGAATTGCCATTAAGCTGCATCCTCACGAGGCGATTTTAAACATAAACATTATTTAAAGCTAGCCTTATCTGATTACTATACAAACCCGCGTGGAATGGTGCCAAGAACGCTGGCTGCATATCTGCTCTGAACAGCAGATTATTTATTTAAGGATTTACAAATTGCCAACCGTTTCCTAAGAAACGCATAAGAACACGCATCAATGAATCGTATGTGAACAACATGATCAATCATAGCTGGTGCGCTATTCTATGGAGGGCAGCACTGTTGTTCTATAATACTGTACTGCAATTAAAATAATATTGATACTTGGTATTTTTTAAATGATTATTAACACAGGAGAGGCCTTCGTGAACATTAATTCAACTTCTTACATACCTAGTAAACACTTATTATTTTTCTTTACAAAGTTCAAGAATTGTACAAAATAATAAGGGACAGTTTCCTTTGGCTTATAATGTGCAATCACCATTAATATAACAACTCTCGTGAAAAAAAGGTTTAATTAAAGCAGGCCACTTGCAATACCTACCACCCAAGGGGTAAATTTTATAAAAGAAATACGTCAACGTCTTCTTTACTTAACTTTATTTTTAGCAAACGCCCATATACAAGAAATTAATTATTTATGTTTAAATTAATGTTTTATGCTATGAAATCATTGTGTTTTAGTAAATACACAAATCGTGTTTTATTTTTAGTTATAAATAGACAGTGAAATGTGTTATCGGTTTATAATCATATTAAAATATTATTAAACGAACCAAACAATGTCCCGTAGCTCAGATATTTTATTTATGACGGAATATATAAAAAATGTTCTATATTTTGCTACAGTAAGACCTGGAAAAATTCTTAAAAACACTGATGATACACATTATTTTTCTATAGATGACGAATTAATATATGAAAACTATTATTGCGACTTTGGACCTTTGAACTTAGGATGCGTTTATAAATATTGTAAAATTTTAAATGAAAAATTGAAATTATATTTAAATAAGCAGTGTATAGTGCATTATACTTCTATAGACCCTAAGAAAAAAGCAAACGCTGCTTTTCTTTTGGGATGTTATGGTGTATTATATTTGAGTTTACAGCCAAAAGATGCTTTAAAGCCTCTGCTTGTATATGGACAAAGTTACAGGTAATTAAAATATCTAACATTTGTGTTAAAATAATTTGTTCTATAGGTACGATAGAGATATTCAATAACTTTTTTAAATCAAAGGCCATTTCAAGATGCAACCCAAGGTGACTCAACTTATACAATTACTTTAATGGATTGCCTTCAAGGTTTTTCTAAGGCCCATGATTTAAGCTTTTTCAATTTTCAAGATTTCGACTATACAGAATATGATAGATTGGACAAAATACAAGGTGGTGATCTAAACTGGATTGTACCCGGTGAGTTTCCAATGACCTTTGTTAACTGACTTTAGGTAACTGATATATTTTACTGTAAATATAGGCAAATTTTTAGCATTTATTGGACCCGTGGATTACTGTGTATCTCTATATCATCCTCCTGAAATGTATATAGATTATTTCATAGAGAACAACGTGAAAATTGTCATAAGACTTAACAAAAAACTTTACGATGGAAATGTGTAAGTAAAACCCAATAATTATATAGCATGAGTAATTTGAGATAACTACCTACCTATTTTGATTTTAAAAACGTCTTTGTAAGCTTTTAAAGCAAATTTTATTATTTAGGTTCATTAACGCAGGAATAACACATTATAATTTATTTTTTCCTGATGGTTCATGTCCACCACGACACATACTGTTAAAATTTTTACAAATTAGTGAAGAATGTGATGGTGCAATTGCTGTTCATTGCAAGGTTATTAATTTTATTTTTAGCAGCAGAATATTATCAGTAGATAAATGATTTTTATCCGTTAGGATTTAGGATGTGTTTATCATATTAATTTTGTATCGATTTATATGAAATTTTTGTTTAGGCAGGTTTAGGTCGCACTGGGTCGCTTATTGGTTGTTATTTAATAAAACACTATCGTATGACTGCCCATGAGGCTATAGCGTGGATGAGAATATGTAGACCTGGGTCAGTTATTGGTCAACAGCAGGTAAAGAAAATATTTGTACCTATGTTATATCTACTAAGGTTTTTTCTTTATAATAACATACTTTAAATATTGTAGGGATGGCTGGAGGATTTAGAACCGTGGTTGATTAAACAAGGAAATTTATATAGGTAAACAGGTGAAGACTTGTTGATCTAAAAATCAAAAAGCCACCTTTAGGTTTGATAATCAATTAAAATTTGCAACGTTTGTGACAGGAGACGCAATAACCACGATGTTGATAAATTACCAACCCATGAGTTTGGAATCTACTCCATTGTTGAGAAAACACACAAGCAAAGGCCAATAATGTTCAGCAAATCACAATCCCCACCACCACCAATTCAGAGAAAAGGTAGATCAGATATATCTCCACCAGCACGCCCTCAAGCATCAAAAGTAAGAGAAGGTACGGGGCTGGTGATTAGTAGTATTTCCTTATAGCTTAGACTTCAGACTGTGTTAAAATATAAGTATAGTAACTAAAGTATTAACAGTTTTTGAGTGTGCTAATCTAACTATATTTTATGAGTAATTTGTGTAATGCACTGCCAGCATCACGTATAATAATGTTATTTTAAAATTCTTCTATGAAATTTAATAATGGAGAATATTTAACGGTGTTTTTTTTATTTGTATTCAGAGAGTTTCGAAAATGATGAAGAAGCTTTTATTACGGCATGTGATTTGACAGTTCAACCTACAGAGCCAATGATTCCTATGAAAGGTTGTGTAATAAAAAATAGTACTAATTTATCTGCTGAAGAATATAATACCCAGGAAAGTGAAATAAATATACCTCCATGGAAAAAATACCTTTGTTGTACACCATGCCTTAATACTTGTTACGATAAACTTTGGATCTTGGCAGTGCATTGTGCAAAAATAGCA
The DNA here is from genome assembly GCF_905333055.1 of Maniola jurtina. Classification (NCBI taxonomy): domain Eukaryota; kingdom Metazoa; phylum Arthropoda; class Insecta; order Lepidoptera; family Nymphalidae; genus Maniola; species Maniola jurtina. Next base: position 11,037,850 of record NC_060033.1, read on the forward strand.
CCAAATAAATGTTCCAATAAATTTTGTATTATGTTAGATTGGGTTAGTTATATTTTGGTATAATTACTTGATTAAGTTTTTTGGCGTTAATATTAAAATATAAATGTACATTGTTGAGACAGCTCCTAGTAAGATGACCGACAAACCAGAGTTTGGACGGAAGGAGAAGATGAGTGCTGGACAAAAATTTCTTATTAAAGGGTACCTACTTAACTATATAAAAGAAGATGCAATATTGATAAGGGTAAAGTAAATACTTAAAGTTCTTGTACTTGTATTTACTTTTAGAACAGAATCAACTGAAAAAGCGCAATTTTTCGGATGGAAGGAGAACCTGAGCACTGGACAAAAAATTCTTATAAAAGGGTAATAAATTTAAAGTTTACTTAATAATTTAGCTTGTTTTTATGTATTCAATATGTGTAGTAATAAACATATTTATTTTTAGAAAATCACGAGACTCAAGTGCAGCAGTCACATTACGACGTGGAAGTGGCTCGGGTGAACCGCGTGTATTGCGACCATCTTCTAGAACTAATTCTGTTAACCAGCACGAAAAATCTAATGTAATAAACAACTTAAATCAGTGAATGTATTTTTAGATATTTTTATTCTCAAAGATATATTTTTTTAGGAACCCAATGATAGAAATCTCAGTGGATATTTTCATGTCCCCACATTTCATACAAGTCAGACGCCGATCGCAAAGACATTAGATGATGCTAGGGTAAGTTGTTCTGTTATAAAGTTCACTTAACTAGGTATCTTAAAATCATAAATATAATCGCCTAATGTGCGTAGGTATATTTTATTAACAATGAGTTATTTTAGATGCTTCTACATCCAGCTATTCCCACTATTGAAGGACTCGCTCAACTAGTGCGCGAGGACTTTATGTGTAGGTATACATAGCTAAATTTTTTCAGGTTGATTTTCTTTACAGAATATTTTAATGAGGAGTACTTTGTATAACGATCAAAGACCAACGTTATTTAATGATCAAAGAAAAAAATTGTATTATAACCAAAGAACAACTGTGGCTCATGATCAAAGAGCCAGAAAATTGGATTCTGCAATTATAGTCAAACCCCAGTGTACTTTTCGTGGAGGGACAAATAATGCTTTCAATGAGCGTCCAATTCCTGGCAACGCTACAAAGCTATTACCTTCAACATTTAGCTCAGGTATTCTTCACAGCTATAGTGATAACTACATTTGAAACACACTAGCCAACGTAACGTGTCGTCATCTTACGTTCACTATGCATGATCCGTGAAAGGTAATAAATAAATAATCGTACACACTTTGGTGTTTATGATATTGCTATGGATTGCATTGATTATAAAAAAAATATTATCAATAGTTTCCAGAAGTCCACCTCAACCTCAACAACGACGTCGCCTTGGTAGAAGTCCAAGTCCACCTGCCTTCAAAGTGGTGAATGAACAATCTCGGGCTACAAATACTCCTCCACCGGTTGAAATCTCCAAAAATCGTGATTCAAATACAAATCTCATGGAAGAGCTGTCCAGACTAAAATGTTAGTATTTCCTCTATTTCCCAATAATATATTTTGTGAATATTTCGGAATGCATCAGTGTACGTATGTTGTTTATGGTATTGTCTTTTCTATAGAATCCTGGTTATATTCAACATCGTAATAATATAACGTGAATTTTGAAACAAAATATTTTTTTATCAATTTCCAACTAAAAATTCATGTTTCTTTAGAAACTTGATAAAATTAATAATAACTATTTACTAATGCAAAACAAAACTAAATAAAAGTAAATATTCTTTATTTCATCCGTGTTGTGTGTTCTTGGCCTTACAGCTCTGTGCTTACAGTGCGCAATGCATTCTATTGTTTCTGGTCGGTGATTCTAATTTCCACGGACCATGTCAACGAATTTTTGAATTTAGAACTGTCAACACTAAATGTCAAACTCATTGTCAAATGTCAAGAAGTTCAAAAGTCAAAGCTGTCAATTACTAAATAACCTAAAATATAAATAAACGGCCAACCGGTGACCCCGCCGTACAAACGAAGGAAGCATATCTATCGACCCACTATCGACCAAATCTCTGTAATTACACGTCACGCACACAAACTCAACATAAATTCTACGAAACTGGTCACTTAACACCTTCCGATACGCATTTGACACAACGTAGTGATTATATTTTTTTGTTTGACACTTCAATGAAATAATTTAATTTTAAATCGTATCGTAATCGTGCTGTGCAAATTACACAACTTCAAATTGAAGTCTAGGGTTGTCAGAAAATAAATGGGGTAATTTTGCCTAAAAATGAGCAATTTTTTTTTCATTATATTTAGACAAATTTATATTTTATTTTTGATGACAATCATAATATAACTAAGCGAAAAAGGCTGTTTTGTTAATTAAAAGATTTTAAATTGATATTGAAATTTAACTAAAACAAAACTTATTACTAAATTGTAGTACATTTAATATACCAGTCTCCGTCATAATAGCTGCATGCCAAATTTATCATGAAGTACCTAGGTACCTACGTAATTGGTGTACGTACGTTGGACAGATAAAAACATACGTTTTTATCTGTCCAACGTACTTACCATGTTGTCTTCTATGTTTTTTGTAAATGTATATGTTTGTGTGTGCAATAAAGAAATAAATAAATAGGTAATCAAAATCTTACTACATTAATAATATTATTTAGTTATAGTTAGTCCATGATAGGTTGTTTTGGTAGGCACCCACCAAAACAACCTTAGCGACGAACGGAGGACTCGTCACGCGTGATGTGGTCAAAGATGGGACGCTATACGGATAGCTAGAATATTTATCTTTATTTAGGTATTTTTTAAGGTCATAAATGTCAGAAAACACAAGACAAATAAAATATGAACCCATTTTGAATAAATAACTTTGAATTTGGCTTAGAGAAAAAAAAAACCGCTACCCAAGAGCCGCTTTGTGTAATTTGGTAAGAGATCTACGATATAGGGATGTAAACTTGCCCGGTGTATAACACCAAAAGTAGTGAATAGTCTACTAACCCTGCGAGATACGCTAAATAAAATCGCTAACTGGTACATACTTGGATTATTATTAAATATTTTTAGTGAATATATTGCGTTTTTATATTTGACTTTTTAACTTTTTTATTTTTAACTGTCAGGATACGATTATATAGTAAACATGGTGATGGGCACCCTGTTAAGCAGAGATTTTCAATAAGGCCAGAGGCCCTATACTGTAATTAATCAAAATTATGTAAAAACAGAGTAGGTAAATTTTAATACGTTGCAATCGATAAATTATTATTTTCTAGCATCGAACATCCATCGATTTGTAACTATCATAATAAAGACTAATCTAATGAGATCTCATTTTTTAATAATCATCGTGAAAGGGAAAAATAGGGAAAAATAGGAAAATAGGCAAATTTTCATATGTGAATGGTATCATTCCATAACGCACACATACTCATCAACTGACAGTTCCCCTGCTTCATTTGACTTTTCGGAGCATACCATCCTGAGTATTTATTCATCCAAGTAAACGGCATAAAAATTAAAAATATGATGTTTTATTATATTAAGTACCAAGATATTATATAAATGATGTATTCGAAGTAATTTAGAAAATCGTACTCATACTACACATAAAATGGGTGGGTTAGTGTCAAAAGCGTTGCGACCGATAAAGAGTTTCAACATTGAAAATCGAGCTCACCGGGTTATATCTAAAGAAAAACCAACCGTAGCACCGAGCTATCCGTCTACGCTTGAAGAGCTGAAGAGGGTACGAGAAGTCGATCCCGACATAGATGTGAAACTTTCTAAAAAAGATCCAGAACTTGACGAAAGGTTAAAAGATGTTTATGTAACCTCACACGGTCGGCCAGAAGACGACGTGACGAAGGAAAAGCAGGAGAAAAGCTTGGACCGACCGCTTCCCCAAGATCGCAAGGCTGTACCGGATTTTGACTTTGGACTGAAAGAACCTGAAAAAGTTCCATACGGTAGAACCACTTTGCGACATGCAATAGATTATATTTCCTCTCATCAGATCAATCCTGAGGAAGTAACGGCCGAGAAAATCGCGTTCGAGTATAAGCTAAAAGTGGAAGATGTTGAAAATATACTCAAATATTTTAAAACATATGAAGTGTATTTGCCAGCAACTAAAACAACTCCTGCTATGTTTGCTGGGCCGACGGAACTGAGGAAGCAATTGTACAAGTCTAATTTTAAGGAAATTGAAGGCAAAAAGGATGCAGATGACGAGAATAAACAAGCACAAATGAAGACTACTTAAATATATTGTCTATAGAATATTTTCATTAATTTGAAAGGAATTACCTCACTGGTTTCATGTATAAGTTAAACAAAATAGAAGAAAATTGTACTAGTCATCCCTTTAGAGTTCAGACATTAATATGTAGCTAGTTGTTCTATATAGATTAGTATCTAACCAAACTCTTCATGATAAAACTAGCTTTTTCCTGTGACTTTGTTCACATAATTTATAGCTTCTAGCACTCTGGGATAAATTGTAGAGCTTTCAGTGAAAGAATTTTCAAAATCGGATCATTAGTTCTGGAGATTGCCCCCTACATCCAAACATACAAACTTTACTTCTTTATTTATAATATGAAATGAAATGAACTTGACTGGATGGTTATTATTATTTTTCTTCATCTTTTTTTTGTCACTTAAAGTAACAATGAGTTGATATTATGGATTCTTGTTAAAAATATACTTTATACAGGAGTTATGTAATATTTAATGCAATTTCTTGTATATAAAGAGACAAACTACTTTTACAAAATAATTTAAAAAGCCTGTAGGTATATTGAGCTAGATAAAAAAAATCTGTTATTAAAATAATAGTCCTAGAGTCTCACAGATTCAAACAAAAAGTTAATGATATAATTACATATTAACTTCTAATTTAGTTGTTTTACTGTTATTTATATGTAAATATTATTAAAGTAAAAAATTAACTTAATTACATGGTCAAAGATTTTCATCATGCATAGTTTCATCATCATGTCTACCTATCGCTAACCTAGGCATGGGTAACCTCTCATGAGAAGAGAAGAGAATGGGAAGCTTTAGCTTTGCAATATTTAAATTATTAATTTTAATAATGTGATTTAGAATCTAGTTAGAAAATAAAAGATTTTTCTTGTTGATGGATGTGTTTTCATAATTTAATCATCAGTTAATGTTGCTAATTCTGATGTACGATATCTCATAACTAAACTGAAATGACAGTTCTGCACCTCACGTCAATGTCTTGCTTATTTTTAAAGGCCTGAAGTGGCGCGGTAGGTACTAGAAAATGCGCAGTCCCAGTCCAGGTAAAAAAAACTTAGGCAGTCAGTCTTTTTTAGGGTTCCGTACCTCCAAAGGAAAAACGGAACCCTTATATGATCACTTTGTTGTCTGTCTGTCTGTTTGTCTGTCCGTCCGTCTGTCCGTCCGTCCGTCTGTCCGTCCGTCCGTCGTGTTTGTCAAGAAAACCTATAGGTTACTTCCCGTTGACATAGAATCATGAAATATGGCAGGTAGGTAGGTTTTATAGCACAAGTAAAGGAATAAATCCGAAAACCGTGAATTTGTGGTTACATCATTAAAAAAAATAGTTTTTGATTTGTCGTGCAAAATGTCGGAAAAAATACTCGATTACGGAACCCTCGGTGCGCGAGTCTGACTCGCACTTGGCCGGTTTTTTTTAAAGTCGTGACAACTATGTACAGCTAATAAGCCTACCATTCTAAGACGGCCGAGGTAGCTAGGTACATGGTGCAGAAGTGGTAACTATATAGATGTAACAGTTAAGTTACCTTCATCCCTTTTGCACCACCCAGCTACTTACCTCAAGGTACAGTTATAGGCCTGTATAATAGCATTTTTTATTCAGATACAAGTTTTGCCCTCTGACCGTGATGATGCAGTTGATGGAAGCGGGCTAACGGGAAGGGGTATGGCAGTTTTTATGAAGCTCATACCCCTTTAGTTTCTACACGGCATCGTACCGGAACGCTAAATCGCTTGGCGGTACAGCTTTGCCGGTAGGGTAACTAGCCACGGCCGAAGCCTCCTACCAGACCAGATCAAAGGAAAGAAATTATTAAATTCTTTACTATCTCCTGCCGAGAATCCCCCACTGATAAGACCACTGCGTCCGGGAGGTATCAAGGGAGAGATAAAGCTGTAACAGGACAGGCAATGATCAGCTTTTCGATTAGTGACAGCGCCAAGGCACGGGTCCACCGGCGCGGCGTCGCTGGGCGCTCGGCGGGACGCGCCGCCCGACCGCCGGGCTCCCTCCGTGCGATCCGACGAGCGACCACTCGCGACACAGGGAGATATGCTTAATAGCATTAAGGTATGCTCCTTTTAAGGGTTGTATTATAATACTAGAATGATTCTTGACTTCATCTTCATCCGCGTGGAGGAGATATGCTTAATAGCATTAAGGTATGCTCCTTTTAAGGGTTGTATTATAATACTAGAATGATTCTTGACTTGATCTTCATCCGCGTGGATTTAGGTTTTTTAAAAATCCCGTGGGAATCCTTTTTGATTTTTCGGGATAAAAAGTTGCCTAACTAGGTAGGTATGTCAGTTTCTGGAATGCAAGCTATCTCTGTACCAAATTTCATATAAATCGGTTAAACTTTTTGGTCGTGAAAAGCTAGCAGACAGACACACTTTCGCATTTATAATATTAGTAAGTATGAAAGTATGGATGGAGAAATCGACTAAGTTGAAATAATGGCGCTTACTTTCAAATCCCAGCGCACCTATTCTGCACAAACTTTGTCAACATTCGTGACGCGTACCTACCTATCTACTATGCACCTACTTCGATTTTTACACGAATTTTGTATTTTTATATCTTTTTATTTTTTTCAGTTCCAGAGAAGATTCCGTGAATCTATAAACGCAGAGAGATTCGGCAAGTTTAACCACATACCAAGGTACCTACTTGATTACTCAGGTACCTAGGTATATGTAGGTGCTGGCTGTTATTATTTATCTTGATATTATTATTTTTAGTACAACTTCCAAAGATAAGCCGCTAATTTGCAACACCAACTCGAGGACGGCTTGTGCCGGACCGAAGTCACATTTTAGTCAAGAACATAGGTACGTTTAATTATTCTGTTGTTATATTTTTGTCAATTTGTTCTCTGTCTGTCTGTCTGTCCGTCTGCCGTGCCTGTCAAGAAAACCTATAGGGTACTTCCCGTTGACCTAGAATCATTTTTGGCAGGTAGGTAGGTCTTACAGCACAAGTAAAGGAAAAATCCGAAAACCGTGAATTTACGGACCTACCTATCACAAAAGAAATAATTAAAATGTGGTCATGAACAATATTTCTTTATGTAGGTATTTTCAATTTTCAAAGTAAGATAACTTAGCAAGTGGGGTACCATTTGAAGGTGCTTTACCTGTACATTCTAAAATAGATTTTTATTTATTTTTATTTTTGACTAGCTGATACCCGCGACTTCGTTCGCGTGGATGTAGGTTTTTTAAAATTCCCGTGGGAACTCTTTGATTTTCCGGGATAAAAAGTAGCCTATGTGCTAATCCAGGATATAATCTATCTCCATTCTTAATAATTAAGGAGTAACAAACATACACACACACACACACACACATACAAACTTTCTCCTTTATAATATTAGTGTGATTTATCGGAAAAAAGACCAGAGTACGAAACCTCGGTGAGCGAGTCTGATTCGCACTTGGCCGGTTTTTAATATTAAGTATGGATAATCTATTTGCAGATGTAATAGTCCTACACAAGAGAAAACCAGTTCAGATACAAGACAGTTTTTCCGCGCTCCACGACCGAGTTCACCAAAAGGCAGACGATCGCCACACACTTTTTACTAATTTTTGATTTTGAGTGTCAATTGTAGTACATATAATGCATATATTTTGAGATCTCACTTGCCATTTTAGTTCAGTGTCAACTGTCATGTCAAAAGTACGATTTTATAGTCCATTTACAGGTGAACTGTACTTTTGACATTATAATCGATACATAGAGCTAACATGGCGAGTGAGATCTCAAAATGTATGCCTACTTATACTGTAACTTGTAGTGGCTTCGTTATAAAATTTTGAGTGAGCTTTAGTTGACGTTGGTGTTAACTTCTAGGATAATAATAAATCTGGGAAATCATTAAATGTTTTCCTTTTTAGATGGATGTAAGGTAGTGGTTCGTTGCTGTGTGTGTACGGTCACAACGCATACACATTGTATGTGTATGCGTTGTGACCGTACGTATGTATATGCTAACTTATCTCAAACTACCACCCTGTATAGGAATAAAAGTAAAATAACACAAATAAAATATTAAAAAATATTTTATTTATTTACAAATACATATTGACTTATGCTAAAGAAAAATATTTATTGCTAAAAATGTTTAAAATCCAATTAAATTTCACACTGTGCTGTTTATAGCAGAGTTAAAAAAAATTACATAAGTGCTCCAACATTGCATTGTAAAACTTACCTTAATTAAATAACGTTAAAGCATGGATCGGTTAAATAACAAATAAACGCCCAATTGGGACTGAGTGGATATTTTTGCGGACACTTTTTGACGTCCCGTTAGCTCATCTTGTATTATTTATCAAGAGTCTAACTATTTTTTTAAGATTCATTTAGTGTCATTGTTGGCCAACATTGTTCACACGGTAAATGATCCCCGTACACATTTTCCGAGTGCGTTGGGCCATTGTCTAAGAGTCTCGTAAAGTCGCGTTTCCACTGCGCAAATACTTGCGAGCATGTATGACGTCACATTTGCGTGCTAGTTACTTGCATTGGAAACATGTTTGCTAGAGCTTGCACCTCACATGCAAGAAGTTTGTACACCAGCTGGCTTGCCACTTGCACGCAAACGGCAGTTGTGCATTTTGCTTACAAATTCAAAACTATCTACATACAGATTTATGTTTCCACTACTCAAGCTGAATGCAACTTGCTATAACTCTATCCACGGAAAGAAGTTAATATAGGGCTCTATCTGTTGCGTAATCCCATACAAATGACAGTGCCTAAAACTCAGTGGGCGTTAACCATTTTGAGTCACCAACGAAGTTCGAATTTCGAATGTTTTTTTAAAACATTTGCGAATTGAATTTCGAATTATTTTTGAAAACATGTTTGTGTGCTGCCCTCTGTGTGGGATTGCGTAACAGAGAGAACGCTATACGAACTTCTTTCTATAGATAGAGTATAGTACAAGACAGTTGCACAATGTAAACGCGGCTTAAGTCTGGGGCTAGGGCAGGCCCGGGTCGGGCGGCGGCGGCGCCATGCAGTTGCCGTCGGGGTATCTCTTCTTGAACGCGACTATTAGCTCGGGGTCCACCAAGCGGACGCCGTCTACTTGGTTACCGAGGGTTATCCTGTTAACACCATAAAAAGCTTTTAAAAGAAAAAGGGCGTAGTGAAAATCCTACTAAGGCGCTATTACGAAACAGATCTATCTTCTATTAGATGATGCCCGCGACTTCGTCCGCGTGGATGTAGGTTTTTCAAAATCACGTGGGAACTCTTTAATTTTCCGGGATAAAAAGTAACCTATGTGCTAATCTTGGATGTTATCTATCCCCATTTCAAATTTCAGCCAAATCCGTCCAGTAGTTTTTTCGTGAAAGAGTAACAAACAAACATACACACACACACACACACATACACACATATAGTGTGATAGTGTGATTTATCATAGAGAAAGAGCCTGTGAGGTCCAGATCTTCATTATTTTATAAAATCTGTATCAGGTTGGTAAAATCAACTCGCATATAAACTTTCAGCTTTCATGAAATAACGAAGGTCTGTTATCAGATGGGCCATGAAAAGCTAGCAGACATACACTTTCGCGTTTATAAGTTTTATTTACTACTAATAAATAATACTACTTTTTCAAATAAAAATACTTTTACTCACCAGTTAGGTTGAACATTGTGTGGTCGACCAAATAACTCTATTTTTCTTGTGCCAGGACTCAACCTTTCTGTAAAAAAGTAATGATAAAAAAATAAAAATGGATCGTTAAGATAAGATTTATTATACATACTAATACATATTATAAATGCGAAAGTGTGTCTGTCTGTCTGTCTGTCTGTCTGCTACGTTTTCACGGCCCAACCGCTGAACCGATTTTAATGTTTGGTACAAACTTGGGATACATCCAGGGGAAGGACATAGGCTACTTTTTATCCCGGAAAATCAAAGAGTTCCTACGGGATTTAAAAAAACCGAAATCCACGCGGGCGAAGCCGCGGGCATCCTCTAGTAATATATACACTAAGGTACTAGGTGATGCCCGCGTTACTGTCTTTGTGGATTTAGGTTTTTGAAAATCTTGTGGGAACTCTAATTGTGTAGAGTGAAAAGCATGTTAGTCTCTGAAGTGTACATATATATCTCTGTACTAAATGTCGTCAGAAAAAGGGTAATAGACAGACAGTCTTGTATTTATAATATTAGTTTGGATTTTTGCTTTCTGGTGAAAAGTTTACCAATAATGCCGTAGATTTCATCAGGCTTGTGCGACGTTGCGCGCACTTCCGCCACGATGACGTCACAATCGAGGCCACGGTTCAGATTGTCGGGATTGCCCTTCATTCCCACCTGCAAAAAAACTTCTTTGAATTCGATTACAACGTAATCCTTGACTGCAATCTCACATGGTGGTAAGTGTCACTTACTAGATGATGCAGTCTTAGATGGAAGAGGGCTAATTTGGATTGTGTATAGCAGTTTTATTAAACCCATACATTTTGTAGGTTTCTGAACGTCTATCGTAACGCTAAATCGCTTGGCAGCATGGCTTTGCCGTTCACCAGACTAGGGACAAATAAGTATACTTACATACTAAGCTGATGCCTGCGATTCATCCGCGTGGATATAGGTTTCTAAAGAAAACTCTTTAATTTTCCGGGATAAACAATAGCTTACGTGTTAATCCAGGGTATATATCGCAATTCTAATTTTCAGCTAAATCCGGCCAGTAGTTTTTGCATGAAAGCGTAACAAACATACACACAAACTTTCGCCTTTATAATATTGGCATGGATTCCCTCACCAAACAATGTTCCTTGCCATGGTTGAGCCAGTGGCCCGTGCGGCCGGTGCGTATGATCCGCTGCAGCTGGTTGGTCTTCACCCAGATCAGCTCGTCCACGCGCTCGTAGCCCCACAGCTTCAGGCACTCCCTACCGAGCTCCATAGCCCTGTGGGGAATTCATTTGAAATACTGATTTTCCTCGTGTTTTATAGTGCGTAGTAATAAACTTTGACAGGTACAGATAGATGGGTAAATTATCTATTGTCACACAAAAGAAAACTATAATAATTAACAAATATAATAATAAAGTACGCAAAGACAAACTTATCAATATCAAGAGTCTAGAGGAAGATTTCTTATTGTTAATCGCACATCTGCTTTTATGGGATTACTAGAGGATGCCCGCGACTTCGTCCGCGTGGAATTAAGGTTTTTAGAGATCCCGTGGGAACTGTATGAATTTCCGGGATAAAAAGTTGCCTATGTCAATAATAGGGACGCAAGCTACCTCGGTACCAAATTTCATACAAATCGATCAAGCGGATGAGTATTTAGGAATCCCGCGGGAACTGTTTGTTTTTCCGGGATAAAAAGTAGCCTATGTCCTTCCCCGGAATGTATCCTAAGTCTGTACAAAATTTCATTAAAATGGGTTCAGCGGCTGAGCCGTGAAAGGGTAGCAGACAGACAGACAGACAGACACACTTTCGCATTTATAATATTAGTATGGATTTGTATGGGGCAAATCAATGGCAGATAGGAAAACTTACCGACCGGTAACCCACAGGAAGATTAGGCCGCTGTCCTGCAGCTGCGGCACCCCCAGGCACCTCATCTCGTCGTCGGACATGGTGCCGTACGGCAGCTCCATGTGGATGTCCCACGGCGGATCCGCCATTATCACCGCGAACTTTCCTGCCAAATTACTTTAGTTAAACGATGCCAATGTGGCCAATTCTGCTGTATACAATAGAATAGAATAGAATTCATTTTTATTCAAACTTTTACAAGTGTTTTGAGTCGTCAGAATAATTTACCGCGTTTTGCTGGAGCGAGTCAAATCCACGATCTTTTATCATTAATACAATCTGTAAACTTAACTGAATTGACAGTTTTGAATTTTTTTCCGTAGGGAACATTAGGAAAAGGATAACAATTCATTTGACCTGTCATTTTAGTCTTATTTTTTTGTATACATAACAAGCAGATGATTAGGTGGGCCACCTAATGTTACGTGAGTACTATGAACATTTGCACCATAAGAACGAACCACAATGCGTTTCCGTCTTGAAATATGTTGATCCATCCCTTAAATAATCCCATGGTAAACTAGTTTAACATGGGGTTATTCAAGGGGTGGTTCCCACTAGATTCTAACATAACATGGGTTCTGAAGGGAGGAAGGGAGGGAGGGAGGATTTCACAAATTGTCAGTCACATTAGTGTGAGTATACTGTAATTCTTACCTAAAAATGTCATGTCTAAATATCTCAAATCACACTGGATCCACTGGGGTGGTGTCAAGGTTAGCACTCCATCTTGTTTTGGAGTTACATTGGTACCTTTAACAAAAACAATAACTGGTTAAAATTGTTTCCTCAAGAATGTTTGGTTCCAGGGGTTATTCCACTAGTCCCCATCAATGGGGGATTATGAACTTTCGTTCACAAATCCCCATTCACACTCTCTAGAGCTCCTAATGGGGATTTGTGAACTCTTTTTTCACAAATCCCGATTGCTTTAGATTCCAGAGCTAATGAGGCTTACCATTGTGACTTCCTTTTGTAACCGTTTCTGCGATTAATTTGTTCGCGTTTAAGTTAGGATCAGCATTGTCAACTTCATAGTGAACATACCTAAAAACAGAATGATAATATTATAATTTTAGACACTAATTGTATCAATTACTAAGCCTAAGGTTTAGGGAAGCTATGTGCTTTTACAGAGAAGAAAAACACAGTGAGTTGAACCTGCATCCTGCAGCAATTAAATATCACTTGCTTTAACAGTGAAAGAAAATATGTGAGGAATCCTGTTTGCCTGAGAGTTCACCATAACATTCTCAAAGGTGTGCAAAGTCTACCAATGCACACTTGGCCTGCGTGGTCGACTAGACTGAATCCTTCTCATTCTGAAAAGAGACAGTACAGCTGTAACTTTTTCTAGCACTAGGTACTAACTTGCAGCTGTCCATGTGGAAGCAGGTGTTGAGGAAGGAGCAGTCTCCGAGGCTCTCATCCGTGTGGCTCTGGATGATCTTCTTGAAGTGCAGCTTCTTGCAGGTGTAGCCACCGGGCTCGCCACCTGGACTCTTGAACGCACGTACGCATTCCGCGCGCGTGCCTTGCGGACAGAACTCCATTACTTGAGCACCTATATTAGAACAAAAGTAAATATATATTTTGGCGCACAGTGCTGCCACACGACAATGGCGGAGAACCGTGTTTGGTGATGCCTCTTGAAAAGAGCTATATTTAGAAGCATACCGGCTGATGGATTGGATTGGAAGGTGCCAAACAAAGAGAACATACTTAACTGATGATCAAAAGTTTTTAGGCTGAGTCTAGACACTGTTAAAAAGAGAAAGTGTTATACCACTGGCATAAATCTGTCTCATTTAAGCTGAAACTTAAGTCTAAGCAAAGTCATAGTGCTTTCTACAGATTTCAACCTTAGTGAATGGGCAATAATAGAATCATATAGAAGTAAACAAAAATTATATGAACTGTATGTGGTGCGACAATATGACACTAGTATTTAACAGATTGCATTGTGGCCAAGACAATTAGTCATACCTCCTTGACTCTTGAATTTGTCAGCAAGTGATTTCTCTTTGGCTGTGGGTTTGCTCAATAGATCCATGATTTCTTCTCCAACTCTTTTCACTGCTTTCTCTCGACTTGAAGGCATTGCCAGCAAAGACTGTAAAGGCAAAATTGAATTGTACATCCATACTAATACTATAAATATAAATACGAAAGTGTCTGTCTGGCTGTTTGCCACCTTTTCAATGGCCATTCCGCATCTGTTTAACCAATTTTGATGACATTTGGTATAGAGATATAGGTTACATCCTGAGATGAACATAGGCTACTTTTATCTCGGAAAATACAAGTTTCCACGGGATTTAAAAAAACCTATATCTGCAGACAAAGCAGGCATCGTTAAGTAAAATAATAAAGAAATGATAAAATATCATCTATAATAATAATTACTATTGATAGTTTTATGAAAGAATCATCTAATGAATATTTTAAAATAGCAACCATAATGTCTGTATCGTCTTTCCCTGTTTTCTTTTCATCTGTTGTGGTTTTAGAAACTTTTGGATTTGGTCCTTCCTCTATTTTTTTATCACCTGCAATGAACAAATAGGTATTATGTATAAGGCATACATTTTGAGAACACACCATAGACTTACTGTCAAATCAAAAGTATGATTTACCCTTAGAAACTGTAATTTCGACATCACAGTTGACATTGAGTAAACAGTGTAATTTAAAAATTTGTAACACCCCCGACAAGTGTCACAAGTTACAGTAACTCGAAAAGAGCTGTAACTTTCGAATGGCTGAACCGATTTTCTTGTATTATAGCTAAGAACACTCTCGATCAAGCCACCTTTCAAACAAAAAAAAAAACAAAATTAAAATCGGTCCATTAGTTTAGGAGCTACGATGCCACAGACAGATACACACGTCCAACTTATAACACCCCTCTTTTTGGGTGGGAGGTTAAAAAATGGAGAGTGCTTCAAAATGTATGCACTACAGAGCTTTTCTATTTGAATTTGCACACAAAATATTGAGCACAAAGGAAAAAGCTTGTGGCAAACCAATTTAAAGGTTGCTAAAGAATGAAGAAATGAGGTAAATTAGTATCTCTATATTAAAGCATTGTTTAAAGAACTTCACTAAAATCCTTTTTTTTTTGATAATCAGATTGTGAAAAAATAACTAGAGAACTAGAGAGATATAATAAGATGATACCTTTTCTCTTGGCAGGGGCAGACTGTTCCTCCATAAGAGCAGCTAAAACTGCAGCCAGTCTCACAGATTCAGCGCTCACAACTTCTATGCTGGCATCTGTCGTGCTTTCAGTTCTTTCTTTTATTCTGTGATCAAAGGATTAAACTAAAACTTTTATCTTTGATTCAAAAAATTTACAGCACTAGAAATTTGACAAACCTATGACAAATTTTGTAATCTTTCTAAAAAGTCTTAAATTCTAATTACTGAAACTGATTATTTTTAGCAAAAAATCCATTGATTTTGATGCACAAGATAGTTGGATTGTTGTAAAACTATACTTACTGCTTGTATTTTTACTAACATTTCATAACTAAAACTGTTCTGAGAGGAGGTTCTGTTTTGAGGAGAGGAGAATTCTGAGAGGAGATCCATGCTCAGTAGTGAGGCTGATCATGATGATGATGATGAATACTTACACAATAAGCTTCTGAGTGGCAAACTTCTGTAATAAACTGGCAACAATGCCAGTATCAACATCACCCAAGCCTGGCAAAAGAGCACTGGCTGTTGCAGGCAGTTGCAACTGCATGTCTGACAGCACTTGTAGCAACCTCACTTCTAGGGATGCTGAGAGCATTGGTTTAGGTTTCTCTAAAGGAGCTAAAATGAACATGAAATAAGAATCAAAAAATTAAAGCTATGAAAAGTCAAGTCTAAAGCAAAATCAAGAAAAACTAGTTCAAAGCCAATTTTACTATCTTTTTACCAGACTGCTGCAAAGCCAAAAGGAAGGGTTATGATTTTAGCAGTCTATGTATGTATGTATGCTTGTATCCAGATTCTGTGTGTTCCACGGTAGTGCCTAAACTACTGGGCCGATTTTGGTGAATGAGGTGTCAATTGATTTGTCGTAAAGGTCTGGGTGACATAGGCTACATTTTATACAAAAAAATTAACCTAACAGATGTTACATCAAAAAAAGTGGGGGTCTCCAAAAAAATTTTTTCGCTATTGTATCGAGTGTCAAATGAAAGAGGAGAAAATTCTGATTTCATAAATATAAATGTACTAAAACATTAAAATATACCAAGCGACAGAAAAACAATATTATTATAATATTTCAGCGTTTATAAGTTGATCGCAGTCAGGTTTCAGTTTTCAACTGTATCTTGTTAATAATTGTGCTAGAGGTACAATATTTAGGTATTTACCTACTAATATTATAAATGCAAAAGCGTGTCTGTCTGCCTCTTATCTTTTAAAAAGTAATAACCCACCCGCTTATCCGATTTTGGTAAAATTTGGTAAAGGTAAAATTTGGTAAAAAGATAGCTTGCTACAGGCTACTTTTATCCCATCAAAGAGTCTAGTTTAACAAAATCTAACTTCACACATATAGAATCACAAGGATACAAGCTATTTCTGTATGAATAAAAATAGATGTAAGTACTTTCAGTTTTGGCCGATGCCGGACTTCCAACTGCTCTGTCTCTACTTGATGAGGTGACCGGCGTCCCTTCATTTTTGTCGCTGGCCAAAGTTGCACCAAGAATACTTTGCCTTTCTTTCTTCCTCTTTTCTAACTTCTCTCTTAAACTATTTCGCTTGCTTTTCACCGCTTGAATTTCCTCCCATGCATCTGACATGGCTAGTAAAATAATTCATTAAAATTTCGAAAATCCTTTACTACTAACCATCTATCTAACCTAATCTTTTAGACATGGGTTTTAAATATTCTTAACTGTAGTTACTCTCAATTTTTGTTCATTAGGAAGTCTCAACTCAAAAGAGGAAACTGTTGTTGGATAGAATTTTAATTTTTTAGTTTTTATTATGTTTTTATTACAAATACAAAATACCACAAACACTCAAACCTACATACAAGTCAAAGTCAAAATCAAATTCCAAAATTACCATTTTGACAATTTCATCAGTGTTGCCGCTTGGATGCTTGTCTACTTTTAGAGGAATACCGTAACACAAAAAGGATACATTTGTTGAAGTTGAAAATTGACAAAAATTACATTACAGTACAGATTGATAAATTATTGTTTACCGACTACCTGCTACCATCTAATCGACCAACTGCAAAGTTATCTGACTGACTGACTGCGACTGTCTTATCGATTGACAACTGACTAGGTACTACCTGACTGACAGAATGCAACTCTCACCTGCAACTGTTTGGCTGATTGACTGCAACTGTCTGAGACTGATATTAACTTTGTTTTGTACCAAAATATATTATTACTTATTACATATTTTTTATTAATAATATTGAGATTTGAGATAAGTATAATAAATAATATGTCATTGAATTATTGTAATTTTTGAAATCTGACCTGGCAATACTGTTTGTCAATAGATCAATAGTGTCAACCATGTGTCAACTGTCAAGTGGAACTTGCAAGCCCCTTGCAAGTGTCAAGATCAAAGAATATACTACTCTCTTACGAGAGAGAGAGAGAGATATCACCCCCTGGTCAAGATTTAAACTGTTGCGTTGCTGCATTTTGCATTTTTCAATTTGAATTTCTTTGCTTCGCATTTTCTGTGTGCGTTGCGGAATGCAATTTTCTATCGTACTAATTCGTTACATTTAGCTTAGCAGTCTTTTAGTGAACGTGAATGCTTCGCACATTGTATTGCTTAGGAGCTATTAATTAGCAGAGAATAATCAATAAAAATGAGTGAAAAAGTGGATGATAGTAAAAAAACATCGATGACTGAGGAAGAAAGGATAGCTCTATGCCATAAGCTGGATAAAGAACTTGATGATTTTATTGATGGTTTGGAAAAAAAACGATACACTGAGGGATGGCCAGAGGACCGCTGGGAGGTATTGTAAGATTTTACACAAGTTTTGAATTTTTATTTTATTTTTTAGCCTCCTTGTAACTTCAACGTTTATAAAAAAAATTATCTCTAGGATTACAACTATTGCAACTTCGTCCGCGTGGAGTTCTGTTTCCAAAAATCCTGTGGGAACAGTTTGATTTTTCTGGGGTAAAAATTAGTTCCCACGGGAGCAACCGCCGAGTTTCTTGCTGGTTCTTCTCGGTAGGAAAGGCATTCCGAACCAGTGGTAGGTACATGTTCTTGACGATTCAAAAGTACTTGTAAAAGTCTATCTAATTGAATAAAAATATTTTGAATTTGAATTTGATTCTTAAAGGTTCATCCATTTAACCGATTTATATATACAGAGGTCGCTTGCATCCCCAAAATTGATATAGGCAACTTTTTGTCTCAGAAAATCATAGTTTCCACAGGATTTTTAAAAACTAAATACATGTGGATGAAGTTGCGGGCATCATCTAGTTTATAATATTAGTATGGAACATAGATGTAGGGTTTGTACGTAAAAATATCATGTAGTTGTCCCTATGAGTGTTGCATTCTTGAATATATCTAAGAATCCAAAAAGGTATTTGATAATTCTGTAAACACAGGACAATGATCATTTCTGTAAGAACTAGCTATTGTTTCTTCACACACTCAATTTGGACTAGCAAGGCCTTGTAGAGCCTTGGTCATAGTATAACCATTGCCATTGCAAATTTTTTGAGATATTGAAAGTTTTCAGTTATTATTGATTGCTGCTAGGGACTTGTTTGCTGGTTGGTTTCTATACAGCACTCAATCCTCAATCATGCTTTCTTGGTTTTTGTTTATGACAACTTAGAAAGTACCCAACTGCTTTGATTTTTCTGATCTGTCTGTGGCAAAGCTGTGCTTTGGCTGGTGGTGATAGCCTAGTGGTAAGAATAGGTCAACCTCTTATTTGAGAGGGTAGGGGTTTGATACCCGGCACGCACCTCTAACTTTTCAGTGCTATGGGTGTTTTAAGCAATTAAATATTACTTGCTATGATGTTCAAGGAAAACATTGTGAGGAAACCTGCATGCCCAAGACCTTGCTATAATGTAGTCTAAGTTGTGTAAAATCTACCAATCTGCACTCAGCCAGTGTGGTGTACTATGGCCAAAGCCTTCTTGTTTTGATAGGAGACCCATGCTCAGTATTGAGCCGGCGATGGGTTGATGACAATGATAATGATGAAAGCTGTGCAACAAAAATATGAAACAACTTATACATTATTACATTACTAAAACATCTTAGAGATACATTCACTGTGACACTAAACTAGATGCTCACCTTCATTCTCATATTTCACCACAGACAGCATTCTTGGATTTTTTAATGGAATAATATATTGCTATCACATACTTGAATGTGTTATGGATACAGTTTATAACTACATAATTATGGCTGCGTTCAGGGAGATGTGTAGCATGGCGTGCCCAAATGAAACTTAATATAGGTGTTGTTATTTTAATTATATGGTAGCATTAATACAGAAGTGTTATCACGCGCATTAGTCTTAATAGACAGATTTGCTCACGGAGACCACCGGGTGCTCAAACATAAGTGCTGAAAGTAACATTGACAAAAAATATCATTCCTTATCCCTAATGGACACTATTGTTTTTCAGGATAGAAACTATCCTATGTATTAGGTTTAGGCTTCAGACTTAATTCAGCTTTACATTTACTTTTAGGAAGAAATGGAGAAGCATCCTTTCTTCATGAAGTCGACTCCAGATAACGGTGAACTGTCCCCTCTTGCTGAGGGCCTGGCAAAGCTGAAGTTTGACCCCGCGGAGAACACACCACTGGAATTGGCCACTAGCTATAAGGAGGATGGGAATTTCAACTTTAAGCACAAGAATTATAGATTGGCGATATTGGGGTGAGTAAAACCAGTTACTTGGGCTTGAAGACCTGAGATGACCATAGCACCAGTGTTAACACGGCAGACTGAATGTGTTCACAATTTCTTCCTTCAAAGGAACTGTAAGAAGTCATTTACCTAGTGTGTGGAGCGCGAAGGAGCTTTACTACTGCTGTAATTTACTTTAAAGACCCACGTTGAATACGTTTACGTACCTATTCAATACGCGTCGGGTAATTCGCGTATTTCATTGCTTCTTGTTCATGAAGTATAATGCGTTGGTTACTTTTAGTGGAACTTTTTGGGTTGTCATGTAAATGCTTAGGTCGATCTTAGGAGTCGTTTTTCTTACAGGTACACAGAGGGAATCAAAGTTAAATCTGACGATGCAGAAATCAATGCTAGCTTGTATAACAACCGCGGGGCAGCGCAATTTCACTTAATGAACTACCGATCAGCTTTGTTCGACAGTGAGCGCGCATTGTCGTTTAACCCAGACCATGCCAAAGCCCGTTTACGGGCAGCCAAATCAGCACTCGCAGTCGCCAAATACGATACGTGTATAGAACACTGCGAAAAGCTACTACAAACGCAATCAAAGGATAAAGAATTAATAGAACTTCTTAATGTAGCCAAAAAGAAAAAGATGATTCAAGAGCGGGATGAAAGGAAGAGAAACGTCTTGGAAGCCAAAAAAAATGCTGAAAAACAAGCAGTTATTAAAGCTATTGTTGATAGAGGAATAAAAATATCTAAGTGTGAGGACGAAGACGACATTGACCTGTCTAAGCTAGAGCCTTGTATACCTGGTGCCCAAGATGCAATCGTTCGTTTGGAAGACGGCATTTTAAAGTGGCCCGTTCTGTTATTATATCCAGAGTACCAACAGACAGATTTTATTAGAGCGTGTCCAGAAAATGTGCCGCTGTTAAACCAGTTGGAACAAATATTCCCTGCGCCTTGGGATGACAAAAATACATACAGTATTCGAAAAATTAATCTTTATTACGAAAGCTCTGACAATATGCCACACTTGATTGATCCAACGAATAAACTGGGTGACATCTTGAAGATGAAGCATTATGTATTGAAGTCCGGTACACCATCGTTTTTCTGCTTGTTAAAAGGCAGTCGATATGAAAAGAGCTATTTGGAAAGTTATCTTTAAAAGTAGAATATTTAAAAAAAAATTATTCAAAAAGTAATCAACTTTATAAATGGGTAGCTTCTTCATGTTATAATATTTAAGGCTCGGTATCCACCCAAGCGGAGATGTGTTTAGCAGACCAATCAGATGATGTGCATCTATCAAAGATCTGATTGGTCGACTGAGCTCACCTCCGCTTCGTGGGTATCAAGCCTTAGCTTTAAATAATATTATTATGCGCAAAGAAATAACCTGTAATATAATAAAATTAGATACAAGTAGTAATATAAGCATATTCTGTTTATTGCTTTTTATTCAATGTTTAAGTAGTAGGTACCTAATGTACTTATGTAATTATGTCAATGTTTTTAAGTAAAGTTTTTAAAAGGTAAGTTAAATTTTATTTTAACTGCACAAACCATCCCTGTTCATTTCGCACTGAACGATTGATACAACCGCAACATACGGAATTCGAGCAAGATCATTGGGTAATTCCGTAAATCTAAATATGAATTGAAAGGCATTTTAATCAAACTCGAAAAATCTTTCAAAATTTTATTTACAAAAAATAGTTTTAATTGGTAAATAACTAATTCTCTGTCATGTCATCTTCACCTATTTCGTAGCTCTCATGTGGGTAGAAAGAGCTTTTGTCATCCATTACTGACGGATACGGGTCGTGGGCCGGAGCACCCATCCATTGTGGATACCAATATAGACCCTGTTTAATGAAACCAATTAGGTAGTTATTCGAAAATCGAAAAAAAAATGTGCAATATTTATGCAATAGTATATAATTTAATCATTGAATAGAATAAAAAAAAAACAATAGTCTATAGTTCAAGTAAGACCTATCGCAGAAAAGGGTAAGTTCTACGCATAATTCCAGGTTAGCCCAGTTCTATCTTAGACTGCATTTCCCTGGTGTAGGGTGAGCGCTGTGGTTCTCATGAGTCCCAGGTTCTATTTCGGCAAAGGCGATTTGGGAATTAATAATTTCTAAATTGTCTCTGATCTGGTCTGGTCGGAGACTTCGGCCGTGGCTAGTAACCATCTTACAGGAAAAGCCGTGTCATCAAGCGATTTAGCGTTCCGGCACGATGCCGCTTAGAAATCTATATGGGGTATGGATTTAATAAAACTGCCATATCCATGTTTGATCGCAGTCACTTGAGTATTCGTGTAACTGTGTGGTCAGACTCCAAATGAAACATCGTACTTAGTACACGATCGTACCTTGCTTCCTC
This sequence comes from Maniola jurtina, assembly GCF_905333055.1. Lineage (NCBI taxonomy): Eukaryota > Metazoa > Arthropoda > Insecta > Lepidoptera > Nymphalidae > Maniola > Maniola jurtina. Next base: position 11,060,053 of record NC_060033.1, read on the forward strand.
CGGCGGCGCTGCAAGTAAATCTATCGCCGTGAAGCTCTACCGTGTCCAAGTAACTCTTGCCGGCTATCGAGCCATAGTTAGGCGGGTACATGAATAGACAGCCTTCTAAAATATCTGTGGAATAGGTACAAAAAGTCGCGAGTTACCAAAGACTTTATAGGTTTTCCTATAACCTAAAGTAAAGAACTATTTTCTGTATTTTTCAAAATTTTAGGCACAGTAGAGATATTGGGATTAGTCAATTTTCGTTTGAGATCTAAGGATCTTATAAGGTACCTACTTTTTTGTGGGAACTGTTTTATTTTTGGTGACACAAAGAAGCGGGAGATATTATAGTGCACAAGTGTGTGCGCATACAGGTGCACTGAGTAATTTCTATTCCTTACTCTCATAGCCCAATGGGACGGAAATCCGACACGACGGGAGAGAGATCAGGCGCAGGACCGACAGGTTTTTACGTGTTCTCCGAGGCACGGGGGTGACACACCGCCAACTTTCTAATTCCGGGCTAGTACTGAGAATTTATACCTATTTTTGGCCTGACCCGGAAATCGAATCCAGGGCCTCGTCAAACGCAGTCGAACATGCTAACCACTAGAGTCTAGAGACCAAAGAGGCGGTTGGTTATAAGTAAACGTTCGACTTACAAGGTACGGTAATATTTTCCTCGTGGTCTTCTTCATCAGGCTTTGGTGTGGGTTCTATGTACGGAGGTACCGGGACTATTCCTGTTCCTGGATCTCCGGGGATAAGGAACGGACCTGTAACATAATTTGTAGATATTGCTAAATAGTTATATTTCGAAAATTACGGCCTAATATTAACAGTTTTTGTAACGTTGCGTCGTTCGTAGTTATTTGTACCTAAGAGTGAATATAGAGCGTATTCTGCAAAGCTAAAATAAAACGAGACAGATTTATATCACTAGATAATTTTGTCTAGTTTTAACTTTGACTTTGGAGTTCTTGAGGCTTGAATTGGCGCTGAAATTACCTTATAAAAGTAATTTTAAGTAGGCAGGTACCTACCTATAATAATTAATATTTCATCTGATAAAACTTACCACCATAATGGTTCGTGTAATTCCATTCGCAAACATGATGGTCGCAAACGAGTGGCGTGTTTTGTTCCTTTGTGTAATATGTATTGCCGTTAGGTATTGTCTGAAACAATAATAATATTAGATGTGTACCTACCTAGCTATCAATGATTTATAGCGTCATTGGTAACTATGGTTAAAATCGTTGTGGTGTTTAAGACACCGGTTAACAGGGCTCTCTCCGTCACTTACTCCATACAATCGTAGTCCCAATTGCATTTGAATATTAAACAACCAAAGTCTATGAAATTTTGCAGACATATTTTAGAATCTAATATCTGTGCCTGTGGTGTTTTAGATTTTTCTAAAAATATGAATGTGAATTTTTAAGACCGCGTAACTTTGAAACCGAATATTTTAACGGAAATCTGGAAAACCACAGGCATAGATATTAGTTCCCGGAACGTTTCTACAAAATTCCATTGAGCATGATTGGTTAGTATTCCAATGAGAGACGAACTACGTTTGTATGGAGTGAGTGACGGAGAGAGCCCTCTTAAGACGTCGGCGTCTTAATATTCGGGGGGTCTTCAGTTCGAACTCGGGCACGCATCTGCAACTGTTCGGAGTTAATATGTGGGTTTTGACCATTATCACTTGTTTTAACGGTGAAGGAAAACCTCGCGAAAACCTGAGAGTTCTCCATCATGAACTCAAAGGTGTGTGAAGTCTGCTAATCCGCACTTGGTCAGCGTATGTCTATGGCGAAATCCTCATTCTGAGAGGAGATCAGCTTAGTAGAGAGCTGGCGATGATGATGATGACGATGATGACCCAATTATTGTCAGTGCAGGTAGTTAGATAATAATACGGAATAAATTACCAATAAATAATCATAGTGCCGATACCGGAGTCCCTGTATATTAAAGTCCAAGATGAACGATCCAGAAGTGATGATGCATGATGCAGCAGTCAGCGGTGGAAGCTTGTACATGATCAGACCGCACTTTACAATCGCCTTCGGTAGAGTGGTAACATCTCTCTCCCTTTGCAATAATTTTTTGAATGGAAATCTGTGAAATAAATAAAAGAACAACCCCTAGATTGGAAAGTTTAGGGTATAAACCCTAAACTTGAAAAGGCACAAAAGGCAAGGAATTTAGTAACTAAGTACCAGACCACTTCCTGGTTAGCCTACTGCCATCTTAGGCTGCATCATTATTCATTATTTACTACCAGGTGAGATTGCAGTCAAGGGATAACTTGTACCTATCTGAATAAATAATTTACTCTTATGACTTTAACAGGGCTCTCTCCGTCACTTACGCCATACAATCGTAGTTCCAATTTCATTTGAATTTAAGCAACCAAAGTCCATGAAATTTTGCAGACATTCTAAAAACTAATATCTGTGCCTGTGGTGTTTCAGATTTTTCTAAAAATATGTAGTTTTAAAATTACAGGGGCTCAAAGATTTGTATGTGAATTTTTAAGACCGCGTAACTTTGAAACCGAATATTTTAACAGTTTCATGGACTTTGGTTGCTTAATATGCAAATGAAATTGGAACTACGTTTGTATGGAGCGAGTGACGGAGAGACCCCTCTTAAGAGCGTTAACGCATGAGCCTGGTTGGCAAGTTTAGGTATTTACCCGAGGTTCTTTGTTTGTTTCCGTGAACGGACGTACCGAGTTCAGTTTAGTTTATAACAAACCGTTTTGATCCTAGACGATTTTCAAACGGATTATTTTTTCAATATTTTTAAGTATGTGGTGTTAGTTTGTCGTTTTTTTTAAAACAGTGATGTTTTTTAAAACAGTGTATTGTCTTTATAGATTAAGTACGAGTGAATAAAACTTATAATTGTAGTCAGTACTTAATACTAATCTTTTATATACTTGTGTAAGTATAAGAGAGTCAAGAAATTATACAAAATTCAACTTTCCTTATACATATTTACGAAAATATGGTTCCTTTATCATGCACAGTATAAATAATTACACCTACTATATTAATTTTCACATATATATTTATAAAGGCTGGTAAAATAAATGTGAAATCCGTCTAAAATTTAAACAGTCTTAAATATTTCATTTGCAATATTATCAAAAATATAATGCAATGCTACTAATACTCATAAAGACATTGAGCAATTTTTCTTATTTATGGTCCTTTACAATCTTTTCAAATTTTATTGTTAGTACTAAATCGTACTTACCGTAAGCGCAAAACAATGGACAGTACAATGAAAGGGATTAACAGGTACAAAAATGCAGATGTTACACTTGAGTAGGTATTTATTCATCAAAAATAAGTGCACTGCTACGCGAGTCAGCTAGGGATACAAAAACAAAATAAGATAAAGTTCAAAACTGAAAGTACGAAAACCCACCAACTACTTTTAAAGACTTCACCGCAGATGATTGATTATATTTGAATATGTATAAATCATTATATACACGTATTCGAAATTTTCATAGTAACTGCTATGATTTGATATTGAACTCGATCCATCTATTTCAAGTTTATTTTTTCTTGATATACATTTCTTTTTCATGTCATGTGTAGGTAATACCAATTTCGATATACTTTTTGGGTTTTGTAGGTTATATCTCTTACATTCGTTTTGATTATGATAAGTTCTTTTATGACATATGCCAATATAGCCTCTAACATACGGAATGGTAAAGCTAAGCTAAAGAGAGATCTCATTTATCAATTTAATGTGCAGTTTGGCAGTAATAAGTGAATTGATGAGTCGATAAACAAACAAACACGCAAAACAACACGTGACAGGTTGTGATGGCAATCAAGGTGGGGACGCCCCGCACACCTACACAATCCCTGGGCTAATCCGGTGCGGGATAGCGTGGGTGACGTGCGGGTGTGCAGGACGTCCCCCGCCTCATACCTCGATTGCCATCTCGACCTGTCACGTACTATACATAGCTGCCGAAAACTCAGTCCTCTCTTAGTTGGATAAAGAATTGTTTTATTCAAAAATAAAACCATCATAAAGATCCACGAGGGATGACCACGTGCAAATGATAGTAATTATCCTATTGTTTCAGGTGTTATGCTAGAGTGTACAATGTATACAACCAAAATCTAAATACAAAATACCGTACTAATGCTGTAAAAGACAATAAACTAATGCTATTATGCAAATGCAAAAAAAGAAATCATAATGGAATACAAGAAACCGCGCTAATGCCATAAAAGGACGATGAATCATCAAAATTTTATTTAGCGGCTAGGACAAATAGCAAGGGTATTGGCATATAGCATTGTCAGCCGGTAATAACTGTAAAACTATAAGCCTTTAAGAATATTTAATTCTGAAAAGTTATAATTCTAGTCAATAACTAATTATACAAAATTCAACTTTCTGTTTATTTAAAAAACATGGTTTTCCTTATCATATTCCGTATAATGAAACCTTGAGTATTGAGTTTTACAAATTTATAAAAGCTTTTGAAATAAATGTGAAACCCATGTAAAATTTAAACAGTTAAAAATTTAATTTTTAGAAATTATTAAAAATATAGATCAATGCCACTGCTCTGATAGGCATTAATCTATTCTCTACCGAAATCGCGTTTTACTATCTTTTCAAATTTTGAAAATTAAATTGTTCCCTTTCAATGAAAGGGAACAATAGATACCAATGCAGCTATTTGCTCGAGGCAATACTTATTTATTAACTAGCTGATGCCCGCAGCTTCGCCCGCGTGGATTTAGGTTTCTAAAAATCCCGTGGGAACTTTTGATTTTCCAGGACAAAAGTAGCCTATCCGTAATAGCACGTCCCCGGGATGCAACGCATTTCTGTACCACGTAAAAACATCTAAACGGATGATCCTTTAAAAATCCCGAGGGATCACCAGGATTTAGGAATGCAATTCCTTACAGCATCATATAAACACAATTTAAAAACATACAAAAAGTTTTTATCTATCTTTAAGAAAAAATAGCGAGTATTAAAAATACCTAGTATTGAGAAGTGATAGTCGCACTACAATTTCAGGTAAATCGTAAATAATCCGATAACAATTGCTAAGCAAACAAGCGTTACGTCCGTTCTCGGAGAGGCCTCGGCCGGTACTGATTTCCTAGTTCAATTTACTATTGCTCGTTGCACGGTTTTGTAGTGTGTTTCAAGATTATTTTTTGGAAAAAAATATTAATTAAATTTAGGTTTTTTTTTCTGTATATATTGCCAATATGTTCTTCTTTAATGAGTACTTAGTTTTATTTATAAATGAAGATAAATAACCCACCTAAATGACAGTTTTATGTGTCTGTAGTTTTATGAAATTATGACTTTTTTGTTTGAATTTTTATAATGTAAAAAATGCCAAACGAAAGATTTGGTTCTGTCATCTTATTAGTTCAGGACCTTTTCTTTGGTAAATATATTTCTTTGTGAGAATCGACCAAGTAACTTTTGATGTAGTGAACGTCAAAGATGACACGAAATCCAAAATTCAGTAATAGTCTTTTGGTATTTTTGGCAATAAAAGATAAACTATGAATAAATTGCAAAATGTTTTCTGTCAATTTAATAAAACAGGAAATATTCTACAAAGAAGTATATAAATGTTTTTCATAAATGCAGTGTTTAATAAAATATAGGGGGGCAAAATAGCTTAAAAATAGCTCATACCGGTTCAACACTCTTAAGGTACAAGGGGAAAACAGATTAAAATGGAAGGTATTTAAAAGTTTTGTTACCTAAATATACAAATACCAATGTGACATTCGAGCCCGTGCAAGTAGTTATCCGTCGGGAAGGATATGCTGGGATCATCGATCAGGTAATACTTTTGTTCGTCGTGATAGTGAAGGAATCCCAGGAACACGAACGAACGATCTTTGCAATACGGCGCCACCCCTTTGCCCATGTTGTAGATGTCACTGTAGAGCTCGGAGAAGAAAATGTACACGTTTTTGCCGCAGTAAAATTCTGAAAAATATACTGTACTATGTAATGATCACACTTCACAGTAATGTTATATAGGCGAAAGTTTGTGTGTATGTATGTGTGTATGTTTGTTACTCCTTCAAGCAAAAAATACTTGACGGATTTGGCCGAAATTTAGAATGGAGATAGATTATACCCTGGATTAACACATAGGCTACTTTTTATCCCGGAAAATTACAGAGATCCTACGGGATTTTTAAGATACCTATATCAACGCGAACGAAGTCGCGGGCATCAGCTAGTTAATAATAATTCTGAAAAATATACTGTAGGTATGTACTGTATGTAATTTAATTTGTAGGGTTCCGTACCCGAAGGGTGCCAACGGGACCCTATCATTAAGAGGAAAACCAATGCGAATGACATAGACGATTTCACCTTCAAACTAGCAATTTTGACATGTCATGACCCTCTATTGACAATTAATCAAGCAGACATTTCAATCTGCGAAATTTACGCGGACTTTTAGTATTTTGACGTAGGAGGGTAAACGATCCAGTAAATGAACAAATAAGGACTACCCTGACATTGACCTAAAATTAAGGTATATGAGAATCGTTCTATATATAATTTTTATATTTTGTGTGTCTGTACACAGTAGGTATACACTCTTAAATTATTTAAATATCAAAAAATCAAATAAAATGCGTGGTATTAATTATTATAACTTATTTTATTTAACAAAAGGATAAATTGCCAGTAAATGAACTGGGAATTTCAGTGAATGAACGAACTCTATCTAGTGCATAAACTCTCGATTCCTATTAATAAATAAATTCTTAAATATATTTTCGGCTTGGAATTCAAAAAAAATTGTCAGATTTTCACAGTTTTTGACTTATTGTACATTTTTTTCTACATTTTGCGCGATAAATCAAAAACTATTTTACATAATAATAATAAATAAAACCTGTTTTAGAATGTATAATAGAGCCCTTTCTGTATAATAGAGAAAAACTTAATGCCCATGTTGCACCCAAGTCGCTGGAAGTGCAACATCAGCTGCTGAATGTTTTGAGAGTAGTGAGAACAATATACCGTAACACATGTTATCAGATTTGTTCCTTTGAGCCGAGAAGCCACATGTTCTGATGCTTTTTAGACAATCCAAGATCTCTCATTAAGTGGTCCAAATCATTTTGATTGAATAGTCTAAGTTGAGATGTAAAAGTCACTACATCGTCACTACCTTCTGAAAGTTCTTGAAGTAGATTGGAGGTACTGGGTTGGGGCTGAGGTACAGATTTATCACCAGAAGTCAGAATCGTTCTAATTGTAGACTGCAAGTTACAATAGAGTCGCTTGGAACAATTTTTTTGCTGTTTCTTCTGGTTATATTCACAATGCAGAAATAATAATCATCATGGTGTTTAGATGGTTCGCGCCAAATTATAATACTTTTTTTAGTAAAAGTAGGGTCTATTCTTATTTGCTCATAAACGCAATGAGGAAATACAGCTTCCACATATAAAAATTTGGAGTCCAGGCCTTGCTGTTAGCTGCTAATGGGTTCTCAAAGTAGCCCGAGTATGCTTGTTTTACAAAGTTAGACACACTTGCACGACATTCTTTAATACGTACTCGCCACCAAATGGTACAAAAATGATTGGAATAACTTGCAGATGTTCTTCTTGATGTTAACACCTCGATAAATTTTGGAAATTACTTGTGTGATCTTAATAAAGTGTGAACATACAAAGTGTGAGTATAGTGCAAAATATGGGGGTACCTGTATCTCAAAAACTAGAGCTGCTGTGTAAAAAATTAAAGTAGATCTGAAATCAGCGACGTCAAATTAGTAAGAAACAGTTTCAAAACCTAATAAAACAAAAAAGTTGAATTTTGTATGCCAGTGAAATGATTCGGAATCGGAAGCCACTTTATATATCGCGAAATTTGGAAATGTGGTCAAATTTTCGAAATCCATATTTATCAATGAAAAGCGACATAATTTTGTAAGTAGTACTTACTTACTTCAGTTTACTATTTTTGAACAGTTTCGCAGAGGTACAACAATCGGCCTCATTCAATCAGCCGCCATATTTATAGTAATAGGCAAATAAATACAATTAAGTATTGGAACTACAATACCTATGCTCCTAAATGTATCTTAAAAAACAAGTCTCATTCAGCGTTACAAGTGCAGAAGAGGAAGTAGACAGACGGATTAACATCAGTTCGAACAAGTACTGGGCACAAAAGGAAAGAATGAAAGGAGCTTACCCAGTACATCTTAAAAGATCCGTTACAGATACATGCATCCTGCCATGCCTCACCTATGCCAGCCAAACATGGGCCCAGACAAAGAATATAAAAAGAATAATAGTGACTTGCTAAAGGGCGATGGCAAGGAGCATAACTTAAGGAAAAAATATTCAAAGTGAGAATTGAAGACATAAGAAAAAAGACAAAGCCTACAGACACCTTGAGACATGCCCTAAAACTGGAATGCAAATGGTCATATTGTATCGATTTTTACAGATGAAAGAAGGACAGGAAAAATCTCCCCTTGGCCAGGTCCAGCAGGCAAAAGAAAAATAGGTAGACCGAAGACGCGTTGGTCTAATGCTATTGTGCAAATCGCGAGAGAAAATTAGCTTGATAGTACCAAAGACAGAGAGAAATGGGGATACCCAAGAGGGATCCTTATCCAAGAAAGAAGAATACCAGAATAAATATTTAAAAAAAAATCTAAAGAAAAATTAAACCGACTTCAAAAACCACAAACACTAAAAAGTAAAAATAATTTTAGTGATTGTGGTTTTTGAAGTCGGTTTTATTTTTCTTTTGAAAATTTTTTATTTCACAATTTTTAGTGGCCCCACTGTACTATAATATGCCATACCCAGTTAAAACCCTACTGTTTACTAAGATTAATATCTTAGTAAACAGTAGGGTTAGGGTACACTGATCGCGAGCAATTTGCTCTTATCCATTGAGGAGTTCCGTTCTCCATCTCGGAAGATATTCATCAGATCTTCATCAAATTTATATGGGACCACCTGCGAAGTATACCCTATCAAACAAAAAAAAAATCCAAATCGGTCCAGGCGTCTTTGAGTAATCGGGGAACATACGTTAAAAAAAAAGATACCGAGGAATTCAGAACCTCTTCCTTTTTTTGAAGTCGGTTAAAAATATTTTTTAAATTTTGGTAACAGTTTCCTTTTTTGTGATGCCAGGGAGCTCTAAATATCGATTTTGAACGAAATCGGTCAATTAACAAAGAATTTCAAAATGGCGTCGACTTTTTTAAATTTTGGTAACAGTTTCCTGTTTTGTGATGCCAGGGAGCTCTAAATATCGATTTTGAACGAAATCGGTCAATTAACAAAGAATTTCAAAATGGCGTCGAATTTTTTAAATTTTGGTAACAGTTTCTTATTTTGTGATCCCAGGGAGCTCTAAATATCGATTTTGAACGAAATCGGTCAATTAACAAAGAATTTCAAAATGGCGTCGACTTTTTTAAATTTTGGTAACAGTTTCCTTTTTTGTGATCCCAGGGAGCTCTAAATATCGATTTTGAACGACATCGGTCAATTAACAAAGAATTTCAAAATGGCGTCGACTTTTTTAAATTTTGGTAACAGTTTCTTATTTTGTAATCCCAGGGAGCTCTAAATATCGATTTTGAACGAAATCGGTCAATTAATAAAGATTTTCAAAATGGCGTCGACTTTTTTAAATTTTGGTAACAGTTTCCTTTTTTGTGATGCCAGGGAGCTCTAAATATCGATTTTGAATGAAATCGGTCAATTAACAAAGAATTTCAAAATGGCGTCGACTTTTTTAAATTTTGGTAACAGTTTCCTTTTTTGTGATGCCAGGGAGCTCTAAATATCGATTTTGAACGAAATCGGTCAATTAACAAAGAATTTCAAAATGGCGTCGACTTTTTTAAATTTTGGTAACAGTTTCCTGTTTTGTGATGCCAGGGAGCTCTAAATATCGATTTTGAACGAAATCGGTCAATTAACAAAGAATTTCAAAATGGCGTCGAATTTTTTAAATTTTGGTAACAGTTTCTTATTTTGTGATCCCAGGGAGCTCTAAATATCGATTTTGAACGAAATCGGTCAATTAACAAAGAATTACAAAATGGTGCCAACTGTTTTAAGTTTTGGTAACAATTTCCTGTTTTGTGATCCTAGGGATCCTCAGATATTGATTTTGAACAAAATCTATGACAGTTCAAGAAAATAGATTTTAAACACTATTTAAATTATTATCATTAACATTAAATTAAATGAAAACACGACGCGCGACGTGTACTGCAGCCCCTGAGCTTGAGCACAGGCCGAGCCGGTATAAACCGATTTCTCTCCGTACGCGACGTAGCGCCTGTGCTCACGCACACACGCGCCTCAAGCTTGTAGTAGTGTACCTATCGTAGCGCGCTTGTATGAAGCTTTGACTCTGTTCGCTACTCATGTGGTTATACAACGCAATACCACACTCACAAACACTCGTACAAACATACAGACAAGTATATACTCACACACACTCACACACACACACATGGACGCACACGCACTTTTGAACGGTTTGAACGGAACACGGTTTTGAAATTGAAATTGAAAAAAGTGTAAGAATTTGTAAGAAAATATTTAAAAAAGGTATATCAGCCGGTTTTTTATTCCAGCTCTTAATACATGTAAAAACGTCCAATCTGTTCATTTACTTGAGCCTTTACCCTAGTACCTAATTATATCGACCGCCCCATATCAAAACAAAGTAAATGTCATTTTTCCGAAAATCGTTTTATGTCATAAGCCTAACTTTCATAGTATGTCCCGTTGTATTGTAAGGACACCCACATTAAAGTAAAATTAAAAGCTAGTAAGTCGCTTTGACCATTTTAAAACATAGTAAGTCTATGAACTCGCTAGGTTTTTTATAGATTAATGCGCCTTACTAAGTTTTTCAAAGGAATTAGATTAAATAAAATAAATATCACCCATTATCTAAATACCATGTCAAAACAGTAAATACTTAATAATGCATTAAAACTTAAAAGTAAGATAGGAAAAGTCAAAAGGAGTTCTGACCTCTACATGTCAACTGTTAAATATGGTTTGCAAGGGAAATACTTTGCATACTTACATAATGTTTTTAGGGTTCCATATCTCAAAAGGAAACACGGGACCCTTACAGGATCAATTTAAAAACTGTCATAGCCTAGTGGTTAGAACGTCCGCCTCCTAATCGAAGGTCGGGGCTTCGATCCTGGAATCACGCACTACTAACTTTTCAGTTATGTGCGTTTTAAGCAATTTAATATCACTTGCTTTAACGGCGAAGGAAAACATCGTGAGGAAACCTGCATACCTGCAAGTTTTCCATGTTCTCAAAGGTGTGTTCCTAAACTTCTCTTGAATTTAAACCATTTACTATGTTTTGATCTGAGAAAGAAATTTGACATTAATTGACAAAATTGAGAGACCTAAGCTTGTATAAGAACACAGAAGTGTCATAATTCGTGTTCACTTTGCCTAACGTCTCTCAGAGAGCAGAGAGAGATTTAAACTGTTTCTTATAATCATTGGCCATATTTCAAATGCGAAAGTGTGTTTGTTGGTTTAATATTCAATCACGCTGCAACGGAGCAACCAGTCGACGTGGTTTTTTGCATGGATACATTTAAAGACCTTGAGAGTGACATCTCTCTCCGCATCGTATTCTTTATTGCTGAGGGTTGTGACCTCTTTCCATTATTCCTACATCTAATGGTAGGTTTTCTTGGGATGCGGTGAGTTCAAAGAGCCTATGGAACTCGACTAGAAAAACGAGATTTTGACTCTTAGGTTTAACGGTTATGAATTAGTTATTATTATCAGTGATAAAATTGATTAGGGCTGCCAGGTAAAATGACATTTATCTCGGAAAATCAAAGAGTTTCCACGAGATTTTTTCCAAGTTTGCGCTACTAAGTACATATTATGAAGAGGAAAGGTTTGTTTGTTTGTTATCGATAAACTCTGAAACTACTGAACTACTTGCACTAAAGACATAATCATCAACATCAACCGACAGACGTCCACAGTGAACATAAGTCTTTAATAGGGTCTTCCACATGCTACGGGTTTGCGCCGCCTGAATCTTTGCGCTTGCGCTTGACGACAATCATGCTTTAAAGAAAGCAATGATGAGGTCCAAGTTGGAGCACGCTTACCTAGAAGATGCCTATTCACTCTTGGCTTGCAGGTATCTAAGGTATATATGGCAGGAAACACGGCCGCCGAAATGGCGTTCCAACCTTTAGGCTCTCCCCATTGCCCGCAGCATGAATCTGAGCTTTCTTATGATGGTTATATTATTATGTACATATAATATCTCATAAGAAATCTCTAACACACAATCCAGCTAAGTAGGTCCAATTTCAAAAAAAGCTAGCTAGCCGACAAATCTAACTCAGTTAGGCAGCCTTCGGGAACCTTCGAGATGTCTCTCGTCCAAAATTCCTCAATGCTTGAAGACCAGTCTTTGAATAGTGCATGATGTCAGTGATGAAAAATGGATCCGAAATATAGGTCTTTTTTGTACACAGGAAATGCCTGACGCATACCCCTCCGTCATGTGGGGCTTGCACCAAACTTGCACTACTACGAAATCCATTTCGGAACACGGCACCCGGAACGAGGCGCGCTATCTCCTAAAAAACATAGGTATAATACCTATTTAGAACACTTACTATCTGTCATCATAATCTATGACAACCTCCGAGTATTTACCTGGTAAAACCGTGACTTTAGAATAAATTTTAGTATATAAGCAGGCTTCATTTAGAAATGAAAAAATCCCTATTTTATTTTTCAACGATTATAAACACAACTTTCATTCAAAAATAATAAGCTTAAATTCATTTTAAATAATATTTTGCGACGAAATGACGCGCGCAGTCCGCCCGTCATGACAGTCCAGTGGACACTGAATTCCATACAGCGCCTGCAAGAAAATAAATAGCACAGGAAGTTTTTTGGTTAGTTTTAGATTATTTAAGAAATGAAAAACATTTAGTATAAAACTAACAGTTCGAATTGATTGCTAAACCTAAACATATCATTTTCTGGAAGTTGGCTTCAAAGTATCAAGATGTTAAAGAAAATTTTTACAGAACAAGTTGCGAACAGCAATGTTTTCAACTTGTTTTTTTTTTTTATTGGGATAATGTATACTAAATTAAAAGAGGCCCTTATAATCTTCACAAACTGAAGTTTTTAATTGCATGTATTTAATAGCTGTTAATGCTTTAGAAAAATAAACAATTTACTTCAAAGTACAGCGTTTTTGCGATTTGTCAAATAGCCATAGTCTTAAGACACCACTGTCCGTCCGTCCATCTGTCTGTCAGCCTGTCTGTTAGCGGGCTGTTAATAGATAGAATTCTGATATTTTCACAGAATGTATATTTCTATTGGGCTATGTAGGTACTTATAACAAATAATGAAAAATACAAAATGGCCACCATGAAAATTAAAAAGTCTTATTTCTTGTACGATGGTACGGAATCTTCGTGTGCAAGTCCGATTTTTTGTGATTGGCGCCCAATGTGGGACTTAAATTTTGGCGCCCAATTCGGAACCAATTTTAACATACCTTCTATTTAAAACTAGCTGATGCCCGCAGCTTCGCCCGCGTGGATTGGTCAGATCCCCTGCAGCATCAGGATTGAGGAGTTGGACTCCAAATTTTTTATGAAACAATGTCGCAAAGTTCCTCTATCGATTAAAAAAGAAATGACGCAAATCGGTTCAGAAATCTCGGATATTTCGGTGTACATAGGTAGAAAAACACAACTCCCTTTTTGAAAGTCGGTTAAAAAAGTAGCCTATTTTACGCCCTGGTCAATCCTCTACTTGCCTGTGAAAGTCCCGTCAAAATCGGTTCAGCCGTTCCAAAGATTAGCCTTTTCAAACAGACAGACAGACAAAAATTTTAAAAACGTGTGATTCAGTTATGGTATCGTTCAAATAACCATATGAGCTTAATATGAGGTAGTTATTTCGAAATTACAGACAGACACTCCAATTTTATTTATTAGTATAGATGTTCGCGAACAAATAAATATGAAGCGGAATTTACATTATGAAATTAGTTTCACGGCATAAATTTCAATATCAATTGCACGTGTAAACGTCTTATTTCGTAATGGATGCATTACGAAATAATACGTTTACACGTGCAATGATAGTGAAATTAATGCACGTGTACTAAATGTAACTAGCACTAATTTCGTAATGTAAATTCCACTTGAAGTAGATACCTTGACTGACATAAAACTCCATAGGAACAGGTCCTCCAGTGTAGGTAGCTTTCCTTTCTGCTGCGATAGAGTTATGATTTTCGTACATAGTCAACATGTTGTCGATGACGTCGTCAAGGGTTATTAGAAGGACCTTTGAAAACAACAATGTATAAAAATATATCTATAAAATTGCAATTTGAAAGGGAAAAAGCTGTACTACTTACTTTTAATTCTTGTATGTGTAATTTGATGAAGCGACCTAAATGGTCGGTCGCTATGTGAACGCGCTCATTTATCATATACTGAAATCAAAATATATAGTTATGTACTTATACCTAATATACTAAAATATATATACCTAATGGACATTATTTAATCACACTAATATTATAAAAGCGAAAGTTTGTATGTGTGTGTCTGTGTGTATGTTTGTTACTCCTATAAAAATAATGACGTAAACTGAAAAAAACTAATTAAATCGATCGATTATTTCCAAAATTAATGCTCAATCTATCTTTAACTTGTCGATAAGTTACTGTTATTTGTCAAAAAGATTTGACATTGCTAATTAACTTATCGACAGATCACAGATTACAGATAGATCGGTTATTAATTTCGGCCGTTAGCGTATATAACCCCGCAGGTCAAGCATCGTTTTGCTATGTCAACTTACTTGGTCCTCAGCAGTTTTGACCCTCATCATCTCGTGCTGGTAAAGCCAGAGGTTATCCAGCTTATCGGTGGGGTCGTGGCCGTAAATCTCGAAGGCATCGATGATCATCGCTAAGGTCAGGTTTTCGTTTGGTTCCAAGCAACAAGGGTGGTTGCGAATGTTGTAAGGATACTGGTTGAAAATGAAGAGGAAATTAAGCTATTTTAGAATGTTATTTTTAACCCCCGACCCAAAAAAAGGGGTGTTATAATTTTGACGTGTGTATCTGTGTATCTGTCTGTGGCATCGTAGCTCCTAAACTAATGAACCGATTTTAATTTAGTTTTTTTTTTGTTTGAAAGGTGGCTTGATCGAGAGTGTTCTTAGCTATAATCCAAGAAAATCGGTTCAGCCGTTTGAAAGTTATCAGCTCTTTTCTAGTTACTGTAACTATCACTTGTTATAAATTTTTAATTTACACTTGTTGATTATATTTTATTTATTATTACCGTCATCTGCAGGTAGCCAACACTAATCGCGAGCAAAAAGCGCGCGCGAATCGAGCCGTCCATTTTGAAAGCATGGCGGCGACTGTGTAACCAATTAAAATAATTAATTGCTCTCTTTTTTTATGGCTTGTTATATTTTTTAACGCAATAGGTAAACGATTTATTATTAGTAGACGTATAAAAGTATTGAGAAAAAATTTACTTATAATATAAATATGTAAAATAATAGGTAGGTATATAGTTAAATACCTAGGTACATTAAGGAATTCACCGTTTTGATAATAGTAGGTGCTTAGTTCGTTTCACTGATATATAAGTGAAGTGAAAATAAAACGCAATAATCGAATAACATTTTGTAATATTTAAAATACACACTTAGAATCCATTTTCATCACAATACATGCGTAGGTATTTATAAAACATTATTGCAGTTGATTACATTTCTAAATACGTGTATGATGTTAATAAAGCGTAAATAAACAACTACATGAAATACAAAATCATAATTTCATCCTACAATAAATCAAAGGTAATTGAGTAATGCATGAGATTTTTTAATGCAAATATTTTATTGTCAGGAAACTAGGACATTTGGTGACCCTATTGTGTTTCGCACAAATATGCCTAATAAGGCCGAGTTCGACTAAACCGTCTTCACTTTATTTTGACATTTATTTTAATAATTAACTATGAAATAAAACAAAATGATACCATAATTATAAATAGATAAGTATACCTACATGCAGAATAAAACTTTGATTAAAGCAACAAATTGTATACCATTTTACTTGTATGTACTAAGAATTATTAACATAAAACAAATCATTAATTCTTAAAAGACCGACTACAATTTCTTAGTCATAAACATTTTTGCAATTCCATTATATAATGACACGTAGATCTGAACCTGAATTCATATTATTTGCTATATTTTCTTCAACAGCGTATGTTCCTTTAATTTTAAGGCCAGATCTTCGTATCTTTCTAACGTTCATAGTTTAGACAAAAACAACATGTAATATTAGTGTCTATATTTAATTTTATATGATATATAATCAACAACAATTAAGTAGGTACTTACTTATAGATTACTATGAAGTAGGATACAAATTTTGAGGTAAACTTTTAAGAAAAGCATTGCCAATGATTTACTAATTAAAATTTTAGATCTTATTAATTTCACTAGAAAAACATATGAAATATGCAAATAAATTTTACACATATTTAAAACACCAGTTATATTTTAAGACCGTGTACATTAATATCTAAACAGTTTATTATCTTGCACATAATAATGGCGTGGAACCTATCTTATATTTAAGCAATTTTTACTTAAACATTTATATACTATATTTTGTGGAAGACTTCGTTGTCGAATAATTTCGAACATTATTTGTTTTTGGAAGACATTTGATTTCTCTAAATCATTGTAAATATAAATTTAACCTTCTAAATTTACGTATATACATAAATCTATATAATATGATTGGAAGACATTTTGAACATCGTAATGTAGTAGGTATTTATTATTAAGGTTAATATCTTTTCCTTATTTCTAAACGAGTTTCTAAGTTACATTCATTTCAATCACAACAGACTAGATGTTATTTGGCGTTTAACTGCTTAGACATATCGCAACTGTGCGGAAGTTTAAATTTTAATACATGAAGTAAATGCGTAAATCTAAAAATAGTTCAACAATCATCTAAATACTACTTTTAATTAGAACGGCAAACCTATCTTAAACGCTTTGACAAGAGCCGAGCCAGAGTCATACATTCCAATAATACCAAAGAGTACTCCGAGTCCAATAATAAAATAGTCATAAGCGATTGTTGTGCTTTCGAGTTGATTGCCTTTCAATTTGATATGGAAATAAGCTGGCCATATAAAACTCAACATGGTACCAGTAAAGCTCCCAATAAAGCCCATGAGTATTGCGAAATGCGGAATAAAAATTGCCATTAGAATTGTGAACATTATGACACCGAGCCTCCAAGCCAGACCCCAAACCTTCAATTCTCCATCTAAAGCGTAAATAGGCGGAAAAATTGTTTTCGGTTTACCTCTGAATAATACTCTTTCTAAAAGATCACAAGCAGCATAATATGGCAAAGGATAGCTAAGTACTGCCTTGATTACTAGGAAGAAGTTTACTAATCCTTTAAAACCTGCTGATCGGAGGTTATTCGTTATTACTTGTTGAGTATCGTTTTGAAAGGTCAAAAAACACAAATAGCCGAAGATAGATTTAAATGCAGCTGCGGCTATATGTGACCAGTTTAACATCCATTCAAATCTTGAGCGGTCTTCCATGTTTCCTTCCAAAGTAGGCAAAAATATTTGTGATGTGTATGAAAACACAATCACACCTAGACTGATTGGGAAATTTTCGAAATCTAGTGACCATTTAACTTTCGACCAACCCCAGTCGCCGATATAAAGAATGCAATACCCGAGAACTATTGCATTAATGATCAAGTGGCTCATTGTGCACCAAAAAGACAACATGCTCACGCTTTTAAGAGACTTCAAAAAAGCAAGCGGCAACAAGAATATTCCAGTCAGCATCATCCAAGATCGGGTATCAATTGAGCCATCAGGAAAGGTACCAATCATAAGATCGCCACAAACGACAACGTAGAGAATACAAGTCATAAGCAGTTCAATAATTTGTGCGATGTTAACAATTCTAGCACCATATTTGCGTCCAAAGCACTCTTTAGCAATGCTTACGTAAGAATCGCGAACTCGAACGCGTTGTCCCGATACTGGGTCGTCTTCGTAGAGGCATTCAACGAGGATTTTGCCGGTGTAACAACATATATGGGCAATTCCAATCATGGCAGCTATTGCCCAGTATCCTCCTTGCAGAACAGCAAAAGGCAACGATACTACGAACATACCCTGTAGAAAAATTTATCATTAGTTACATAATGTTAAAACTAGAGGGTCACCCGAGCTCAAACCTCGCGTCCTATTTCGGGCCTATTTAGAATTTTCAATGATAGCGCTGCATCCTCTATCCATACTTACACTAAAATTTTACAATTAATTGTGAAAATTATGCAAGAAGTTTTTGCAGAGAAAAATCTGCGTTCTTTCTCACCGCGCTCGTGGTGAGCGCTGTTGTACCAACCTATTAGTGTTATTTCTATTAGACACTTGACTAGTTTTAGTATTTGCTCGGCTTGGGGAACTACACTTTATCTGTTCAGAAATTATGGCAGATAGATGGACAGACGGACGTACGGACAAATGCGCATTTAAGTAGGCTCGGAGACCTCGCTTCGTTTGATCAATAACAATTACGAAAGTTACATAAATATTAGTAGGTACCTGAATAGCATTGGTGACATTCCAAGCTGCTTGGAATTCATTAATCTTGGCGCCAGGTTTTCCGCCACCCTCTTCGAAACCACCTTCTTCTGATGAAGCGTAAAAGTCAACACTTTGCATGCTTTGCGTTCTGAAAGAACAAAATACAATTTATTTATTTATTTTATTTATATTTATTAAACTTATAGAATGTACAGGGCATTGGTATAAAGGTTTTATATTTTTATTTTTGTTTATATAAGTAAGTAATTGTAAGTTAGATACATTCGATTTATTTTTAATAGTGAGCGTACCTTGGAGCCCCATCCTGTTGTGGATATGTGTTCTGATAACTGGTAAAAGAATCTTCAGCCTGAAGGTCTCCGCTGAGAAATGGGTTGGTAGGGTTAGTTGACTGGTATGTAGGCGAAGTTGTTTCATTCATCGTTGACAACTCGCAGCTTTCACCCATATCTAAATAATTACAGAGATAGAGTTAGACAAGTGGGCAGCGTTTGGATTACGAGACAATAAAAAAGAAAAAAAAAAGCAATTTCAGTGTCCATTGTCTCTCCTTTAATTACAAATGGAAAAGACCACATTTGTCTTTACATTGCCATAATTATTTTTAACACATTTTTTCTAATATATGAGCTTGCTGTGTTAAAAGAGGTTTCAGATTTATGTAATAAAAAAAATCTTACCCATGTTAGCAAATCGGACATTTTGTGGAGGTCGTTGTGGTGCTCCTTGTTTATCAGGTACTTGCTGTCTTACGGTCTGCATTGCCACGTCCAATACATTCTTGATAGGTGGTAACTTGATGCGTCCTAAATTAATCATCTTCTGTTCTTTTTCTTCACAATATAGTATAAAACTTTTTTGATTTACTGATTCACAATTTTTGATTTCTTTAACTATCGATATTGTATAACTATGTCAAAAACTGACGTAACAGGAAGACATTTATTTTAACTCTACACTTTAATTCTAAATGGAAGACTTCTTTACAATTAATCTATTAAATATTCTTTTACATTTTTAGCGTGCCTTATTAACTAGCCATTTTTGCGATATCAAAACCCCCATGTTTTACGGTTTTCCGTTTTATATAAAGTATAGTTTTAGAGTTTTGCGCGTTAATATTCAACTAAATGAGTGAATTACTCATTTTTGGGAGATTTTTCGTTTGATATAATGGCTGCACGGCACTTACTCGAGGTGTTTGGGCGCGACGCGAGGGAGATGCGCGGTGCGGCGATCGATATATGAACGAAGTTTCTTGGCACAATAACAATGTTTCTATAAACCAATATAGGTTGCGAATCAAAATTAAATTTTAACATTTATCCTATAACCCTATTAATAAAACAAAAATAGTAAATTTCAAGGTGTATTTATTCAGTAGATACCAAATAATGATATTTACTCAAATATAGAGTCTCGACGAAATACTTGATTGACAATTTCGAATACCTAAAACTGTTCATAATACTCGTAACTAAATGTAAATAAAAAGAAAAGCTACGATTGTTCTCAAGCCATGAAAGATTATTTTATATTTCGCCTTTCAGTAGATATGCAAGAGAGCATCCAGGCTCTGTGCTGTTTAGTGAAATTGCACCTTAAATGCAGTTTACATTAGAGTATGATTAGGGTTGTCGAATTCGCGTTCCTGTTCCAATGAGTAATTTAAGCCTATTGTAATGATAGTAATTTTTGGAAATTGATATTTTCATTCCTTTTATTAGCGATATTAATATAGAAGAAATCCTTATTTTGAGCGTCAAAAGAAAACAAAAATTAATTGTTAGGTATTCAAATAAATCAAGTTAGATAATAATTTAATGTTTTTTTCAGTGATTGGTCGTTAGCACTAATTGATACCTATGCTTGTTTCTACATTTTATACCTAGTTACGTTACAGTTTATACAACATGGGCTCAAGCTTTTTACAAATTTTATTTTTCTTGTTTTTTACCAGATTAATCGTAAGTACCTGGCAGCTGCCTACAAATTAGGTACTAATTCTCAAATAAAGAAATAAAAAGTAAAATGCAATTTTAACAACTCCCAAACCAACTCACTGTCCCAAAGGCGCAAGTTTCGATCTTGAGAGAGGTCCCGGGTTCGATCTCTAATTGGGTCTGTTTAGGAAATTGTATTATTGTTGTATTAACAGATACTTAGGTATACTTGGGAATACATTTGTTCCATGAGGCCTTAGGCCGCGATTACACCTATCAGTTTTACTCACGTAAGTAGCTTACGTAATCAATTGACAGCAAAACTAAGTGTAAATGTACCTACTTATAAAAGTACTTATATTAAACCTGTAAGTTTAACTCACCTAAATTGCTTACGCAATTAATTTACGACAAATTCACTAAGATAAAATATTATGTAATTATTACTTACTTATTAAGATTGTTTACAATAGTTTTGTCGTAAGTTAATCACGTAAGCTACTTACATGACTAAAACTTACAGGTGTATCCGGAACTTTAGACTAACTGGCGAGGGCAAAATCAGGCGAAATTCTAATAAAATTTGCAATCGCATAAAAAAACCTTTATTTAAATAATTATTGTTTTTAAGTATGCCTACGACATACGAAATCACCCTTGCTGCCAAGAGCCCTCAGACAATATTAGCCTGGCGATGATCATCGACGCGTACGAGATCTACGGCCACGACCCGACGGACAAACTGGACCATCTCGCGCACTATCAGATAGAGATGATGAAGATTAAGAGGGCGCCTGATCAGGTTAGTGCACCTACTGTTCGATAAAAGAGGTTTTATACCAGGAGGGAGCATAGGTGGTAATAAGCAGGTAATTCAGCGAGGTGAACTTTTCTTCTTCTCTTGTTTGGTGGCTTTTTGTAGTGCCAGCCCAGCACAATGCACTTCGCCAGTATCGAGTAGCTTGAGGGAAGCACAGGTTGGTCGGTTAAAATGTGCCAATGGGTTTATTCTCTAACTCCGTGTCCACTGAATGATAGCCATAGAGCTCAACTGACATTGATTGGTTCTACATTGCTGCTTCACTGAGTGATATTAAAATATTTTATAGTTTTAAGTTTTCACTTCTATCAGCAATCAGCATTGACTGCCAATATTTTTTTTTGTACTTATTTATTTCTTTGTTTGTTTCAGTACATAATTAACGAGCATGTCCACATTGCAACAGACCACCTCGGCAGATTTATTAACATGCATATAAAGGAACTAAAGGTAAGTTAGGTACCTGCTACTTTTTACCGAACTAAAGATTTGTTATTCAAATTCAAAATATTTTTATTCAATTCGACTTTTACAAGTTTTTGAATCGTCAAAAGCATCTACCACTGGTTCGGAATGCCTTCCCTACCGAGAAGAACCAGCAAGGAACTCGGGGTTGCCGCTGTCATTGTCACTGATTGCTTCCTACGCCTGGGTATATCCTTTCGCTTGTACTTATATTCTCCTGTACCTTTGAATCCAGGTCCTGCTGATCGCTTTAGAAGATGTAATAGACAACATGCTGACAATGTACGACAATCACAATGCGATTAAAACTGAAAGAGTCGCAACGTTTAATTCAGCGGCTGGTGGTGCGGTCCCATCCGAGTTTTACCTTAGTCAAGGTAAGATTATCGAAAAATTTTCATCATCATCATCATCCTCATCATCATGATCAACCCATCGCCGGCTCACTACAGAGCACGGGTCTCCTCTCAGAGTGAGAAGGGTTTTTACTACTGGCCAAGTGCAGATTGGCATACTTCACACACCTTTGAGAACATTATGGAGAACTCTCAGGCATACCTACAGGTTTTCTTACGATGATTTCCTTCACGGTTAAAGCAAGTGATGTTTAATTAGTTACTCAAAACGCACATAACTCCGAATAGTCAGAGGTGATCGGACCCCCGACCTCCGATTAGGAGGCGGACATCCTAAACACTAGGCTATCACAGCTTATTTAGAAAATTGTTACGACCAAGTTATTATGAGATACATAAGTCTAATAGATTTCCCCTAAAGGCAACCTCTTTGTAACAAGACCTCCTGTTATGTGTTTGTAAGACGATGAAACAATAAACACCTAGCAGTTTCTATATTTACAACTGTAAATTAAAAATTTATAACACCCCCGACAAGTGAAGGTCACAGTAACTAGAAAAGAGCTGATAACTTTCAAACAGCTGAACCGATTTTCTTGGATTATAGCTAAGATCACTCTCGATTAATCCACCTTTCAAACAAAAAAAAAACTAAATTAAAATCTGTTCATTAGTTTTGGAGCTACGATGCCACAGACAGATACACAGACACACACGTCAAACTTATAACACCCCTCTTTTTGGGTCGGGGGTTAAAAAGCAGGCACTAAGCGTTTGGTTCGTTCTCTGCATCGAGATTGACTACTGTTTGTAATTTCAGGGATACAATTTGTCTCATATTTTCTTATAGAATTTTACTGCGGCAAGAACGTCTACATCTTCATATCGGAGTTGTACAGCGACATCTACAACATGGGGCGCGGAATCACCCCCCACTGTAGGGGCAGAGGGTTCCACTTCCTAGGCTTCGTCCATTTCGCGGACGACAACAAGTATTATCTGGAAGAAGATCCGAGCATAGTTTTCCAAGGTGACAACTTTATACACGGGCTGGAGTGTCACCTAGGTATTTGTATTTTCAGGTAGGTTAAAGGTTTCATCCGTTATCTTTCCTTACCTAATGAATGAAGAAAATAACTAAATTCTCCCCTCTAGCACCAAAGTTCCCATTAAATTCAAATTCAAAATATTTTTATTCAATTAGACTTTTACAAGTAGGTACTTTTGAATCGTCAAGAGCATCTACCACTGGTTCGGAATGCCTAATTAATTTATTGCGCGTTTCATCGCAACTAGTTATAACTTACCTATAATAATAAAATATTATATAGGTATTAATTGACAGAAATTGAACGTGGACAAACTGATGATTCTTTCGCCATAATAGGTTGTACACAAAATCTTTAGCTACAGTTTATTTCAGGTTCCCATTCAAAAAGAGTCTCCAACACGTGCGAGACGTGTCAACGCTTCCAAAGGCGATCGTCAAATGCGGCCTTATCATGTACAAACTACCCCCACTAACTGCTGCGTCTTGTATCATCACCTCAGGGTCCTTTATACTGGACTTTAACATTCAAGGGATACGGTATAGACATTATGATTATATGCTGGTAAGTAAATCCAGGATTATTTTGTATAAGTGTATAAGTACATCTTTCCTATACCAAAAATAGTATCTCAGTTCCAACCATCACTCATTTATTTATAAAGTCTATTTTGCAATTAGAAATCCAAGCCTTTGATCAGCTTCATTATTAGGGTCACCTTAATAGTCAGCTAGAGCAATACCTATTGGCTATCAGTTGGTACCCAAGAGCTGGTCGATCACGGAAAAGCTGCATCAATCATTATTACAATTTCAGTTGTTGTGATTGGCTGAATTCTTGCAGCAACAATAGATGTCAGCCAATCTAGGTGATTGCGATCGTCACACTGCTGCTGTCAACTAAGGCGATAGAATCCTTTTTTTTTGTGAAATGAACTACATAGGTATTTAACAGCGATATGACCTAATCCTATCGTTGTTCAATCTTGGTGGCTTTATACATATTTTGAGAATTTCTCTTTTCTAGTTTCTTCCCAACGGCCACTCATTTTACACAAAAGAGCCGATGACACCGTTAGTTTGCGACCACCACGTTTGTGAATGGAACAACACTAATTTCTACGGAGGTAAGCACAGCTCCAACGTGTAATAAGTTAGTGGGTTCAACAATCTCGCATTAGAATTACCTATTATGTTTTCGTCTACGATTTTGATACCGGTAAGGTATAAAAAACCCTTCAGTAAGTTGATTCTGGCAAACCTGCATCAATCTTTATATTACAATCGCAGTTGGCTTTTATGGTTAGAAGGTATTCTTGTTGCAACAATGCATTGAAGTCAATATTGAGCGAGTGTTGGTCAATCAGAGGTGATTGCGATCATCACGCCGGTACCACCGTTGCTACATTTCTTGAATGCCCTGAAACACATCTTGAATATTCAAAACAAGAATGATTAAGTATACCTAATACTTACAATACTTACTTACGCATCTTTTAGAATCTAGGCAACCGCGTTCCTAGTAGACCTTAGTTTTCAGTTAGTTGTCAGTCAGGATTGATTGTAGCGCAAGCGTAACTTGCATAAAAAAGGCAGGTATTATCAGGCTCACTTACCCACGTGACCTGAGAAATACCTATAGCTACGGGGCGCGGCGGTGCGCCCCTTCGAAGGAGAGAGAGAAGAGAGATAAGAGTTTATGCAACAGAAAGAGCGATGTTTATTAAATTTTAGGTAGCAGTACTGTGCAAGCTGAATTGCACTTTGCATTTTAACATTCGTTACAGAAGCTGCTATTTATTCAAGTCTTTGCTCAGTGAAAAGCTACTATATTTAGTGTTCTGTGGTAGGTACAATTTACAAAAGTGATGCTATATTATTTTATTTTTTATTTGTACCACAAAGTTGTAACAATAAAAATAAAAATAAAGAAAAAGTGGACAGGGAAGCACTTATCTCTATAAGAAATCTCTACCAGTGACCCTTGGCAGTGTAAGAGGTTGTAAAGGGAGTAGAATAGGCTACAGCAAAGATAGACAGTAATTATGAAAAAAGCTTAGTAGATATAATGATATAATATAAATACTTTATGATATAATACTTTACTATAATGATATAGTATAAATACTTGATTTATATATTAAAATAGGCTTACAAAATATTTATTTTTCATATTTTTCATTTCTTTGTTATATTTTAGGACCCTTTCTAATCCCGGGCGACCCTGGCAATGGCCTGTCCCCAATCCCACCTTTCTTGGAACAAACCACGGAAGCGTACCATTTCTCCACGGAACCTCCTGGTGGTCCCGACTACGCCAATATTACTTGTAAGTTTGCAACTTACCTACCCATTGATGTAGGATGGATGGTAGGTAGGTAGGTAGGCACCTTATGACATCATTCAAGTGATTTACACACAATATTATATTACGTCGTCGCAGCGAAATGGCATAAACCGGGATACTCAAAAAGTGCCTATTTTGAATAAATAGGTACTTTGATTTTCTTTGCACAAATTGCATGTCGGGTCGGGTCTTATTAAATTTTTACCTATTTTTTCTTTGGTGGTCACTCCTCCTTAATTTGGGAGACTGATCTAAGGTTGAAATCTATAGTCTGCACTTTGACTTTGCTTAGACTTAAGTTTCAGTTAAAACGAGACAGATTTATGACGGTATAACGCTGTCTCGTTTAACAGTGTCTTAAGTCTGAGCAAAGTCAAAGTGCGATCTATAGATCTCAGCCTAAGAGTTTGATAGTACCCATTAGTTTTTGGTTAATTTCCACTTGCAAGGAAGGTTACTTTGACCTAAATCGTTGATTTTCAGATACCTTAGATGGGTGTTGGTTCATGTTTCCTCCGAACTACGGATCTATAGCTGGCATCAGCTACTTAGATCCCCTCACCGTGAACGAGTACCGGTATACATGCTCCGGTTCAGGAAACAAGGTATAGTACCTATAGAATTCTTATTTATCTCTCCCAAAATCACTGGTCGATAATTTTCCCAAAATGGATTTGTTATTAGGTATTTACATTTTAAACTCCGTGGCCACAAAATAACAGGCAGTTTTTATAATATCGCACAACGAAATGATATTGGTTTTATATCACTATGAAACAATTTTCAGAAACTTTTATTCTTTACGATATCATAATCTATTCTTATTTCAGGGTCTGTATTGGTACCCTCAATGGATGGGCGCTCCCCCGCACCACCCGTACCCGCGCTCCGACGACTCGCCCACCGACCTCAACCCGGACGTGCCGAGCGTGTTCTACCCGCACCAGGCCCAGAGACAAGCGTCGCCTGATGTACCTACATTTCAAATTGGGACCAATTAAATATAAAAGCTATTTGCTCGCTTGCTTTCTTTCACCAACGGCCTCCCTAGCGCAGGTCTTATTAGTGGGAGGTTCCGGGTTTGGAATTTTACAATGGCCATGGCTAGTTACCACCCTACCGGCAAAGCCGTGCCGCCAAGCGCTTTGGCGTTCCGGTATGATGCCGAGTAGAAACCAAAGGAGTATGGGTTTAATGAAAACTGCCATACCCCTTCCAATTTAGCCCGCTTCCATCTTAGACTGCCACCAGGTGAGATTGCAGTAAAGGGCTAACATGTATCTGAATAAAAAAAAACATCCCACAAAAGCGAACTCAAGTTCTACGCGACATAGCCAATTATTAATTTTATGTAAAATAATAAGAAAATTTGCGATTTTTTAACAACTTTTATTCATTCGTATTTTTAATATAATCATAATTTACACAAACATAACGAAATCTAATATCTCCAAAAGAAGATAGCTGGTACCTAAAATCTATTGCATTAAATATATTATTATGATACAATTATGTTTTTCGTGCACATACATTTTGGCCAAAATATAGTTTTAATATTATAGTCATTTCCAATGCAATTTTCATGGGACCGATTAAGTTGACACAAACAAGTAATTTTTTAACTTTCTTCGCTGGCTGTTAATGTAACTCAAGCAAAAGTATATTTATTAATATTCACAAAAAAAAACCCACTTAAATATGATTTTAGAGGATTTTTTTAATAGTCTACTAACTTCAGTTGTTAATACCAGTGACGAATCACCATAAAAATTGAATTGAAAAACTTGAATCAGTTATATTGTCCTAACAGTTCCTACTAAAATATTAAACCGAAGCCGTCCAACTATAAAACTATATTTCTTAATTCTATTAAAGTTAAACAATCGAAACGGGATATCACACTTTTACTTTCTAATTTTTGTAATAGTAGGTAGTATTGTATATTTAACAATTTATATTCCTTATAGTTTAACTTATGCGGAGCTAAATTGGTAAACTCATTGAAGGAAACAAAAAACACGATATATTTCACTCGTTTTTATTTCACGTCAATGGATTTATCGCGTAAATTATTTATTATTATCTGTATCTTATATTATGTAATATAAAATGTTATAAAGAAGATTAACAGTAAAAATAAAATAGATGCTCATGTACTTTGGGTAAAACAAAATAAATTGGAATGATTAAAGTTAGAACTTGTCCAGATAAAGCGTTTTCTGCGATAGACTTTTTACTTATTTAGTAGAAGGTTTAGGCTGATTTTGCTTTACACAACTATATAAATTCATAGGTCTAAATGTACCTATTGATATTCTTTTTCGCAGGAAACGTATTGAGGAGATACCAGTACATTAAAAGCTCGTTCACACAGGCTGCGTAAGCGTAGACGTAGCGCGTACCATTGCGTTGTAATGTATGGAACTGTATGAGACATGGCACACCGCTTAGGTAAAGTGGGGTTAAAGCGTTAGGGGTTTACGCGCGTTACTACGCACGTGTCACGCAATTGGTGTGAATCGACCTTCAAACCTGTCATTTGAGACTGTGTACACGCCACACAAATAAGTAACAATAATTATACAACAATATATAACATTGTTACATGTACATTGTAATCAATTGTACACATCGTAATAATAATTACTGACGGGATCATGAATATTGCAATAGTTTTGGCTGTCTAGGCCCACTGCTTTACAAGATATCCTTTTAGACAAAAATAAAGTGCTTAGAACAAAGCAAAAGCTTCCAAAGCATATAGGAATAGTTGAAGTAGCTAAACCTAAGGAATCTACAGAATGCTTTAAATAGCATTCTAATATTGATGTACATTTGTGTAGGTACTTGGACGGAATATAAATTTTTGTAGATGCCTAACGTTTGAGATATATTTCAAAGACTTTTAATATTCCAAAATACATATTCACTCCATTATTTCTTATATTTAGTCCCAATTTCGAGTAAAACGCTGCATCTGAACAAGTGGTAATATTTTCAGGCAGTTAGCGGGTAAAAATGCCCTAACAGGACCTAGTTTTAAAGTTATAGGTAGGTATATTCTGTAATACTTACAAGTTTTGCAAGTTTTCGCTAGGAGCGCAGACATATGGACGAACTCGAGCTTTAAATGATTTTTAGATCTATTTTACTCTAACATAGCATTTTGTTACTCGAACTCTATCCATATTGTCAAGATGTAGGTACAGAGTCAAATTCAGGATGTCTAATGGCTAATGATAAACATTCTGGAATAAATACTAACAGCCGAAATTTAATAATAATAATCCATCTAAAATCTGTAGATTACTCTACGTAAGTATGTTACTCTACTAGGTAACGATGTTATTTGTCAAAAATAGTATAGCATTTTTTGGAAAACAACAATGTTATTCAGTAACTTATCCACAGAATACAGATAGATTGATGATTAACATAGTTTAGACCGTAATAATCTGTCAAATCTGGGTGGGGACGTTAAGTAGATCGTTATTAAAAAATATAAGCATGAATAAATGCTACAAATTATAAGCAAATCTACTGATGGGTACCTGGTAATTTCACATTAATTAGTAACGTTAAAAATTGAAATTAAAATATGTAGGTATGTCATGCTCTTCAAAACAATTGTGATAGGTTATTTATTATGGCGGCTATAATTGAAAGTACCTAAAGAATGGAAAATTACTAAAGAAAGGCTTCTATAAGTAAATATCTACCAAGATAAACACTACGAATGATTAAAATAGAATTTTCAAAAATGTTTTTCAATAAAGCAAAGTAATAAAAAAGTACCTGAGAAAAATACTAATAATGATTTTATCAAGCCTAAAAACACGCTATTTTTGCGAAATTCTCTAGAATCTAGACGGCCACAAGTGGTATTTTAGTAAAAATCAATATCCTGCCACTCGAGTTAAGAAATAATGACATTCTACAGAAAGTTATTAACTAGCTTTGAAATTTTGTTGATGGCTACGAAGTAGATACTGCGCACAAGATGGAAAAACGAGTTTTTGCTTAGAAATACGATGTCCAGGCGCATTGTACTTATACTTGCGCTTATGAATAAATCAACTGAATTAATCAAACATAGTCAAAATTCACCTTAAATTAGTAGTCTATTTCACATTAACTTACACATAAATTTATCGTCTATTCAGTTTCTAAAATGGACATTATTCTGGATTACATTAGCTATTTTGCAAGTAATTTTTATCTTATACAACTTTTGTAAAGCATTCATTGATGCCTGATTCTGACTACAACTAAATTTTAGATTATTCGCATCCTTTTCTTACTAATGTAATACAAAAAGGACAGACACAGTTTGACGGGTTGAATTTAATTTAAAACTGTCAAACTTCGTGTCTTTAGGTGCCTATTGTTTAAATTTGTAGAGTGCACTAAAATGTAGTCTATAAGTTTAATTTTCTGTCCTTTTTTAGCAATACCAAAAAGAAAAAGATGCAGATACTCTAAAAGTTTAGAGAAACACAACAGAATCGACGCCATTTTCCGACTTTTAATTTAAAATATACATTCATAATCATGTTAACTTTTTCCACTGAAATGAACATCAGTGCCTTTCTCATAAAAACCAAATTCAACTAACCGTACCTGTCCACTTAAACCTTAGTTATATCGAGATAATATTTTAGTTGAATTTTTTAATATGGCGTTTGCGAAATACAGTTTTTAATTATTTATTTTTGTTACTTAATAAGTAACTATGGGGTTTTTCTGCTTAAACTTAAAGAGAATACGGAGGTAAGCTGTCAGTTATCACATTTACACAAAAACGTACGAAATTCCAGAACAACCTTTTTTTGTAGCTCACCTTATAGTCTATCAATCACTTTTTGTTTGTTAGTTTGAAAATTCTGGTATTTGGCTTTCACTGTAACTATAGTCTTTTTGTATTTTTGATTTTAATGAAAATCGTATAGACGTACACCCACACCCATACTATATAACAATAAATGATAAAACAAAGGATGTTTCATACTGATTTTTTTTGTCCGTAGTTAATAATTATTATTATTATGCTCTATTTTTTGTCTAGTCCATTTATATTGGTTTCATTCTGTTCAAAGCATTCAATTCGGCGACTGGTCGTCATTTCGACGCATACACCGAAGTGATGTAAGCCAAAAATCAGGCTTTCTGTTCAACAGGTTCTTCAAATTCAAACTCCTTTTCCCAACTTTCGTCGGAATTAGCGCTCGCGTCATCTTTAACCTGGTCTTTATCACCGAAATAATCTTCAACTAAATTGTTACCGCATTCATCCGTTTTCCCTTTAATTGGAGAATTATTTTTGTTTCTCTTGCCTATGCTCTGTTTTTTTTCTGTGGTCTTATTGTTTAGTTTGTCTCTGGCGTCCGTTTCGTCTTTTTTAATGTTATTGTTTGTGACGTCTCGCGCGGGTTTAGTTTTTTTAGAAGCTATCTCTCTCTCGTACTCCTCTAAAAGTAGAGTCTGTTGCTCTTCGGTTAGTTCTACGTCATTCGCGAAATCTTCTGTGGAGATTTGAAAAATTCTACTTTACATTCCCGTTTTACTACAAAATATAACACACACCACTAGCTTTTAATTACTACAAAAAAAATCCCTAGTCATTATTTGATACTTAACACATTTATTCAACTTGAAAAATTTAAAACGAGCGTCCTAAAATATTGTATTATATATTTTTAATCAATATACAGTAGCAAAATATTATTGCTAGCGTACATGCGACACCCGGCTTTGACACAACGTTTCGTTATTCGTAGCGTTAGTATAGTATAGCAACACATATATTCATATTTTAGAAAAAAATCGAATAAAATTGTTAAATTAAAGTAAAAAATGTCTGATTGTAAATTAAAAAATACAGTATATTGGTATTAACATTTAATATTTTTATGGTAATTAAAAAGTAGTGGTGTTTAGTTACTATACGCTAAGAGTTGTTCATTATGCTAGTTAAAAAAAACTAATGATCAATTCCACATATTTATTGAAAATGGGTTTTAACTTTTAATACATTTTGTAACTTTTAAGTATAAAAATAAGACATCCAATTTTTATAAAAGTCTATACTTTTAAAGTTACTTACCATCTTCCCAGGTAACAACATTGTCCTCTGGTTCTGGAGTTTCGTAGATTTTCTCAGTAACAACGTCGGGGACAACTCTTTTGGGACTCCTGAAAAGAAAAGGTTAATTTGGTTTTACACTTTTAAAATAACTTCAGTACCTACCCTGTTGTATCTATTTTAAATTTTTTTTCTTTCTAAATCTTTGAATATATGTTATATTTAGAATTTGATTAGATGGATACATAGAATTTTCCATTTAATCAGTACAATGTAGGTGGTTGGGTGTTGCAAGTGGAGTTGTGAACGGTTCAACTGTAAACAATCTCGACGTCGCGAAATAAGGGCCACTTTTTAGGACAAAATAATATAGTCGTAGAGTTCTGCCGGAGAGATCTACCTATAGACAGTGGCGTGCACAGGGTTTAAAGCCAGGGTAACCATTAACACATGATCAACCCATTTCCGCCCCACTACTGAGTACGGGTCTCCTCTCAGAATGAGAAGGGTTTAGGCCATAGTCTGTTATAACCTGTATGGTTATAACCTGTATGGTTCTTAACCATTAAGGTATGAACTTATTTTCTGGCAGGTCATAATGGAAAATAAGTGTTGATTTATTACAACTAGGTTAGGCAGTACTTTTATACTTCTATAAGCTGAACGCCAGCCTATAGTCATGTTATTTATACTAATATTATAAAGTGGAAACCTTTGTATTTTTGTATTTTTGTATGTTTGTATATATATTATATGGTTGTAATAGGCTCAAAAACCACTGGACCGATTTCAAAATTTCTTTTACCATTACATAGAGGGATTCTTCCGAATCCGTATAGGATATATTTTATCCCGGAAAAAAGAAAAAAAGATTAAAAAATAAATGTCCACCCGTGCGAAGCCGGGGCGGGTCGCTAGTGAATAATAATTAGCTAAAAATGGTGCTTACTGTTGGATGGGCGTCTGCAGCGGCAAATGTGCCAGCACGGGGTCCTCTGTGGGCGTGGCTTCGTCCGCGGGCTGCTTGCGGGACGCTGCGGCCAGCCGGTCTTGCAGCAGCGCCACGCGGAACAGATATCTACAAAGTAAACGTTACTGTGAAAATAACTTGCTTTAAGAAACTCACTTAAGAAATTAATTAAAGTATCGACTATTCTCACAAATTAGTCGATAATTTAATTAATTTCTTAAACTGGACCTTTTCAAGTAAAGATTTTAATATAAATCTGTGAGGATGATACTGCCACTGTCGGAATCAGAATGCCATAAGCCTACGTTGTATTGGTTTACAAATTGCGAAAAAACAAATTAAATTTGAATTTCGCGGGCAAGCCGGTCTCATGCCCCTTAATAATGGTTATCGAAAAACATCGTACGAAAACCTGAGAGTTCTCCATAATGTTCTCAAGGGAGTGTGAAGCCAGTCCGCACTTGACCAGCGTGGTGGACCAACCCCTTCTCATTCTGAGAGACCCGTTCTCAGTAGTGAGCCGGCGATGGGTTGACGATGATGATGAAATTAAAAGAGAAATGTGTGGCCTAGTTTTGAGTACGCATATCAATCAATTGCGATGTTAAGCAACGTTGACCCAGTCAGTAACTGGATGGGAGATCGACTTTGTCCTTTAGCCTTTTCGTTTCTTCCGACCTTACAATGCCTAATTGCAAAGTCAATTAGGCACTGCAAGGTCTAAATCTCCTGAGGATGCTCCGGTGTCTGGGCCAAACGTATGTTGAGTGGTTTGTCTGGTTTAGCGGATTATAGCGAATTAAGCTTTTGGTTCCTTGTATACCATGAACTTTCGCAAAATAACCCCTGCTTCTATACAATCTCTTGTTTATTAGTCGTACCGCGGCATCACTGAGAATTATAGGCCAATTTTTTTTTACCTTTCCCAAAAGTCCTCATTGGACACAGCATCAGGAACAAGCTTGTCATACTGTGCCTTCAGCACTGGGTTGGTCTGCAAGCGCCGGACGGCTGAGGGTGGACTTATAACGGACTCTGAGTTTTCCAGGCTGGAACGCCAGGCTTCGAACTCTGGACTGTACGCCGGGACTATGTATGTGGCATCTACGCGTTGGAGAGCTTCTAGTTCTTTCTGTAAACAATTAAAAAAAATTATAACCTAAGCTGCTGTGAATCCTGGTGGTTTTATAGCCTTAAAATATTTTTTATCCTAATATAATGTGAGATGACACTAATTATGTTTTACACTTTATTTATGTTCCATCATAAGAAGGGAGAAAGTAAAGGAATAAACAGAAGGTTTTAGATTTAGAGTTTTTCATGTTGCCATGTTATCAACTTATCACCAATCTATAAAATCCCAAATTTTATGAAATACCGAAAAGATTCAGGCAGTGTATAAAATATGATTATTTCATGCTTGAAATAGGCATTGTATACATTTCCTAACAGCAATCGTAAATGTTTTAAATTCAGGATGAAAAACGTGTATAATATTCGTATACAAGTTCGATTATATATGTTTGTCTGTCATCTATAATGCATAATGGTCAAACGTGGGCCACAGCGTAATCTAAGCAACCCTACTGCACGCAGTCTTGTCCGTCTTACCCCTAGTGTTTTTGTAAAGCACGAAATCAAAAGTTCGCGAAGGTCCTGAATGGAGCGAACCTGCGATGAGAAGTGGACCGAAGGGGGAGGTGGCGAACTTGCGACCTCCGTAGCGAAACAAAGGGCGAGTAAGTGAAGCTGAATGAAGGGATAACGAAACGAGTCTTATGGCGGAGCTCATTTGAAACATTAGATCTTTAATCACTATCATCATCATTATCATCATGATTCTCAGTTTATTATTTTAATATTTATCCACTAACTGTACTTATGGTATATATTAAAGTTATTACTTTATATGTGGATAGCATGGTGGTGTCCCCTGAAGACAGGATAACTTCCGTGTCATCCTCGTCATCAGGCTCAGGGTTCAACACTGTGCTCACTTGACCTGCAAGGAAATGAAATATTAGCTACTAGTCTGATTAACAAAAGCTGATAGTGAATTTTTAGAAAACTGCAACAGTGGAAAATGTCACATGCTCACAATGTAACCTCACCTCTCAGCTGCGGGGTGATTCGCTAACTCAGTGTCTAACTCTGAATTATAGCCACCAAGCTCATTTGACATTGGTTGTTTCTACATTTGTTCACTAAGTGATATTAAAATGTTGTGTACATCTATTAGGGGTTGTTACTTAGATCCTGATCTATTGTTTTTATATTTAGACACTTTAATAAGGTGTTGACTTTATGTTACATGTTTTGTGTGCAATATAGCAGAAAAGTTTTATAATAATAATAATTAAATGATGCAGAATTTTTTAAGGCTTACCAATAAAGCTGCTGAAACTTTTCTTCATTACATTAGCAGCTGATTCTGGACTGTCCAACTGAAATTAAATATTGTTTATTGTATGTATAGTACATCTTATTTTTAGTGGTTTGAGCGGTGCGTTGATAGATCAGTCAGTCAGTAAGCTTTTTCTTTCATATAAATATAAATGGTAAAGAACCAACCTTCAGTGTCTTTCCAATGACATTAGAAGTGGAACTGAAGACATGGCTGGCCTCGCTCTTGACAGCTGAGCCTATTTCATCCAGATCCTTTTTCACCATTGTGTACACTTCAGCTGACTGAAATATAGGAGCATTTTTAATAAATAAGATGGTTAAACGCGTGTAGGAATTACACGCTAAGATTTCATGCCATTAGATTATTATACTAATAAGATATTTATAGCATATTATATATTATGTAGTCTCCATCTAACTGTAAAAAAAAAATGTTTCTGCAAATAAAAATCTTGTATCTTGTATCCATGACTATTGCCTATGCAAATTTCAGACCACTATTTTACTCCCTTAGGGGATGAATTTTCAAAAAATCTTTTTTTAGCAAATGTCTATGTCATAATAGCTATAAAATCCTGCATGCCAAATTTCAGCACAATCCATCCAGTAGCTTAAGCTGTGTGTTGATAGATCAGTCAGCTTATTCCTTGATGTTTGTTTGTTTTCCAGATATTGTAACATAAACATGGAATTTGAAATGAGTGATCACATGTGTTACAAAACCTGCCAATGTGCCAAATTTCAAAATAGGTCACTTGGGTTGTACAGGTTTCGATGATAAAGGAACGTAATGCCAAGATCTGAACTTGGTTTAGATTTATTTCTAAATGAATTAAGAGGTTTATGTCTCACTTGAAAACAATTGCCTCTATAATCTATAGTATGTTCCATTGATCAGGCTGAGCCGAACTCACTTGGTTACATAACCTAAACTTTAGAATGCAGTGCTGTCAGCTGAATTGCACTTTATCACACTATATAATAGGACAACCAAAAAGATTGTTTATGTAATTTGACATGTTTGTTACATTAAATAAATTCAATAAATTTTGCACGCCATGCTTGGCAGAATATGCGGTTCCACATAATGTTTAAGACCAATGTACTTGTATATTATACCATATTCTAGCAAATAAACACTTCTTATTCTTATTCTTATTCTTATAACCTATACCTTTTCCCACAGCTTTTGGCACACACAATTTGAGATTTGACACTATAGAAGAAGAAAAAATCCTTTCCGATAACATATCGCTTATAGTTATTGGTTCCTAGGCTAGGACCCATTTTCTGCTATTCCTCCTTTCCCACTTTCTTCTACATACCTTTGTCTTAGCGGATGATATCCATGAGTCCCACCAGTTGCCACTAGCCTTGTCCTCCTGGTTAGGGGAGCTGGAGCCATCACTGGGATTTGATTCACACCTTTAAAAAGTATATTTCAATGATAGTTATGAAATTAAATTATTACTTTGTGAGGAGTAAATAGTGAGTTTTCCAAAGTACATAAAATTCACATCTACTGTTAGTTTTAATTTTGATAGAATAATCTGACGATAGGTTTGTACTTTGTAGCAAAGCACTAATAGATTTTCTTATAGTAAGTATAGCATAATAATTCTTATTACCCACATTTATGAAGACTAATGGTTGCCACTACCTGTTCCTGACTTTGTTGCTTTTAGTTAATTGAATGTTTACAAAATTATTAGATTAAAGATAAACATCAGATAGCATCATTTAAATTGAGGCTGCAATGTAAAAGTGAAGTTAACATGTTTGATAAGATAAAAAATAAAAACCATAACACAAGGTACAGGTGAACCAACAAAGAAATTAATTCAAATATAATCTAAGCTATAAAACAAAGAATCTAATCATTGAAATGCTCCCGTTTTATTTATTGCTTCAAAATTAAAGGTCGCTTAATGACATTACCACGCGTATTCTCTTAATGTGATAAGGAATGTATACAAATAAAAGTGGAACAAATTAAAAATTTGGTCCTGTTTGACAAACTATGATACCCAGATAGACTTTAGAAACTCGTAAACACTATCACGTTTCCTTGATACGAGCAGCAGGAAATGAGTAACAAATTAATATCGATTTATTTCAAGGTATTTAGCACGATCAATTCAGGAATTGCGATGTTTATTTATGTAATATTGTGGTGTTTAGACTCTTGTTGATACTTTACTGATGAAGGCTTGGTATAGGTACTTACTTCTCTGCCATCGTGCTGTGTTTTTGTTATTCGTTTAGATGAAAACAATACATGGATTTCTGCATAAAAAGAACTGTTGTAATGTTTTGTTTTTTACACTAAATTTAGAATTAATTTTGACATAGTTTTTCAAGTTTTGTTTGCGTTGACATTTGTGTTACTTTTTTTTCTGTTTTTGTACAGATAAAGTAAAACTAGCTATTCGGTACCACAGATGTTCTATGATATTCTTATTTTATAAAATAAGTTGGAAAATCTCTATTTATTCCTTCATTGAAATTGATAGGTACCATTTAGTGCTATTAAATCATTTGAATGCCGTATTCATTTAAAAACTACATTACTTTCAAAAAGTTTTATGATTTTGTTTACATTCACAGTGGAATGGAACGGTGTCCTAAATTTCAAAATTTCAAAACTTCAAATCAATGGCGGTTAATTTTGAAAACTATTGTTATTTGGCATAGATATGTAATTTGGTAATTATTGTAAACTCTGTCTTTTGTGAGTAGGTAGCTAAGCTAATTTCTAGTTCCATGGTAGATTTCATGGTAGTTAGGTATCATGAAGGTATAGTGGTAGACAGTAACCAGTAACACAGTGTACTTACTATGAATATCTATACAAAAAAAGATCTCAGCTGGGTTTGTGTATTCCAGTCTAGGACATGCGGGACTTCTGATTGGAGTTTGGACTATCTACTAACTTGTTTTATTTAAATTGGGTCAAGCTCTGTAGGCTTGTTTTTTTGTGGGTAGAAAGTTAGGATAAAGCCATTAATTATTATTTTCTATATTATTTTAATTAAGTATAATAAATAGGTACATCGAATAGGCATACTACTTCATGCCTTAAATGTTTGATAGCACCATCTGAGTGTCTGAGTGCATGTTAATTTTTAATTCACTTAAGAAGGTCCTTAGCTTATTTAATTTATCAATGAAATGTTCCCAGTGGAAATCACAATAGGTACCTACGAAACCAAAGAGTGATTATAATAATTACCTGTACAAAATATTAATTTTGCAGAGTTGTATATCTTTCAATCTTCCCGGTG
The DNA here is from genome assembly GCF_905333055.1 of Maniola jurtina. Classification (NCBI taxonomy): domain Eukaryota; kingdom Metazoa; phylum Arthropoda; class Insecta; order Lepidoptera; family Nymphalidae; genus Maniola; species Maniola jurtina. The sequence continues at coordinate 11,098,549 of NC_060033.1, forward strand.
GATTATTCAATAATGTATTAAAGGGAATACTTTTATGTTCCGAGCTTAGCTCGCAAGATATCGGTATTATGATATGTATAGGAGTGGCGTGTTTGTTTAAATCGTACACTGGGCGGAATAGGAACGCATATAAGTACTTATCAAAACAAATATAGGTAGGTACCTACATTAATGAAAAATATCATAATATTTCAAGGCTGTGTGATAGGTTTTGAACGCCTCAATAGCTCAACGAGGAGCGGTTCGAAATACCTCGAGGAGGTTCCGTACTCGGGTGTTTTTTCGACATTTTGTACAATAAATCGAAAACTATTATGCATAAAAATAAACAAAAATCTGTTTTAGAATGTACAGCTGGTAAAGCCCTTTCTTAAGATACCTCACTTGGCATAGTTATCTTATTTTGAAAATTGAAAATACTAATTATTATTTGTTCATGAACACATTTTTTTTGTGATGTAACCACAAATTCACGGTTTTCAGATTTTTCCTATACTTTTGCTATACGACCTACCTTCCTGCCTTTCAATATTCTAGGTCAACGGGAAGTACCTACCGTATAAGTTTACTTGACAGACACGACAGACGGACAGACAGACAGACAACAAAGTGATCCTATAAGGGTTCCGTTTTCCTTTTGAGGTACGCAACCCTAAAAAAATAAAAATAAACTTAGTGACTATTTATTACCTATTAAATAGAACGTCTTCCAAAATACGTAAAACCCACGTCCTCTGTTAGTTTTAAGTTTGGTAAAACTACTTATTGATTTAATTACAAAAAGTAGCTAAATCTAAATGTTAATAACTTCACATTTCACTGTTTTAGCTGCAAGGCTATTGGCAGCGAGTATTATAAATAGGTCTATGTTGGCAGTTCCAGCATATCTACTCCATCATTTCAAAGTCAGCAGTCAGCTTTACCTACATACTTTACCTTTACAATACTTACATTTGTTATGCAAGTTCAAGTTATAAAAATATTAATAAGTCTGGTACCAAACTTGTGTGCATCGTTGTATTAAAATTCAAGCACTCCCACTGTTAGTTTTCTATCAGATTTGGTGTAGCTTTCTTCATGGTATTAATAAGAGCTTGCGAACCATGCCAGCGGTCGTAGGTATATACAGGGTGTTTTTATTAATCCTGGATATGATAGTAGGTAATGGTGTAGGTACCTATTGATATTGGTAAGGTTATAGTGCATAATGAATAGTTTATTGTTAAACTCCTTGTAAACTTTGACAATCTTGAAAATATTGTGATTACTGGCAAAGTGGATGGAAAGAGACCTGAGACGTAGCCCGATCCTTTGATTTGATCAAATCCGCACCACTCCTTGCTTGCTTAGTAGACCTTGCTTTGATAGCAAGGTCTACTAACTTCCAAAGCTTCACGGCAAAGCCTACAACATCTGTGACTTGGAGTTTCAGGTTGAACATGACAATTGTGTCTGTTTAATCTGTAGTAGGTAGGTACCTACCTCGTTAGTGCTCGCATAAGTTTTTCCTACTCAGCGCTAGTGTCTCCGAGGCAGCCTTCTTGTTGAACGATTTAATTCGGGGTAGATATCTCCACCGAATAAGTAGTTGAGTGGATCGTAGTATAGCAATAGGTTTATATAGGGTTAGCTATGCTAGATTGCCTATCTTAGATTAATAAATATCTACTTAATCTAAGTAGATAGCGAGAAATTAGCTTTTGTTATTAGTAGCATCCAGAATAGTCGTTGAAAAAACTGTAAACCGAGCGATAACAACAAAATATTGCAGGTCAAATATTGAGGAATTAATTAGCTACGAGAGCAACCTGTATACAAAAAATCTGAATGGATAATCCTTCGTATAAGCCGTAATAATAATATACCGTGATCGACACGAGTCTTCAAAGTTCATCGCTCAATCAACCCGCCGTCTGACGTCATCCGTCGTGAGGGTGCCCGCCTCGCCGCGAGATGGCGCTTGACGATCCAATCTACCCTCACGTTATGTGTGTGGCTAGTTAAGGTTGATGAACTTGTATTAGTTATAAGTTTTTTTTTTTTCTTTAATCTGGCTTTACTCTGATTAGCCAATGTCAAGTTTGTGCTATTTTCAAGTTATTGAATTTATGCAAGTATGGACTCCGTCTGCGCCGGCGCCCGCCGACATACGCGCGGCGCCCCTTTAGAGCGCTTCCCAGTCAGTTCCACCACCAAAAAACACCAACTAACACAAAAACCAGCCACTCTTAACAAAAAAAACACTCCAAACAAGCACAGCACGCGCGCCAGCAAACGCCATCGCAGACGAAGTCCTAGTTATAAGTTACAAGTATCCATAATATTCACAATATTCAATTTTTAGGGTTCCGTACCTCAAAAGGAAAAACGGAACCCTTATAGGATCACTTTGTTTGTCTGTCTGCCTGTCCGTCCGTCCGTCGTGTCTGTCAAGAAACCTGGTACTTCCCGTTGACCTAGAATCATGAAATTAGGCCGGTAGGTAGGTCGTATAGCACAAGTAAAGGGAAAAATCCGAACACCGTGAATTTTTAGTGACATCATTAAAAAAATTAAAAAGTGTTTTCAAAGTAAGATAACTTACCAAGTGGGTATCATAATATGAAAGGGCTTTACCTGTACATTCTAAAACAGATTTTTATTTATTTTTAAGGACAATAGTTTTTCATTTATCGTGAAAAAGTTCGGAAAAAATACCCACAGTACGGAACCCTCGGTGTGCGAGTCTGACTCGCACTTGGCTGGTTTTTTATGGTGGTAAGGCATATAAATCTATCGAATTGAATCTAGTGATTCTAGGGTGAGGTGACTATAGTGCCTAGTCAGTTTATCTAGATTCTGGAAGATCTGAATCTCTATCAAATAAATTTCTAATCATCTGGTAGTAAATTTTTGGACCTGTAGCATGCCTACTTACTAGTAACTTTGCAAATATATTTATTTCTCTTCTTGCCCTTACTACTAGCCTATACTTACTATTAGCCTAGCTTGTTGATGATAATAATATCACACTATCACACTAATATTATAAAGGAGAAAGTTTGTATGTGTGTGTGTGTGTGTGTGTATGTTTGTTACTCCTTCACGCAAAAACTACTGGACGGATTGGGCTGAAATTTAGAATGGAGATAGATTATACCCTGGATTAGCACATAGGCTACTTTTTATCCCGGAAAATCAAAGAGTTCCCACGGGAATTTTAAAAAACCTACATCCACGCGAAAGAAGTCGCGGGTATCAGCTAGTATTTGATAAAACTAAGTACGAGTAGATAGGTAGGTCACAAAAAAGTTCATTATATAGGTAAAGGTGAAAACATTATGCTATATAAATTAGCTGCAGGCATTTTTATTGTAAATTTTGATAATCGACCAATTTTTCTTTTGATTTTCCGGTTGATTCTAATAATTATTTTAAACAAAGACCACCGTGTTTTAGTTCAAAATTAAAAATATCCTCACAAAATATATATTAGCCCTAGCTCCATAGACTGACTATAAGCCGTCCTAATATTATAACCCGATCAAACTGCCTGTTACTTATGTACCCATTGCATACTGTTTAGCCTTGTAAACATAATATTTCATTTGGTTAATACCTAGAACATAAAATAGGTTAGATAATTGCTTATTGAGAGCAAGGTTAATTTGAAGTAAGTATTATAATTTAAGTGCAGTTCGATTGTTCGTTGCACTCGGCGATGGTTTTATTGATCGGTCGGAAAAATCGTGCTCAGTGGAGTAGAGTCACCATCAAGATTAAAGACTATCAAGGATAGGATGAGTAGGTACTTGAAACTAGGACCAACCAAAGAATCAGATTGTGCTGAGTATTTTGGAGCGCTAGCAAGTTATCAAATAGCTGATGCCTGCGACTTCGTCCGCGTAGATTTAGATTTTAAAAATCCCGTAGGAACTCTTTGAGTTTCCGAGGTAAAAATTACCTATATCAATTTCCAGAATGTATGCTACCTCTGTATCAAATTGTATACCAATCGGTTAAATTGAATCCCGTGGGAACTCTTTGAGTTTCCGAGGTAAAAATTACCTATATCAATTCCCGGAATGTATGCTACCTCTGTATCAAATTTTATACCAATCGGTAAAATTGAATCCCGTGGGAACTCTTTGAGTTTCCGAGGTAAAAATTACCTATGTCAATTCCTGGAATGCATGCTACCTCTGTACCAAATTTTATACCAATCGGTTAAATTTAATCCCGTGGGAACTCTTTGATTTTCCGGGTTAAAAAGTAGCCTATGTCCGTGCCGGGGATGTAAGCTGACACTATCAAATTGCATCAAAATCAGTTATAGTTACCGTTATAATAATCGTTGAGCCCTGAAAAGCTAGCAGACAGACAGACAGACACACTTTCGCATTTATAATATTAAGTAAACCTCGACGTTCTTAGCGCTAGCCCAGAATGCGCTGAGGTCGAATAAGGTTGTGATACTGATGATGATAGTAAAGGTGGGAAAATGATCCAAATAATGTAAATATGGTTACCCTATTAACAGTGGGCGCAGCTTCAACATGGGTAAGCGCATCTCTGTAATGCGAAATTATTTGATTAGCAGATGTTTGCGACTTCTTCCAAAACTATGGCTCATAGGCCGATGCTTACCTACCTACAAGTAAATAAATACATTGTATATTTGTGATGTCATAAGCTTGGTCTCTACTCTCTACGAATAATATGTACACCATCATCATGGTCATCGTCAGGGTTCGATTCCAAGCATGCACCTCTAACTTTATGGAGTTATATTTAAATTGATTTATTTAGTATTATTTTTATTGCTCACACAAACATATACATATACAGAAAACACAGAAAAATTATACATGAGGGTGCAAAGGTGGCTTTACTGCTAAAGCAATCTCTTACAAGCAACTTTATGTGCGTCTTGTGCAATAGTCATGTGCATTTTAAGCAATAATTAAATTTCACAAAACATCTTTAAGAAACGTTAAATTTCTCAAAGGTGAGTGAAGCTTGCCAACACGTACTGGGCCAGCGTGGTAGACTATGGCCTAAATCCTTCTCAATCTGAGAGGAGACCCGTGGTCAGTAGTGAGCCGGCTATGGGTTGATCATGATGACGATGATTACGAAAGCTTTAGAAGATTGGTAAATACTCAAAATGGTAGAGTAACCCTCCAGAGCAGTTAATTTAATTATTATATCCTGTACCCGCAAGCATGTTGCGTAGAGAAGTGGCCGGCCGCTGCGTTGTCCGCTGTCATCGGATGGCAGATGCGCACGCGCATTAATTCGCCGGCGACATTCTTTGCGACCTTAGCGCCACACCGCCACATCTTCTGATCGGACTAGAGTTTTTGTTTATGTTAAGGCCCCGACCCAAAAAGAGGGGTGTTATAAGTTTCACGTGTGTATCTGTACATCTGTGTATCTGTCTGTGGCATCGTAGCTCCTAAACTAATGAACCGATTTTAATTTATTTTTTTGTTTGAAAGGTGGCTTGATCGAGTGTTCTTAGCTATAATCCAAGAAAATCGGTTCAGCCGTTTGAAAGTTATCAGCTCTTTTCTAGTTATTACTGTAACCTTCACTTGTCGGGGGTGTTATAAATACTTTACACCTGTACCTACTAGAGGTTCTCTAAAAAAACGTGTTCATTTTGAATACTTGTACCTTGTATTGTAATTAATACACTTATGAAGTGAATGAATGAGAAATGGGAAATTGAAACTAAAAGTGATGGAAATGTATATAGGTTATTTCTTCTTAAGTTCCTACACTAAAATAGAAGTTTTTCTGGGATGCATTGGGTAAATTGAGAGTGTAACAACCACAGCTCAGACTTGCTTGCGATAATGTTTATGTTTAGAAGAGCAACCGCCGAATTTCTTGCTGGTTCTTCTTCACCATCCACTGTTGGAACCAGCGGTACATCTGACATAGATTTGCAAGAGTACCAGCCACCAGGCAAGACGCGTAGATAAGTGTCATTCTCATGCCATCAGGCTGATGTGCGTACGCGTAATAAATCCTACAACGTCCTTGCCTTCTGCCGGTGAACTTCTTCGTCAAATATTAAATTATATATTAGTAGGTAATTATACTAGTAATTAATATAGGTAACCTACTAATAATAATTAAAACAACTTCTTTATAAGGCAATATCGGGTTTATTAATATAGTCAATTCAGACTGTCCGCGTGGACTACACAAATCCCAAACTCCTATTTTACACCCTTGGAAGTTGAATTTCCAAAAATCCTTTTTAGCAGATGTCTATTAGTAATTAGCTATCTGCATGCCTTTCAACCCGATCCGTAGGTTGAGCCGTTCGTTGAAAGATCGCTCAGTTAGTGTGCAAAAAAGAATTATCAAGTGCCTTGAAAGACCTGTACATTTGTAAATAAGTAGATTCATCTGTTTTAGTGGTACAATCTTCCAGTAGCCCTATGTGCCTATATAGTGTGTGTGCGTATTTATGCAAAAGCGGCGCGCGGTGCCCCTTAATAAGCAAATGATGTCGGATTTAAGGCCCGACGTCGCAATTATTTTGCTATTTGGACACACGAGGCGGTCTTTTCGCTTTACTCGCTTACACGGGCCGGTGATAGCTTATGAAAGTTAAAATCTTACTTTGTTTTATGAGTTCAAAACAAATTCACTGGTAATTTTAAGAAGCCAAGATCTTATTGGAAAATTACATAACCAAACTAATCTAAAAGTATATCTAGCTATTATATTTTAGCCGATTTCCAAAAAAAAAGGTTGTTCTCAATTCGGCTAGTTTTTTTTTGACATATGAGAACCATTGATATTGGATTGATATAATGAATGATTGGAATGATTGGATTGATTGGATCAAGATGAAAACATGTTCAAATGTTCATATGATTGTGTGTGACACGCTTGGGAGTACCTAGCGGCACAGACTAAGTAGGTACATAGATGCGGTATTTACGCACATTTCGGTCAAAGGACACCTACGAGCATACTTCACAACAGTGCGGCCTCTTACCAGGCTATTGAAATCGTTAGTCAAATGAAAAGTTAAATTACATCGGCTTCACGCTACGACTATCATGCTACTCGGTGATTCTCAGATTTGGCGCAAATCGCATTTCAGGTCAAATAAAAAAATAATGAATGAAGTTACAGATGAGAATTGCATTACAAAAGAACTCTTGTATATTCAGCTACGGGTGCCCCAAAATTCAAAATTGTAACTACAAAGGTTACTTCAGAAATAATATTTTTGATATTAAAAACTCACCTCCTTCTGCGGGTAAAACAGGAGTCTCAGGAAAAATCGCTATGATTTTCAAAGAAGACGGTTTTAAACGAGCTCGAGTTTTTCACATATTATTATATACATCCTGAGAAGCAATTAAAATGCATTTTTACACGTACGAATCATTTAATTACGTCATAAAAAAATAACAAATGTTTGGCACAGAAAAAAAGTCATTACCTGCAACTGAGATGGCACCTCCAAAATATCTTTCTAGTATACATATTGCCTTCCGTTCTCCCCTGCCCCGTACTAAGCCATAATCAGTCTATCTAGGCATGTTGCGGAAAGTGGCCGTGCACTTGTAGAAAAAAAAATATTTACGCTTTTGGTGCCAAAACTGGTGTTTGGCACGACTTTTCACTCTTTACCTTCAACATCATTTTAGGACAAATAATTAGTTTTTCTTAATAATTTTATTTTCTTTCATGTACTAATAACAACATAAGTATGTAGTTTGATGTTCATATATATTGCATTTTAAAATACGACGTTAGAAAATTAAAACTGCCAAAATCTCCCTACCGTTACTATCATTACCGTAATTTACCTTCCGTTTTAAAATTGAAGGTAATGATGTTGAATTGAAGGAGGTGATGATTTTTTCAGGAAATATTGTTCTACCAAAATTGTGTAATTTTCTTCATATCCTTTGACATTAAATCACGTGACAAAATATTAATCTTCAGTAATTCTTTAACTAATCAGTTGAATTAGTAGCCCATATTGTTCCAAGCAATTTAGAAATAACTATTCAAAATTATTGCACCTCGTGGTATTTCAATATTAAAAATAACCATCATATATCGATTTTAGAAACTACCATAGTGAAAAGAAATAGTCAAAAACGCGCGAAAAAAATTTAGCGTAGGCTAAAAACACAAAAAACGAAGAACTAAAGAAAGATCTAGAAAAATATGCGAAACGTAAAGAAGAATGATGGAGTCCTATCATTCCTTCTTGGATATTAGGGCTGCAGCAGTTATTTTCTATGTCTCCCTACCTTTGGTTGTTGCTTTGACATGGTTCCACGAGAATTCCACTCTTTTAAGGTCTGCTTCAATGGGCCATGACCAACCAACTCCTAGGAGTTGGTTGGTCGATCAGGTCTTATTTGACCACCAGGCTGTCAGGCAGAAAGGTTTCAATAAACACCGCTTGAGCAGCGTTTTCTTCCTCTCTTCGCAAAATATGCCCATCCATCCATCCATCCATCAGCCTGTATGCGTCCACTGCTGGACATAGGCCTTTCCAAGAGCGCGCCACCAAACACGGTCCTCCGCCTTCCTCATCCACCCGCTCCCCGCCACCTTCTTCAGGTCATCGGTCCAGCGGGCAGGAGGTCGTCCCACACTGCGCTTACCGGTACGCGGTCTCCACTCCAGAACGCGTCTGCCCCATCGGCCGTCGGTTCTGCGACAGACATGACCTGCCCATTGCCACTTCAGCTTGCTAATCCTTTGAGCTATGTCGGTCGCTTTGGTTCTTCTGCCCGGCCATTCGCAATCGCATTCAAAGCTATTTCCTTATTAAATGAGAGTTGCTGGCATTTGTACCACAAGTCCTCATTTCTGATCGTGTTAGGCCAGAAAATGCGGGGAATAACACTGAAACACTTATTGTGGAAAACCTGAATTCTGTGGATTAGCGATATTTCAACTCCTAGGAGTTGGTTGGTCGACCAGGTCTTATTTGACCGCCAGGCTGTCAGGCAGACAGGTTTCAATAAACGCCGCTTGAGCAGCGTTTTCTTCCTCTCTTCGCAAAATATGCCCGGCCAATCGCAATCGCATTCAAAGCTATTTCCTTATTAAATGAGAGTTGCTGGCATTTGTACCACAAGTCCTCATTTCTGATCGTGTTATGCCAGAAAATGCGGGGAATAACACTGAAACACTTATTGTGGAAAACCTGAATTCTGTGGATTAGCGATATAGTTATTTCCACGTTTCACACCTGTATAAGAAGACTGAATTTACAAACGATTCAAACAGAGAGAGCTTTAGCTTTTATAATCCAGTTATCGACATCAGCCTCGGCACCGCCGCTAGGAGAAATGATGCTACTGAGGTTACAGAACTCCTCCACTCGGTTAATTGGTTTGTATTCTAAATAAAACGGTTCTGAAGCAGTAGAACTTATCCTCATCTCCACTGTTTTCTTTGCGGTAATCGGCAGACTACCCTGGACCCTTTCAAGTAAAGATTTTTATATAAACCTGTGAGGATGTTACTGCTATTGTCTCAATTAAAATATCATAAGCCTACGTTGTCGTATTAGTTTACAAATTGCGGAAAAACCAAATTAAATTTGAATTTCGCGGGCAGACCCGTCTCATGCCCCTTAATATATTCAAGTCGATCTGATATGAGAACCAGGTCATCCACATAGTCAAGGTCTTCAAGTTGCCTACTGCTCCATGATATCCCTCTCGGACTATTGGTGACACGACGCATAACTTCGTCGATAAGCAAGATAAATAACAGTGGTGAGGAAGACATCCTTGCTTAACTCTACGGATTATTTTTGACTCCAAGACAACAAAGAGTACAGCGAAAAAAGTTACTTGAAAATTAAAAAAAACATAGAAAAAATAAAAAGAAGTAACCCAATTGAGAAATACTGTTTAAGATAACAAGGGATTTAGAAGAAAATCATCCACAGGAAAAAGAATGTGCTCCTTGTGAACTTACTACTTGGTAGCTCCAAAATAAAAATTAAAGGGGGCCTTATGCCACCATACTTGAAAACGTGCGGTCAAAATTATTTTTGATTTTAATGGACTGTATTAGCGGTTAATTGCCCCATAAAAAACGTAGCATTCGACGAAGGAGAAAAAAGGGGTGTGTCCTCCAGGGAGTGGTTAGGTAAATTTGGACTTACGTGGCTGGAATGGTTCAAAAGTCTGTTCCGAACTGCAGCTTTCTCGTCACCACACTTTCACCATCCCTGGCCAGGGTATATTTGTAAATCGCTGTTGCACTCCGTGTCGTGTTGGGCGTAGACAGTTCGATGAGCGGTATGATAACTTCACAATGGCGGCGCGCACGAGGTATAATTATTGCACGAAAAGTAGTGTCTCACGCCAGCAATGGATTATGTTGCACTGAGGTGTCGGTTTTTGATCGTACATTAGCGTTGCGTTGAGTCCATGAGTGGGAAAGGGAAAGGATATATAGGACAGAGTGAGTAAGGGATACCCACGTCCCTGTTATGCGATTAAATGCACTATGAAGTAGGTGGCGCCATCTATTGAGATTTACCACGCCCCTCAGCATGAAGGCTCGGCTTCATCAAATTATTAAGTATAAAGGATATAAAGTAGCGTTAAACTTATAAATTAAACCCATATTGCAAGGGTGCGTAATATTGCAGATAACTTATGACTAAGTAAAACTACAACTTAAATATAAATTAAAACTACTGAGTTGGCAACGGACAAAGCTTAACTATAGGCCTGTCATAAGTTCCAGACTTAGTTCTAACTTGTGCGACACGAACCACTCCGTCTCGGCCAGGCATCACTTTGGTAAGAATTCCAATTGGCCATTGGAGAGGTGGTGCGTTTTCAACAATAAAGAAAACTACAACTCTTTCCTTAACTGGATGCGAAGTGATTTTGAACCTTATGTGAACTCGCAATGAGTACAAATGCTTAAATTTTAAATATTTCCAGAAGGACTGAATTATAGCGTACAATAATAGAAACCTATTTAATAATAGCGAATATAATCTCGCATTTAGGTAGCCCTTTAGTAGAACTAGCACAAATGTAGCGGTTTTTAGATAAATAATTCGAACTAAAATTCGTTTACTCAAATCAATAAGTGAATTATAATCAAATTCTTGAGAGGTGTTAGTAATTAAACCTTTAACGAAAGCGGGGGAAAACTTTTGAAAAGAAAATTCATCGTCAGGTAAGTATGAATTATCGTGAGGTGAGCGTTTGGTTAGAAGCCATTCTTCTGAAGTTACAGAAATCAATGAAGGACCTTCCAACCTAAGTGCGTATCCTGAGGACTGTGTGGGCATAAGACCTCCAAATACACAGTCAGCAGGATTTTGAACCTCTGCGATATGATAAAAATTCACCTTAAGTGGCGACAAATTCGTATGAATTTCCAAAATGCGGTTAGTTACATAAATATTAAATTTGTGCGGTGACGAGAGTGCCCAGCAGAGGGCGACTTCTGAATCTGAGAATGCGAGAGCTTTCTTTATTTTTACGCGAGAAGATATAAGATGAGTACGCAAAACAATTTCATTTTGGTCGACAATGTGTTGTGGTGGAGAATCATCCCATCCCATATTCAGAAGCCATAACTCTTTTATGAGTAATTTAGCGAATAAAATGACTGGACCTACAAGGCCCAAATCATCATACAGACGTGCGGTAGCTGAGAGGATAGCTCTTTTCATACAAGATGTAGGCGGTTGCGAAACTTTAAAAACAAAATTATCAAATGCGGAAAACCAATGTATATCTAGAAGCTTGAAAGCATGCTCATCTGCAAAAGATATACTTTCAGACTGCGGTATACATTGTATCAGTTCAGAGGGGTTGCTAGTCCGATTGACTAGATCAAATCCTCCAGACTTGAACATCTGGATCGGCTCGTTTGCTATCGCAACCGCTTCCTCAGTGGAAGAAGCAGCGGAAGCAAGGTCACCCATACAGATGTCCCTTTCGAAAATTGCAGCGACAAGAAGCCATCTCTCTCTCTCCTTCTTAGCAACTTCGCGCAGAGTGCAAAGAGCCAAAAAGGGAGAGGAGCGCAATTCGAAAGTGACGCGGTTAAATGTATGTTTACAAGGCGGGTCATCACTATCAAATCTATATAAGATTATTTGATGTTTGCGGTGCGGGGAATTTATTTCGAAATATATGTACATTTGCCTCACATTTTCAAAGAAAGCGATTTTACAAAACCTAACATTGAACAAAGTATTAAGAATCTCAGCGTGCAGGTTACAATATGAACGAAGAGTTCTGAAGAGAGTGGTCGACATAACATCATTAGATATGACAGAGTTATGTGACAATTTAAACCCAGACGCGGTACCTTTCTCAGGGTGAACCTCTGAAATAGAATCCTTTTCCGAACCCTTCTGAATAGCTTCACTGTCTCTTACGCGTAAGTCAGATTTGGAAATTTTAATATCAAGCATCAAATCATTCTCTTCACCTGCGATACAAGTATTGATTGTCTTTGCAGTGGTGTCCTTAGAGAGAATGTCAACAGCGAAACTATCGTCAGAGTTAAGATTAATTGTTGCGGTGTTAATATTTTTACAATCTGGCTGAGCAATGTTCAAGAATCCTATTTCAGGTTCTGCCAAGATCGGAAGGTTTTCTAAATTATTATTTTTATGAAGCGGTTCGCGAGCAAATGCACAAAAAGCAGCGGTATGTGGGAGCTGAGAGACGACTGGTGCGTCACCCAGAATTATATAACCTAGCGTGGTTTCAACGGCGGAAGGCGAATTATCACCACCTGTCAGTTTATTGAATAGTAAGATTTCACAATAGCGATTTACTCCCAATAACACATCAATAGTTCCTGGCTCCGAGAATTCATCGTCTGCGAGAGGTATATTTCGTATTAAAGACTTCATAGCTGCTACGTCTATACGCGCATCGGGCAGCTGTGACGTAATCTGCTCGACCACAAGCGGGCGTATGGAATATTCTTTAGTATCATCAAAACGAGATTTGAATTTAAAGTCGGAAATCCCAAGTATCTTTTGAGAGGTCCCACCGATTCCCTGAACTTCAGAGAAGCGGCTTTGCGTGTGAACAGGTAATGATAATCTCTTGCAGCAAGTCATAGAAATATAATCACTTTGTGAGCCGGGGTCAATGAGACAACGCACAAAGTGAGAGCGATTGTACTTATCTAGTACTTTAATTTTAGCGGTGCCCAATAAGGCGGTTGTAGCGGTGCGGTCGTGATGTTCACGAGATATAGTACATAAAGAAGCGGCAATGTTAGCGGATGAATCATTAGACGATTCTGATACATTAATTTTTGCGGGAGAACTAGCGGACGTATAAGCGGACGTACTAGCGGACGTATAAGCGGACGTACTAGCGGACGTATGCGCAAACGTATGAGCGGGTGAATTACAAGACGTATGAGCGGGTTGATTAGCGGACGTATAAGCGGACGTCGAAGCGGACGTCGGAGCGGACGTCGAAGCTGACGCATGAGCAGGTTGAATTACATTATTTTCAGAGTGATTGTTCGGCACAGTGCGAGACATATCATCCGAATTAGCGGATTGCGACAGTATGCAATTATAAAGGTGCGGGCAGGTATGTGACGTTGGCGCATTGACAACGACACTGCAATTTGATTTACTAGATTTAGCGAAACACAAACTTGAATGGTGACGTTTAAGCGGAAAGCAATTTGAGCAGTTTTTATTGCTGCTACAAGCGGAATATTTATGCGAGGTGCTTAAGCAGTTTGTACAGTATGAATTATTTTTAACAATTTCGTACCTTTGCCTAGGAGTTAATTTCATAAACTCAGTGCACTTGTATAAGTGGTCATGCTTTTCATTTTTACAGATGACACACTTATGATTTTCATGTGAGCTACGAGCGCTTTCCGTATTGACAAAAGACTTAGTAGACTTAGTAGACCTCGTGACAGGTGTAGGTATGTGTTTAGAGCGAGCTTTATTTTGCAACTGTGCATTAACATTGCTCCCTCTAGACAGCACCTTGCTCTGTTCCTTCACAAAATCTATAAGACTTTTATATGTTGGAATTTGTTTTTTACGATTAATAAGCTCAAACATTTTAACGGTATCTTCATCTAATTTAAGCGTAGCCAAATGAAGGAATATAAAATCAGTCAAATCAATTTTTAACTGTTTAAGCGCTTCTACCGATGAATCAAAAGTGTTTATGAAATTATCTAGTGCGGTATCATTATTATTAGCAAGTGGCTTAAATTGCAACACTTGATTTAAATAAGCGGAAGCGAGTGAGCGGGGGTCGTCGTACTTCTGTATTAAGGCATCCCAGATGATATTATAATTTTCAGCTGTTGCTGGCAACCCTGAACAAACTGCGGCAGCCCTATCAGTTAATTTTCCGACTAGGTAAAATACCCTTTCACTATTATTTAAATTCGGGTTATCATGAATCATACTTTTAAACTGCTGATAAAACAAAGGCCATTTTGTTAAATCACCATTAAATGAAATAATATCAATAGGCGGAAGATGTGATTTTAATTTAGGGAACTTTGACAAAGACGCCATGTTAGATTCAGATTCTTTATTGCTGTTAGTCGCTAAAACTTGTTTGACATAACAAAATAATTCCTCGAATGACATCCATGATTGATAATTAATAGGATTTTTAGGATTCAATTTTAACTGTATAGCGTTATATGAATCTAATGTTTGCTCGAATTCCTTTCGTAAAGTGTCTAGGTTAGCTGCTTGACATAAAAGATTAGGTAGTTTACTAGAATCAATTTCTACTTGCAAGGCGGCATCGTAGATTCGTTGCATTCGCGCAAACATCGCATCGCGTTTCGATTCTAAAATTAACATTTGACATTCGTCATGTGTACGCGGTAAATCTGAATCACCCTTTGTAGTCATTTTTAAAACTCAAAGTACCTAAATAAATCGAACACAAGGTAATATGGTATTTAACTATGTTGGTTAAATATGTCAATTAAAAAATATCGATATTATGTAACCAATATAGTTTAGCGGTAAGTATATACTATAAAATGCGTTGGTTATACTGTGAAAACACACAACTCCTATATTTAGGCGAACGGTTAAATTATTGCGTTGCAAACGTAAAAATATTATTTACGGAACGCGTATTTGAGTGCATACAATAATCACAATGCTGGTTGAATACCTACTCTGCGCGCAATGGCTCGTACCTACATTAGTCTATTCATAAAATCGACAGCGGAACTTATGTAGGTACCTTATTTGCGTCTTATAAGTAACGACAACTTAAAATGTTAACTACTACGTACCTATAAGTAGATCTATACGTTTTATTTCCCAGGTTTGCGGAATTATATTATGGTTAAATCTTATACCGAAATAATAAAGGTGTGCGGGTAAATATGAAATTTTATAAAAAATACTTTATTACTTCTAACCTAGAATATCAAACGATAGAATTACGTAGGTATATCGTAGGCCGTACTTATATTCTAATAATTCTGCAATATTACGACACGATGCAACATTAGGTATCCATAAATCGTGAATGCTACTTGAAATAATTCAAACTTATTGACTCGACGTAGGTAGGCGGTACTAAAAATTATATTACTATAATTTGATTAAATTAAAGAGTCGAGTCAATTTTATAATGAAATCGGATGGATAAGCCCATAAATCCGATTAAAAGATTCTGAAATCCGGTTCGAGAATGGACCATAAAATATGGTAGCTCCAAAATAAAAATTAAAGGGGGCCTTATGCCACCATACTTGAAAACGTGCGGTCAAAATTATTTTTGATTTTAATGGACTGTATTAGCGGTTAATTGCCCCATAAAAAACGTAGCATTCGACGAAGGAGAAAAAAGGGGTGTGTCCTCCAGGGAGTGGTTAGGTAAATTTGGACTTACGTGGCTGGAATGGTTCAAAAGTCTGTTCCGAACTGCAGCTTTCTCGTCACCACACTTTCACCATCCCTGGCCAGGGTATATTTGTAAATCGCTGTTGCACTCCGTGTCGTGTTGGGCGTAGACAGTTCGATGAGCGGTATGATAACTTCACAATGGCGGCGCGCACGAGGTATAATTATTGCACGAAAAGTAGTGTCTCACGCCAGCAATGGATTATGTTGCACTGAGGTGTCGGTTTTTGATCGTACATTAGCGTTGCGTTGAGTCCATGAGTGGGAAAGGGAAAGGATATATAGGACAGAGTGAGTAAGGGATACCCACGTCCCTGTTATGCGATTAAATGCACTATGAAGTAGGTGGCGCCATCTATTGAGATTTACCACTACTCCTATAGTAATAAAAGATGTTATGTATTCGTCAAAACCTCACCAATTGACGTCAAGGGCTAGCTTTGTATAATATAAATTGTCGATGGTGTATGTCAATAATTATATTAGGCCTTTGTTTCGACGGTTTGACGTGTCTTCGAATAAAATGGCGTATCGAAATGACCATGGTTATTTACTTCTTGTATATTTCAGTGGCGACGAGGATGGGATTATATAAAGAACCCTTTCGTGCAAACGAGTTCAACATCCTGCAAACGACGAATAAGTACCACTTGTTGCACGCGGTCAAAGACTTTCTCATAATCAGTGAAGGAAATTCATACATCAGTTTGCATGTCTCTATATTTTTGGACTAGTACGTTTATAGCAAATAATGCTTCTCATGTTCCAACACCAAATCTAAATCCAAACTGACTCTCATTGAAGTAGTTGTCACATTTATTTCTAATCCCTTAAGAGCTGATAAGTAGAAACATCTTTGGAACATGACTCATGAGGCTGATAGTGCGGTATTCATTGCATTTCTTAACATTCCCAAGATGTTGCAATGATTCCTCGACATGTGTCTGCGAACATATTGTTTTGTATATATAGTTTTACAAATTCTTTTTGACTTCAGTGTCCAAAATTGGTTTAACTTTATCATCAACTAAACTGTTTATATACGACACTCTTCGCAGGTCTGCCATTTCTATGCAAATTAAAATAATCATGTTTTCGCTCATACTGTTCTATCACCAAACATTTGTTTTCGTGATAATATGCTCTCGCAGCACGATTATTTTATACATTTCAAGTAAAATTTATAGGTGATGTAAAAAATATTATTCCAGACATATGTCTGGAATAATATTTTTGTTAAAGTTTGCAATATTTCCGTTATTAATTCTGTTTACTTGATGAATGAGATGAAGAAATACGTTCTTTTTTGAAAATGAAATATTGCTTCATTACCATCGCATAAACATCAACGCCTTCTCTACCAATATCATTACCAGCACACTAGAACTCATTACCTTCAGTAACTGAAAACTTCAAATGCATATATCTCTGAAATTCATGGGTGCAATTTGATATAACTCGGTCATTCTTTTTGATTTCACCTATATTTTAGTTTAGTTCAGCAAT